>NW_026000316.1:5052032-5068415 GCF_001458135.2 Marmota marmota marmota
GGGGGGGGGGGGGTAGAGAGATTGATTGATTAAAACTGAAGAATAGAGGTTCATCCAAATGGCTCTCTCTTATTTTTTTAAAGTATATAATTTAACACTTTTTAATATATTTATAGAGTTGTACATTAATCATGACAATTCATTTTAGAATATTTAATCACCTTAAAATAAACAAAGTGCCCACTACAGGTCACTTTCCATTTTCTTCCCTGCTCATCCCACTCCCCACCTCTAGGCAACCATTAATCTATTTTCTATCTCTACAGATTTGCCTACTCCGAATACTGCACATAAATGGAATAACATAATCTAAGTGATTACAATTTCACTTAGCATAATGTTTTCATGGTTTAACCATGTTGTAACATATAGCAGTACTTCACTCACTAAGGATGATGCATAATATTCCATTGTAAGATACATTACATTTTCCCCTTTCTTTGTTTTATTTTATATAGCAGCAGAATGCATTACAATTCTTTATATAGAGCATGATTTTTCATATCTCTGGTTATATACATAGTATATTCACACCAATATGTAATCAAAATCAAGAATCAATAAATGGGATGGACTCAAACTAAAAAGTTTCTTCTCAGCAAAAAAAACAATCTGTGAGGTTAATATAGAGCCTACACATACTAACACAGCCACATCAATGTTTACAGCAGCACAATTCACAATAGCTAAATTGTGGGACCAAACTAGACATCCTTCAATAGATGAATGGATAAAAAAATGTGGATATATACATAATAAGAGAGAATAAGAGAGAATAAAATCATGGCATTTGCAGGTAAATGGATGGAGTTAGAGAAGATAATGCTAAGTGAAGTTAACCAATCCCCAAAACCAAATGCCGAGTGTTTTCTTTGATACAAGTAGGCTGATTCATAGTGGGATAGGGAAAGGGAGCATGGGAGGAATAGATGAACTCTAGATAGGGCAGAGGGGTGGGAGGGGAAGGGAGGGGGCATGGGGTAATTAATGATGGTTGAATGTGATGATCATTATTATCCAAAGTACATGTATGAAGACACAAATTGGTGTGTATATTTCAGTTCTTAATACTGATCCCATCAGAAACAAAATATCGAATTTCCAGGAAGGCCGTGAATTTTGTACATTGATTATACATGATTCTGATGTTTAAAGAGCAAATGGAATCAGTTTCTATATTTGTAATTTTAGTCAATTATCTCATTATAAGGAAATTTCTATATTTTGTACATTTTATATGTATTCACTCACTAGCATATACACACATGTGCGTGCTATTCATCATAGGAGGAAAAAATATTTAAACATGAGCTTCTTCAAAATTACTGAGAAATGCTAAAACCTCTTATTTATTTTAACTTACAGGCTTAGAAATAATACAAACTATCTGTTGGATCACAATTCATAGAGCAATGGAGTGCAATAATTGCCAACTTTAGGGCACTGTCAGACAGATTATCCATATTGCCATTAACTGTGACAAACTGTGCTTTTAAAACTTTATTGACACTGTCACATACTTGACCTTATTAAGTACTCTGTTGACATTAATAAGGTGTTTCTTTATCCTAGCCCAGCAGGAGTTAGGGATAAAGATGGTTTAAGTCAACATAAGTACCTACCAAGAAAGATACACATGTACAGACTCAGTTAATTAGGTGAAGAAATAGAAAAGGATTTCAGGCAAAGGAAGCCATGTACAAAGTTATGGAGTTAAGAGGGATGAAAAACATAGAATGTTCAGGAAATAAAGCATAGTATGGCTCAAGGAAATAGTTATGTAGAAGAACTGTGGAATATGAGGTCAAAGAGAAATCAATGGCTAGATGATTGAGTATTTTATGTAGATTTTAATCCTAGAGCCTATAGAATGTGTTTGTAGGTTTTTATTCTGACAAGAATTACATTTTTGAAAGATAATTTTATAGGATATTACTTAAAAGGGCTTAGAAAGAAGGAGAGAAGATGTTAAAGGGTCTGAGGAAATGATTAAATAATGGCATGTGACAATACCCTGAAATTTAAAAAACAGCAATGGGGATGGAGAGAGGAATACTATGCCAAGGAAGGGCAGTACAACAGTAAGGAAGTAAAATTGATAGAATTCGTTGAATAATGGAATGGACAGTGGATCAGGGTAAATATGACTACTATTTTTCTGGTGTCTTCCAAATGGTCAATAATGGTAAGCCTAACCAGATTTGGAAATATAAGATGAAGATAGGTCAAGAGATAAGTTTAGAAAAGGCTGAAGAACAGGAAGATAAGTACAGTTAAGAACAACATAAAACTTGAATTGGAGGCTGACAAATATAAGGGATCTGTTAGTCAGGAGAAAGTTGGAAGCTCAGAAGGGGACATTATATATGAGTGCTAGCTGAAGTCCAGAGGTTGAATGACACTGCTCAAGGATCATCAGAATGAGAAAAGCAAAGGACTGAGGATCAAAAGTCTGATGATTGCTCTAGCAATCAGCAAATTTAAAGGCTAACCACATAGGAAATTTTAATAAAACATAGAGGCAAAAGGAAAACAAGAAAAGTTTAGCATCCAGAAGCAAAGGTAATAGCTAGTTCAAAAGTATGATAAGAGTAAAACCTCAAAAATTAAGAACAATGTGGAAAGAATCAAGCTACATAAAATCACTCCATATATCTGAACGTTTACTTAAACATCACCATATGTGGTCACATAGGACATGATCTGAGTTACATAATTCTCACATTCTTAAAAATCATCGTTGATACCATTTAAATAAATTATTGATGACTCATCAGGAAGATTAAATATGGGAGTTAGTGGGCTTTGCTGAAACACAGATACCCTGGGGAATTACTGAAGTATGCATGACTACTCGCCCTGGCACAAGTAAAATAAAATGTTATTGATTGCA
This sequence comes from Marmota marmota marmota, assembly GCF_001458135.2. Taxonomy (NCBI): domain Eukaryota; kingdom Metazoa; phylum Chordata; class Mammalia; order Rodentia; family Sciuridae; genus Marmota; species Marmota marmota. The sequence goes on from NW_026000316.1 coordinate 5,054,926, forward strand.
TTCTAGTTTCAGTATTTTTATGTTTTTGTTTCTAAGTATTCTTCTCTTGTTGCTAGGCTATCAACCATCACTTTTCCCCCTTTTTTTGGTGGTGCTAAGGATGGAACCCAGGGCCTCATGCATGCCAGGCAAGGGCTCTATCACTGAGCTGCATTCCCAGTCCCAGCCATCACTTCTTGATGATCCCAGTACAACAGTCGGGACAAACCCTCTCCTAATTTGTGCTTCTGGTCTGAGATGGATGGAAAATGGATAATTAAGCTCATTAAGATACCACAAGGGGCAAGGAGAAGGATGAGAGGCTGATAAAAGGCTCATGGGTCTTTCTTCCCACGAAGCTTAAGAGATGGATTTGGTGGCATTTTGCAGATTGCATACCATTTTTTGGTTCTCATTTATATTCCAAAAGGATGAATTTATTAAATAGGTATGGTCTGGATAGTGAAGCTATTACACATTAGAAGCAGGTGTATTTACTGCTCTGTTTTTGTGTACCAGATCCAATTACAACATGGAAAACATGTCTATTATTTTTGACATGTTAGAAAATCATTTTAAAATGTATTAAATCAGACTAACACACTTCTCTACATAGCTCCTAAATGCTGAAAGGACATGGCACCTTTCATACTAATTGCAGTCTACGAAGACAGGGACTGTTTTGATATCATGTCATTGGATGTTAACTATACTACTTTTTCTTTCCATAAACAATTATTAATGCTCAGTATACCCTGGCTTCTCCTGTCTGGCTATGTAAATATAAGGTTCAACTAAATGTTGAAAATACCTTGTTTTGTCTTCTTTGGTGAAGTAACTGGGATACTACTGTAGCCTATATTATTACCTATCAGAAGCACTTCTTGCCTCTCATCCTACACAATACTACTTTTTTATTAGAGAAGATAATTTCTGGAATGTTCTTACCCTTCATGTCCTAGTTGAATTATCATCACTGAAAACTTCCCAGTCTCCTGCAGGATATACCTAATTTCACCTTCCTTTGGGCTCTCACTAAATTTTACAAAGAGTAATGGGATATTGGTGGTCAAGGGTAGACATTTCAGACAAAGTGTTCTGCATGATAAAATGAAGGTATTTGCAAAGCCTATATACTGTTTGGGAAGTACTATATTTAGTTTCATTAAAACACAAGGTACTTTGGGAAGAATAACAGGCTAAAAGGCCATCATGTTAAGATGGGGCCATGCTGAAAAAGTTCATATGTCACAAGTAAGGTCTCCACTTTCATCAAGATAGCACTGGGTAATAAACATAAGTTTTTTTTCTAATATATGCTTATAGTAGAATCAGATTTCTTTCTTGAGAATAACTAAGAACATCATAGAGCATTTTTCTGGAGGGGAAGGGTGTAAAAATATGGGATATTAATTAGGAAATTATTGAAATAATATTGGTGGGAGAAGATAAAGGCAGTAGTGAAGAGAGAATGTGATAGTCATAGTCTATACTATACAATAAGAAGACATAATGATTGCCTGGCTACAGGGGCAAAGAAGAACAATGTCTTCAGGAAAATTAAAGATTTGGGGAGAAAAAAATGCCTGTAAATTCTAAAATGGAAAACACAAGGAGAAAACTAGAACTCCTTGGGATGAATCAGGTTAAGAGGAAGAAATAATAAGCTAAGTTTCAATGGAAAAGGAGGTACAGTGTAGTAGTTATAGCATTTGTTCTGGAGCCAGACACCTTGATATCTGATCTAGGCTTTATCTCCTATTATGCCATGCTGTGACCTTAGAAATATCACTTAATTTCCATGGGCCTCAGCTTCCTTATCCATAAAATGGGGCTACTGCAACTATCTCCTCTTAGAATTCCTGTGAGGTTTAAACATGATAACATGTATTTAGAACATTGTCTGACACTTGGCAATTTTCAATTATGAATGCTATTTTTTTAAATATTTGGTTTTTAGTTGTAGTTGTCAATGCCTTTTTTTAAAATTTATTTTTACGTGCTGCTGAGGATTGAACCCAGGGCCTTGCACACACTAGGGAAGTGTTCTACCACTGTGCCACAATCCCAGCCTCATGAATGCTATTTTTAATTTCTTATTTTTGCAACATTTGTAAGATAACTAGTTCAGTATTTGGATATACAGCTGTGAATGGAGAGAAAGGTGTGATCTGCATTTATAAACTTGGAGATTTCCTAGGATATAAGTTGCATGTTAAAACTAGAGAAGTAACTGAGAATATGTATGGAGAAAATAAATATGTATATGTCTATGAGCATATATACATGTATTTGTATAAGTACATATGTATATATGGATAGGTGGATGTAAAATGATAATAGAGAGGATCAATGACAGAAAATGTGAATGTCAAAAGTGGGGAAATATTTAAAAATAGAGAAACGCCAAGCTCAGTGGCATACCACTGAGACAGGAGGGTCAGGAGTTCAAAGCCAACCTCAGCAAAAGTGAGGTGCTAAACAACTCAGTGAGACCCTGTCTCTAAATAAAATTCAAAATACGGCTGGAGATATGGCTCAGTGGTTGAGTGCCCCTGAGTTCAATCCCCAGTATCAAAAAAGAAAAAAAATAGAGAAAGAACCATTACAGGTAGTCATAAAGCAGAGAGAAAACTGTGCCTGGAAGGCAAAGGAAGAAAAACTTTCAAAGAAGACGATGATGAAGAGTACCTAGATATCAGTGGCATTCTTCCACTGGAAAGAGGCCATTGGATTTTTGAAATTAGAGGATGACAGTATGCCTTTTTGAGAACTGTGAGAAATCTGAGTTATGAAAGGTAATTTAAAACAGAAAACAAGTAGAGATTATTCTTTTAGAGACATGGACTATAAAATGATAAAGCAACATGAGAGGCTAGTTAAAAGCATAACTCAGATGAAAACCAGCATCATAGGATGTGAGACTGGAGAATGACACTAAGTTAAAGGGAAGACAGTAAAGATAGAACGTGTCAAGATAGATGGTTTATCTTCTGCCTATTTCTTGAAAAACCTATCACAGGTACAAAAGTTTACTTTACAGATGGACTAAGAAAAAAACTGAGAAGTCAATAATCTGTTTTAAAATAAAAGAGGGGTATATATAGTTATTATATTAAAATATAATTAGTCCTGTATTTTAACAAAATTACTTCCTGAGACTATAATAACATTTTGAGATGTCTCAGGATACTACCAAAATAGAAAAGTAATTCTGTTAAAATACTGTACTAATTATATTTCTTAAACGACAAATTTAAACTTTTGTTTTTCATTTCTGCATTCTGAATATATTTTTAAACTTTTCAAGGATATTTTTTATTCACATTAAATACAACAAATAAACAAATTCACTCAATTCTTGTGAGAGTACAAGGCTCTGTATATAACAAATTACTAATTTTTGTAGCTCATTAGAATAGGAAATTTCAAATTGTAGTTTGCATCTATAATCAGTATTCAACAATTTCTTGAATACTTAGCAAGATGTCTGTGATTTTTCCATATGTTATTTGTTAAACATTTTCTACTTTATCATTCCATTGTGTCCAGCTTCCTGAAGGATAGCAAATATTAATCTCATCTCATTGTTTGGGGTAAACTAATCTATGGTAGTGATGTCACATTAAAATACAGGCAATGCAATATACAAATGTTGGCATCACAAAGACCTAAGTTCAAATCACAGTTCTACCACTTAACCATTATGTGATTTTTCAATGGAATTTAGCCTTCCAGCAAATCAATTCCCTTATCAGTAAACTGGAGGTAATAACACGTAATTCACAGAATTATGCTTTAAAATTCATTTAAGGTGGATTTTTAAAATATGTAATTGTACTTTGCCCAAGTATGACAAACTAAATATAAAATGTAATGAAAACTTTGAATATAGCTAAAACTACTTCATTCCTCCTAAAGACACTTTACAAGAGAAGTACAAAGCTTTATGGCAAGAAGAAATGTATTAGTAAAAAAAAAACTGGGAAAATATTCCAACTTTTAAATATGTAATACCTTTGACATAATCACACTATAAAAGTTTATCTAAAATGTTCATCATAGTTGAACTAGAAGAACACACGATTAAGAAAATTACTTATATATTTGAAGAAGCATTAAGGTTTCTTAACATCACATATTCTCTTTAAACAAGCCAATTCATTTATCTGATACAATTTCAAACTCTAGAGAAAAAAAGATATATTTCAGAATATAACTTTGAAAAGGAGAAAATTAATTGTGTTAGTTTCTCATAAGAAATTTTAATATTTAAATACTAGTAAATTATTTGATAAAATTAAATATAAAAACTTGTTGTCTTTGCTGAATGACAGTTCAACAGCATAAAAAAAATTCATTCAGCAATTTTCCACGTTGCATTTAATGGCATACATTATCTAAAATAAAGAGTATTAGCATCAGAGACCAAAAAAGCTGGCATCAATTTCCGTCTCTTAGAAGCTGTATCGCCTTAGACAAGTTATTTACTCTTCATTCTTATGAGCAAAATGGAGATGATATTAATACCTATAAAGCTGGGTTGTTGGGAGAATTAAATCAAATGACATATGCAAATTAAAATGTTTAGTCTAGGAGCTCATATCATAAATATGCGCCATAAATATGAGTTCTTATTCCTCAAGAATAAAGTTAACATAGATCATTTCCTGAACCACCTAGAAAAGGACAGCAAGTTTTATTATTTTCTGAAGAAAAGACAAAACTAACTTACCTGTAATTGCAAAGCTTCATGATTTTCCAATCCTTCCACAATTGGTGAAAATCGCTCCCTGTTATTTCTCTCTGCAGCAGTAGTTATAGCCCCTAAAAGTTTATCTAGACTACAGAGGAGGAAAAAAAGAAACAGAAATGAAAAATACTTCTTACACATATATTATGAACATTGGTTATTTCTTTCAGTCTTACCAGTTTTACTTTTGGAGCATAATGTTTATGTATGTCATTACATGTTTTAAAATCATTTAATTTTTTTCATCAACAAATAAAACTGTGTATACTTATAGTGTACAACATAATATTTTGAAATATGCATATATTGTAAAATGGTTCAATCAAGGTAATTAACATCTGCAGTACTTCACAGACTTATCTTGTGTGTTTCTCTCTCTCTCTCTCTCTCTCTCTCTCTGTGTGTGTGTGTGTGTAAAGAGAATAATTAAAATCTACTCATCTATTTTCAATTACAGATTATATTATCAGCTATAGACAACATAATATACAATAGATCTCTTTGATTTATTCTTTCCAACTGAAAGATCATTACGATATAATAATTGAGCTACTGTCCACGTATTCCTACAAGTTGAATACTGATAACTTTAAATAATTTTAGAGCATGAAAATTCAAATTCAATTAGAAAAGTCTTGAGAAAAATAATGTTTCTGGGTGATACCTTCAAAAGAATTCTTGATAGAAAAACATTAAAATTTAAATTTTCAGGTTTTGAAATATCATGTGTTAATAAAGATCTTCATATCACTTAAGTATAATGTGATGTGTATAATTAATAGATTATTCTATTGTAAACACACTGTGATTTAATAATAAAGTGCTGGACAGACAGAATATTTTAAAAATAACTTTAATCAACATTATTTGATAAAAGAATAAGAAAAAAAGAAACCAAAAGTGAAATTCAAGGTAATTGAAGAAACATCCTTATCTAGCACAAGAAATTTGTTTACCTAGATAAAAATATTGATAACTATACCATATGATGTTGAAATCAAATGCACCTCTATGTAGTACTCTATTTTTATCAAATAATATCTGAAATTATAATTAATTCCTAACAATTATATCAGGCTAGGGTGACTTTTACATATTAAGTTATGGAAATCTACTTGACTAGAAAACAGTATTTCTTATTCATGTATAAGCTGATTTTTCTATAAAGCCAAGGGAAACTTTACTTTTGCATATGTTACTTCATTTGTTCTCACTGAGAAAAGAGTTAACATTATAGGTAATATTTTAGGTTTAATGTTTGTCTTTTGAGTTCTGAAGACAACAGCTAGCACTAAACAACATCTCATTTTTTCTAACAATTATGAGAAAGTCAGCATATTGAAATTTCCTTAAATATTTGCATGGTCCACCTCTGAATCAAACTGAAATTATTACTCTCACACAAAGGTTTGAGAAAAATATTTCATTTCATGTCCATAGTACATATTTCAATTTTCACACAATGGTTTCTTACAAACTAAAATTACTAATGAAATAAACGTGAAATTTTGATTTGGATTCAATATCATTTCCATAGGAATATATGATCCAAAACATACTCAGCAAAACTTGCTAAATTGGGTGCATATATATAGACATACACATATATATACATATATATGCATATATATATACACATACATATTCATACACATACACACACACCTATAAAAAACAAAGAAAAAAAGAAAAGTTAATTAATTTCACTTATCAATAAGTACTTCATCTTTTCAATTACCATAGGTATTCAAACTAAAAGGCTATCCAAAAAATTATACTAAAATAAAAGCATATATTCAATTCAACTACAGACATAAAATTGTGTGATGTGCAGCATGGTGTGTGTGTGTGTGTGTGTGTGTGTGTGTGAGAGAGAGAGAGAGAGAGAGAGAGAGAGAGAGAGACTGCCAAAATAACTAACTTTTAAATTTTGCCCACTTTTCTAATGATGGCTTCACCTTTGGCAAGACAACATTCTATTTATTCACTTTAAATTTGCCTTAAAAAATTCCCCAGTAGGATTCCATTTAAATCTAGCTTCCATAATCTCCAAAAACTGTTACAATATAAATATACAAGACAAAAGTGTCAATCAAAAAAACCCTAAAGTCTAATACTTTTTTTATACAAGTTATCCAATGAAAGAGAACAAAAGTAAGACTTATTAAAAGTAAGACTTATCTCAATAGTTGTTTTCTATGCAATAAATATAGTACAGCAATACTTACATATTCTCTTCTCCAACAATGCAAATAGCAGAAAGTATTTTTACTATTTCAGTCATCATGTTGGGTTGTTTGGGGTCAATTGCTCTTGCCAATAGTAAAAGACTTCTTTCATCCCCTAGAATCCTTTGTAATCCAAACTAAAGAGAGGAAAATATGAAATATAAAATTTTCATACAAAATGAAATGTCTATGGAGCATCTTTCATTAAATAAAAAGGAACTAAACCAAAATTACCCAAAAAATCTGTACCTCCGCAACGAGGTTCTCACTAATTATATAAATGTTCTTTACATGCAGTGACATACTAAATATGTAAAGACATAAGACATGTATCTGGAAAACCATCAATCCAAACATCAGAGCAATATTATCAAAATGGAAGCTAAGGAATAATGGTTTACTTTTTATGATTTTCATAAGAGTTTCAGAAGGTAATCTAAATTCCAAGGGGCCAAAAAAAAAAAACCTGACATTTAAGTAATTTCTGATTAATGTTTCCTCCTCTGATTTAGACAATTTATTCCATGTGAAATTAATACAAAACAGTATATTTTCTATTTTGAATATGTATTTATGCCTATTGTTTCACATGCCTGTAATTTAGATGATCCAATTGTTCATCTTCTAAGTGCCTACATGCAAGACATAAATGTGGTCTAACTAAAACTTACCCTTTGTTTAGAATAATCTAAGTCAAATTAGCAGGTTCTTCAAAAACTGCAAAACTCTTACAAAATAAGAACCTATGTGTTGATATAACAAAGTATATTCTGTGGGAAAAAGGCTCTATTGAAAATCTCACCAATATAATTTTCTCTAGTGACTATACTGATTATAATTAGTTGGTGTCCTAGAAAACTGTGACAGTTGACAACATGAATCAATGAGAATGCAGAACAAAGGGTACTATAGTTGAATTTACAGATGAGTGGACTGATTAGCTGGAGAGGTGAATTTATTTTTCAGAGGCCACTCAACTTATTAGTAGCAAAGCATGAACTCTGTATAGTTCAGCAGAACCCCTGATTTCTGGTATTATGTTGTCTTTCCATTATGTCATTATTTCCCTCAGTTGAAAATAGATTCATTGTAAACCATGGAGAAGCAACATTTAGTAAGTTCTTTCTTGTTACCCATCAAAGTCTGCATAACATTGTAACCAAAGACTAAGAGCACAGCATTTGAAAAATTCTGTACTAATATGGATAGGGAATCTTTCTGTGAAAAACTTCCAGAAACAGCATTATAAGTGTATTTAAGAATCTCATGTCTACTAGCAAGCATCTACCATATGTGCCAATAATATTTTTCATTGATATATGTACATAAAATATATATGATTATATAACTTCATATGCCTAAGAAAGACTGCAGATTCCTTAAATACAAAATTTTATTTCATTGGTTATTAATAGTTTTATTTCACATATGGCAAGATTCCATATAATTACATATCTCTATTAGGCACTTTGAGATTATAGAATGCCATCTAAAGGCAATTATGTAATTAAGTGAATTAATCAATGGTATTTTACTTGTAGGTATATAAGTTACATCATTTCTAAGACACTAATAAAAAGCCTAAAATTCATATAGTTCCTAATTACACAACTGGTATTATACAAAAAATAAAGCCCTGCTGTCTTCCAGAGATGTCATTAATGTTTCAGTCAACTTTTGCATCACTGACACCAAAATATTTGACAAAAACAACTTAGAGAAGGAAACATTTATTTTGGCTCACAGTAGACAGGTGACGCCATTACTCTGGGCCCAGGGTGAGGCAGCATATCATGGGGGAAGGACAGGACAAAGGGAAGTTTCTCCTCTCATGGTAGCACAGAAGCAGAGAGGTGAGCAAAGGGGCTACAGAGCAGATGCAACCTTCCCGTCCAATGACCCACCTCTTCCAGACACATCCCACCTGCCTACAGTTAAAATCCACTGAATCCATTCAAACTAGTATGGACTGATTGGACTACACCTCTGACAATCATTTCATCTCTGAATAATACACTAATACAAGAGATTTTGGAGGACACCTCACATGCAAACCATAACATTCCGCCCCCAAAAGCTCATGTTCTTCTCACAATGCAAAACACATTTAGTTTATCCCAAAGACTCCCATAGTCTGAAGAGTTCCCATACTTCCCAAAAGTGAAGTTCAAAGTCTCTTCTGAGGCGGCCTGGTGGCACAACACCTGTAATTCCAGTGGCTCGGGAGGCTAAGGCAAGAGGATCTCGAGTTCAAAGCTAGCCTCAGCAACTCAGTTAGGCCTTAATCAACTCAGCAAGAACCTGTCTCAAAATATTTTAAAAGGGGGCTGGGGATGTGGTTCAGTGGTTAAGCGCCCCTGCCCCACTTCAATCCTCAGTACAAACAAACAAACAAAGTCTCTTCTGAGACTCAAGGCAAACTCTTGGTCTCTTGGTTATGAGCTCCTATAAATATCAAAAGAAAGTTACATTTATCTAATATAGTGGCACAGCATAATCACTCCCATTCCAAAGGGAGGAATAGGAGCACAAAAAAAAAAAAAGGTGGGGCTAAAACAAGTCTAAAGTCAGCCAGGCAAACAAGTCCGCTAAATATGCTTATAGCAAGTCACATACCCATAAGATGTACTCTCCGAAGGACTTGGGCAGCCCTACCCCTCCCCTCTTTGGTCTGGCTAGTTAGAGTGCACTTGGGCTATCTTTTAACCTGGCTTGCTCATAGCCAGCAGCTTTTCTAGGCTGATAGTCCATGTTACTGGAATCTCCTAATTCCTAGGGTCTCCATTTCAGCTTTGGCTTCACTTTTACAGCTTCATGCATTGCCCTCTCATAGACAGATGGTGTTACACTTTCCCTTGCCTCCCAGGCCTTCCTTTTAAATCTCAGTGTAAGCATCCATGACCCCTTAACTTTAGCATCCTGTATTCCTGAAGAACCAACACGACATGGATGACAACAAGGTCTGCTGCCAGCCCAGCTCTTACAATACCTGGGCCCTGTGGAATCATGGCTTCTACAGACTCTGAGTTTCTGGATGGCTGAGTACAACTTCCTAGGTACCCCTGTGAAAGCAGTGAATCCCAGTGATCTCTTCTCAAAGGAACTTTCCCTTCTACACCCTAGAGCCCACAAGGGTTATGGTCATGTAAATTCCTGAGATGTCCTCAAGCCATCTTTCCTATTTTCTCTGTGATGTATTTAGGGTCTCTATAGGTACCATAATATCTTCAACAAGCACAACTCTCTTGACATTAATTGTACATGCATGTTTTTGGTCAAACTACAGGTTTTTAAAATACTTCACTTCTGCTATCTGCTCCTGTTTGTCACAGTAAACCTGGCTAAAAGCTGCCAGCAATATCTATGCCACTGATTGAATGCTGTGCTGCCTTGAATTTCCTTTGACAGATTAATTAGTTCATCACTTTTAAATTAAGCTTGACACAAAGTCTCAGGACACAAATAAATTGTACACAGGTCCTTTGCCAGAATGTAACATTAAAAGGCCTCTAGTCCAATTCCCAACAAAGTCTTCATTTTTCTCTGAAACCTCAAGATCATAGCTCTCACTCTTATCAGCATTCTGGTCTTCTGGGTTCCCATCAGAATCATCCATTAAGCTCTGTTTAAAATATACTAAGGCTTTCCAGCATGCATTTCCAAACTTTTCCAAATTTATCCGACAAACCATTTCCAAATGCTTTTGAACCACGTTGTCAGATCAGTCACAGCAATGATCTTACTTCTCAGTACCAATTTCTGTTTTAGTCAGCTTTTGTGTCACTGTGATCAAAATGCCTGAAAAGATTAACTTAGAGGAAGAAACATTAATTTTGGCTCATGATATTTGAAGTCCAGTTCATAGGTGGCCAAGTCCATTGCTCTGGGCCCAAGATAAGGCAGCACACCATGGGGAAAGAGTGTGAGAGTGTGGCAGTGGTAAGCTGTTCTCCTTTAGGCAGTAAGGAAGTGGAGTGGGATGGGATGGGATGGGAATGCAGGGATGAACCTTTCCAGGGCATGATGCAGTAATCCACTTCTTCCAGCCACACCCCACCTACCTACACTTACTACACAGTCAGTCCATTCAAACTAGGATGGACTAAATAAATTAGAGCTCTCACAATCCAATCATTTCACCTTTGAATGTTCCTGCGTTCACACAAAGGATTGGGGGGGCATCACATTTACAAACCATAATGCTCATAAATGACATTTACTGAACATAAAAGAGAATATTAACTTTATAATGTTCATAGAAACCAAGTCAAACCTGACCATTAAATTTTCTTTTTCAATGGAATAAAAACCGTATAGAAATAGTATTCCAACTTATGACCTTTAACTGCTACAGTAAAAGAAAAATAAAAGTATTTCTAATTTGAAAACAAGACTGATATGTTTACATGATTGCAATACCTACTAATGAATACTGTATAAAACAAAAGTATATTTTAAATAGTCTTTCAATGAAACTTATGATTTGCATCATAAAGACATTTTGTAAATTAAATAAATACTATCTCATCTGTTTCATACTTTCACATTGTCAAGCAAGTTTCCCCCTTTTGTAACAAAGGCAGAAGAAAATACTACTTACCTTATTATTCATAAATGCTTTGAGGCACTGAATGAGTTTATATTGATTCTTCTTGTCAATATTTTCTTGCCTAAGAAAAAAATAATAAGGTGTTGTACTTCAAATTTTCCCCTTTGATGAAAAAATTTTAATGTTTATTCTTACAGTTTTTTGTCCAGAATCTTTTCCAGAACATCCAATAAGAGCCCGAGACCTTCATGTCCAAAGTTGTTAACCCAACTATAAAAAGAACACACAAACAAAAAAAGTATGATTAAATTCATGTATTTAAGACATTAAATATTCAGAATGACATTTTGATTTTCATTTCTGATAATGTTATCTTACTATTGTTTTCTCTGCTGATACTGATTCAAATACTGACTGTATATGCATAACTCAGAGATCTTTTCCTAAATCCAAGAACTTCACATTTTTGATTGCCCACTAAACAGCACTGCCTTGGTTGTTTCACTACCATCATATAGTTAAGTCTGAATTTATGTGCTGAATTTATCTTCCCATTTCCAATCCTCTAAATCAACTCCTCTTCTATTCTACAACATTCTGTTAATAACATTATGACCCTTTGAATCCTTCATACTTGAAATATTCCATAATTGTTTGATCTCCCATTCTACTTCCCCTTTGCATTTGTTCTGTTTGTGCATTCAACAAATATTTGCTGAGTGTCTATACCAAGCATGTTTTAGGTGACCGAGCTATGATAGACAACAAAACTAAGCCCTTTACACTCATGAAGACAACCATGTAGAAAGAGGGAGACAGGTGATAACAAATAACCAACTATAATAAATATCAGTGCATTGATGCAAGGAAGAAAAATAACAATTGGTAAATTAAATAAAATGGAGAACCAAGATGCTACTTTTCAGTGTGTGGTCAGCAAAAGGTCCTCAGTTAAGGTAACATTTGAGCAGAGCCCTGAAGGAAGTGAAGAATTTTTCAGTACAGGATTAAAGGCAAACTGTTTCCTGAGGTGTTAAATAGTATGTCTGAAATGCTCCAAAGACTGTGAGGAGATCAGTGCATTGGAGAGGAATGACTAAGGAGATCAAATACCATGTATGGTACAAAGCTAGAAGACAGATTAAATAGAACTTGATCTAACTTTATGGCATCCAGGCATAAATTTTCTAGAATTATTTCTCAAATGCCCCCTCCTTCCTTGTTATTGTTATCTATGCTAACAGTCTAGTTTAGCCCTATTTAGCCCTATTAACCTTTCCTTTATATACCTGGAGACTCCCAAATGAGGTCTCTGTAGCTTCATTTTTTCTTTTGTTCATTTTGTTAACTGCCAGATTAAATTGCATTTAATCATAGTCTTTTTTCCAACAATTTCCCCTGAACTACCTAATATATATAAATAATTTGGCCCAACATTCTAATCTAGCCTCAGTTTAACTTTCTAGCCTAAGACCTTATACTATATGTACCAATAAAATCAAACAAATTATTGTTCCTGTAGTACTACCTGCAATTCCTTGTTTTAGTTCATTTATTCTTTCTTCCAAAAGGTCACCCCAACACCATCTCAATAAACCTTCAAAGCTCAAAAGGACTGTTTTGAACCATTAATGTCTTCCCCCTGTAAGTCCTCTAACAATATACAAATTCTTTTTGTTAAGAACCCTCACTGACATTATGATTCTTGACACACATGGCTTACCCACCCCTTTGGGTTATGAATTCTCTAAAGACAGTACATTATTTCATTTATCTTTCTAGCTACTATTTCACTTACCATAGTAGTTTATATGTAGTCCATGAATATTTGTTGACTAGTTTAAATTTAATAAATTTACTAATGTGTGTAGTTAAGAGAATAAGCAGTCTCATGTTGCCCAAGAAGTTCATACATCAAAATAAATATATAGCAGATTTCTGTGAAACAATGATTAAAATCTATGGTCTATTCTCCCCCCCC
>NW_026000316.1:5075059-5099316 GCF_001458135.2 Marmota marmota marmota
ACAGTGGAGGAGGTAGAGAGAGAGGAGGGGAGGGGAGGGGAGAGGTGGGGAGGGGGGAGGGTGGAGGATGGGAAAGGCAGCGGAGCACAACAGACACTAGGATGGCAATTTGTAAATCAATGGATGTGTAACTGATGTGATTCTGCAATCTGTGTATGGGGTGAAGGTGGGAGTTCATAACCCACTTGAATCAAAGTGTCAAATATGATATGCCAAGAAATTTGTAACGTTTTGAACAACCCACAATAAAAAATTAAAAAAAAAATTTAAAATGAAAAAAAAAAAAGTATAAAAATGTCTGCTCTGAGTTATTCAATACTAATTGACATCCAGAACTTTAAAAATAAAGTTGATGACTTCATTTAAAGTCCAACATGGGGACTGCAGATCAAGACAGACAGACCTAAATTTTGTTGTAGCATAATAGCCCTGAAATAAGAAAGAGCAATTCATCACAGATCTTAAATTTGAGAAACATAGAAGAAGCAGAGAATAAGGAAGAACCAAACAGAAGACAACATGGGGAAGAAGAATGATCTTTTATAATTTCCATAATTACCCTGAAATATAAAACATTTTTCTTTCCTTTCTACTGAGATGATTTATACACTGTAAAATTCAACATTTTGACAAATTTTACAGTCATATAATCACCAACACAAGATACAGAATATTTCCATCATCCCAAAATATTGCCCAATTCTCCTTTGTAGTCAATACCCTTTCTCTATCTCACCCCTTGGTAACTACTTACCTGATTTATGTCCTTATAGTTCTGCTTTTTCCAGATGTCATTATAAATGGAATGATTCAGTTTGCACATTTTTATGTCAGGTTTATTTAACATAGCATAAATATTTTTATTTGCTTTTTTTCATTAAACATGGCACTAGAATCACTCAGCATAAAAATTATAATAGCCAACAATTTTGTTGAATGTCTCAGCAGTCCATTCCTTGCTATTATATGGATATACCACCATTTGTTTATCTACTAATATTAGTTGATATACATTTCAGTTGTTTCCAGGTTTTAATAATTATGAATAAAACTGCTATAAACATCCACATAGAAGTATTTGTGTAAGCATATGTTTATTTTTTCTCCAGACAATACTTGGCGGTGAAATTCCTTGGTCTGATGGTAAGTACATGTTTAACTTTTAAAAAAACTGCTTTCCAAGTTAGCCATTCTATTTGACACTACTTCAGCAAAGTGTTACAGTTCCAAATTCTTCAAATCCTTGTCTGTACTTGATATTGAAAGTCTTTTTAAATTCAGCCATTCTAAAAACAGCTTTCAGGTAAAGAAACTTGATAAGTAAAGCAGTTAAGTAACTTGGAAAACATCAGTCAATAAGAAATTAGCTACAGTTTTAGAATCTAAACCCATATTGGACTCCCAAGACCTTACTTCTTTCAACCACATCATTAGAAATTACTAAAACAAGAGCACTACACTGTTTTCTATAAAAATATCTGGCTAATGATCTCACCAATAACTCAATGAAGAACAATTTATGATTGCTACAGAACTGCATTGATTTTATATCTATATATCTATGCCTAGACACACACTTATATTTATTTATATAGCTTAGTTCAATTCTTTAGATAGGCTAATTACGTTATAATCCATGTTTTTATTATCTTTGAAGACCCGAGTTTCGTTAAGAAGTCTAGCAAATACTGCTAAGATATCTTGTGACTGCAGCTAAAATTTCCAGTCAGGATTTAGGAAAAGAAGTTTATCAGAAAAAAATAGAGTCAAAATAGAGCTTAGATTTTTTTTTTTTTTGCGGGGGGGAGTGGGGCTATAAAACTACAATCTCAATTTCTGAGACATTATTGTATTAACATACATATTGTTAATTTTATGCTATTAGGTTAGAGAATCATCTTGATATGCAAGCTGCTATTAGATGGCCACTTGTCAGGGAACCAGGTAGGACGAATGAACCACCTAAACAAAAACAATAGAAAGACCAGGAGAATTAATGTACAAGTAAGAAGGAGACCAGGATTAGATCCGAAAAGGAAGCCAGTATGAATATCTTAGGAACAAGAATTACTCTCAGTAAAAAAGTCTTTTATTGTTATACCAAAAGGTTTGACTGTATCTATCAGATATAGAAAGCAGCTACAGTATTAGAATCTAAGCTTACTGAGGATCAAAAAAATATTCCATCATCCATCAATGAACTATGCTGTGAGCCCACATGGTGCTATGACAAATTCATAAACTTTAGAGAAAAACTGATCTAGGTTCTAATCCCATCTCTAGGAATTCTAGCTGTGTTATTTTGATCATTACTTAAACAACTTAACCTTGTTTTTTATTATAATCTAGGGATGAGAATAGTGCCCATAAACTCTTTGTGACTATTAAATGGAATAATAATGTATGTGAAACAGCACAATGAAGCTAGTATTAAAATACTTTCCAAAATGTTAAAAATCCAAAATGCAAACTCTTTGAATATTCTAATCCAAAGACCAGTATAAATTTTAGACATGCATTAAAGAATATTTTTATTAAGCCCCTGTGGTGCTGGGAATTGAATTCAGGGCTTTATTTATGCTAGGCAAATATTCTGTCAACTTAGTTACATTCCTACCCCTCTTTTATTTTAAGACAGGGTCTCACTAAGTTTCCCAGGCTGGCCATGAACTGCTTTAGCCATTCCTCCTCCTTTAGCCTCCTCAGTTGCAAGGATTACAGGTGTGTGTCACCACACTCAGATAAGAATCTTTTTTAACAATATTAACACTTAACTCAGTACAAAGTATTTTAATTTTTATGAAATATGCAGAGGACTCTAAAACCATACTAGACTTCATCTATTCACTGTCAGACAAATAAACTTCATAACTGAAATATTTGGAACTCTTATTGCCTGATGTACTTTCTTTAATTTGTTATTTACTTTTGTGTATATTTAATTCTAACTATATTTAGTGCTGACCAGTTTACATTAGAATAGTCACAGAAATCATAATGGTGCGGGGGTGAAAAAGGAGCAAAAAATAGAGACAGAGAGAATTTATAGTTCATGCACAATTTGACAGTGAGAATTATATCAAAATACACTAAAGTTTGAAGACAGAAATATCTCCCTAGCTTTCAGAATTTCTGAGGTCATTATTTTTAAAGGGCCCACTTAACACTGATCAGCATTATCAAAGGAAAGAAAATCTTACATTTCATGAAAGTATCAGAGGATTCATTTAATCCGAAATCCAAGAGAAAGCAAGATTCTTCCCTCCATAGTTCTCCAGAGCAAAACAAAATGAGAAAAACGCTGCAATGTACCTATTCTATTAAAGGAGTGAGTGAAATTCTGTTCCCTTCAGATCCATGTAAAGGACAAAACCGTTCCATTTCCCCAAACCTCAACCTTCTATCTGTAAATTAGAAATTTGAACTCTGAATTATTCAGTTATATTTAATGTAATATAACTTAAAGATAGGGGGACAAATTACTTCAGTACCTTATACACAATACAGACACAGTAAGCCATAGTAACTGCATGTTCACTTCCGATTAGATTGTTCAGATTAACGTCTATCTTTCAAAATGGTTAAAGCTAATATTAGAAAATTCTATACTGAGTCCCATAAGCTGTAAATGCTATTGGTCTCATGTGAAGGAGTCCAATATTTGTCATGTCATCCCTTTATCACTGTTTGTGCAGTGCTAAAGGCTAGTATAGAGGGTTATGTGTTCTGTACAAAAGATTTTATTTCTCTCTAATGGTCTTCAATTCCCATGTGTAATCTCATACTACAACTCAAATCACAGGAACATCAAATAAAATGAATTGATAGTCTGGAGTTTCTTGGGGAAATTCAGAAAGTTGGTAAAAAATTATAACACATGAAAGAACTAATTCAAAAAGCTGAGGAAACTTTAAAGGTTTATTGTAAATGGTGTTTTTGTTTTTGTTTTTACTGAAAAAATCTCATTTTAATACCAATGTTGCCAATGTAATGTTTTTCAATGCAATTAAAACCAATCCTTAGTTATGTGTACTTGGGAAAATAAAAAAATCCTTAGGTAATTAAAGCCAATGTGTAACCCTTCATAAACAATACTGCACATTCAATCCACAGATGGCTACAAGGGTAGCCCAAAGGGTAGCCAAAAAAAAACTTCATATTTTTGGCATCATTACACAATTTTTTCAGCCTCAATCAACACCACAGACAGTTCTACTATCAACATACACATTCATTAATTAAAAAATTAAGAGAAACACAACAAGAGGGATTTCTATATATTATGATTGACTTGGTCTTAATCCAATACAAATATATATATTCACTCAGGTTTGTCTACATGAAAGTAAACACAGTACCAAAATACAATAGCACTGAATATTTGAATATCCTTGCAAATAATCCACTGGTGGATTAATGTGAGAACTATCTCTAACCAATTATAAATACCTACTTGATGTAATGCTACCACTTCTAGACACTTGTGCATAAGTCTTTGAAGCATGACATTCGACTGACCACTTATTTCACCTGATACATAGGCAGATTGAATGTGTCAATTCTCCAGCTCTACTTCTTGGTGGTTCTGACTTCAATGCTATGATAGATTATAATTTTCTTAAAAACACCATCTTTTTCTCTGGCTGCATTGAAAATTTCTGCTCTGTTTCATGCTATTCGTATATATTTTAAGAGCCACTTACAAAGATAAAATATGCATTATTTCCAGTTGTTTATATTATATATAAACAAATCCATTTTCCATATTTACAAAAGAAATGGTAAATGCTCCAGTTACGTAGAAAAATATCCTTAGGACAAGAGTTGAGATGCACTTTTTTTCCCCCAGTACTTGGAATCAAACCCAGATCCTCACACATGCTAGGCAAATGCTTAACCACTGAGCTGTCTCCCCAACCCTATGGAGATAATTTAAGTAAAAATTCTCTAGCAAAGGATAAAAATTTCATATTCATTAAAATCAATTTCTTAAGTTGCCTAAATTAATTTGAAAATAGTCTAAGAAATGGCTTAAGTCTGAATCTGTACAAATGTCTTATAAGCTACACAATAATATTTTCCTTCCCACCTTCCCTTAAAAATTTTTGTATGAAAAGGTCTTACTCTATACTACTGATGGAAAAATTATTAAAAATGTGAATAAAAATGAAAATCTTCAATATATAGTCAATAGGACGAGGCAAGAAGAAAGGCCATTCCAAATAGTCAAGCAAAAGCCAGCCACATTTTACATCTGAAATTGTAAATATAACTATGTTAGGACACTTACTAAAGCTGCCTTCTTAGTGATATAACGAATCAAACCTATAATAAAATGTTAACTTCCACAAGAAAAATGTATTGGTTTATTTTCCTAAGCTAAGTAATACAGTTAAAATTCTATCATGTACTCCACAGGACATCCAATTTCTTTTAGTTTAGTGGAATTTTATTAAAGTGAACTTACTCCAAGAAATCACATTCCTAATCTGTAAGCCCTGGAAATGAAACAGAGCTGACATTGAGTTTATCTGTAATGAATAAGGTAAGTAAGAAATTCTTTGAATGCAAGACGAAAACAGAGACATTAGCACATATACCTGTACATATTTTTTTTTCTAATCCAATTTGTATGTTATGCTATCTAATTCTGATGGGCAGCAGAGAAGTTAAATAAATCTTCCTGCATGGTAACAGGGATAAGGAGAGTTGAAGGGTAATTGCTATTTGATGACTGAACAACAGAAATGCAACAGTCCTTCTCACCTACCAGGTGCAGTGCCAAAAACATATAATTAAAGACTCATTATAGCGTGTGATAGCTACACAGACAAAGATCAAAGAAATTTAATGTTCACAGATATTTTTAGCACAGGACAACTGAAACCAAATGTAAAAGAACTATTTCCTTGGATTCTTACTCTGGATGTCAAAAAAAAATTGGCAAGTTAAAATTTCTATTTCTCAGAATGTGATCTGTAATGGTAATTGCTTTAGTCTTCTCTTGTTTATTTTCATGTATTTTTAAATCATTTCTGCCTATAACTGAGAAAGATACTGTGGAGACTATGTGTTGTTCTGGTAGCACATACATGGTAAATACCTTTTCTTCATTCATTATATTCATGGTAAATACCTTTTCTTCATTCATTACATTTAATTTTTAACTGAAAACAATTGCATATATTTATGGGATTGAAAAAGATGTTGGATGGCAGCATACATTTTGGAATGGCTTAATTCAGCTAATTAACCTACGAATTACTTCACACCCTTACCAATTTTTGTGGTGAGAACATTTAAAATCTACTTTCCTAGCATTTTTCAAGTGTACAATATACTGCTATTTATGATAGTCCCCAAGATATACAATAGATCTCTTGAGCTTATTCCTCCTATCTAAATGAAATTTGTATCTTTTGAAAAACATAAATATCTTAATATATCCATGTCAATAAAATTTTTCAAAACATAATTTTGAACAATGAATATTCAAAATCCTAAATAACCACATATTCAACAACTTGGGAATTGTTAAGGCTATCTAAGACAAATTAAGCCAAACCTACTCATCATTTTTCTCTATCACAATGATTTAAACCATCTGAAGCAATAAAATCAGAACAAAACTACCAAGTATATTAAAACACATAGAAAAAACCTTTATATCACTAAATACAATATAAAGATATAAAGTCCCTAAGAAAGAGGCATTAGCCTCTGTGGTATTCATCCTGGTTTGCAATTATTTCAGAAATACCTAAAGACACAGCTACTGCTGAAAGATAAGCATTTATGCTAATAAAGACTTTCAGAAAATATAAGTGTGCTCTAAAAAGTGTGAAGTTTTAACTGCTGAAAGAACTTTGGCCTTCTTCAAAATGACAGGGACTTTTTCTTTATTGGAACAACTAGATATCAAAATAAACAACTAAAAGTTTAAATTAATGGCATGGCTTTGTCCTCAGTTACAAACTTCCATGGAAAAATGCACCCTGAAGAGTCTAGCTTTACTGGTTATAAAATCAAATATGTTACCCCATCTTACAGAAAAAGAAACTAAAGTTTAGTGGCTTGTCATACATCACAGAGATTCCTAATAACAAGTCCATGATCGGAATCCAGAACTTCTTTCTTCCCTGCCTCAGATTCAACTTTACTATCAATAAAATAAAAATTATCCACTAATGTATATAAGTTTATTGATTCTTTTCCTTTCATTCCTGACTAGTGGATAAAAGTTAAATGATATTGTTTTAAATTGACAATGGATATAACCATAATTGAAAGCAATTCCAGTGAGGTATTTGCTTTTTACCTTTTAATTATTGACGTTAGGTTTCACCATGAAGGCAAGGAAATTTTAAGATAATAAAAAACATTGGACATGTCTAAAAACATATTTTGTTTCCTGCACACCAACAAATATAAAACATTTAGTTGGTCAGCATAGACAACAGAGCCCTTTTATACTACAATTCATTATTATGGGATGGAAACATATCAATGAAATATTTAACTTGACAAAATACACATAATAGGAAGCACATGGGGAAAAAAATGGAACACTGACTTTAATTTGGGAATAATAGTCCTTGGTTAATCTTTACTCACTTCTCTGCCCAACAGGAATAAGGTGGTCAGTCTTCTTAAGGTTGCTTCCTGCTAACTTCCTTACTTCACTATCCATTTGTGCTTTTTGCCCTATTGATTTTGGTTATACTGAATTTCCAATAAACCCAGTGACCTCTTTTTGTTAAACAAACCAGTTCCTCTGTTCATCCATGTTTCTATGTAGAGTGAGACCTGAACTAAAGTACTGGTAATGAAAATGTAAAAGCTACAAGAGATATCACAAATTTTAAAAAATGGGCAAATGTGATAAACACAAGAGTATGAAAGATGACTCCAAACCATACACACACAGTGAAAGCAAAAATCTTGAATGGATGGATGGTCTCTCTAAGAAGATAGAGAATAGACTGAGGATTGTTTCTATAAATACTTAAATGCTATTATCTGATTACAAATCTGTTGTGAGCTTGCAGACTACAATGTCTAGCACCATGCTCATAAATACCTCCATAGTATGTACTCAACATGGTACTTGTATATCCATTGTACTATTTAATGTATATTTTAATACCTTTATTCTTATTTATTTTTATGTGGTGCTGAGGATTGAACCCAGTGCCTCACATGTGCTAGCCAAGTGCTCTACTACTGAGCTACAATCTCAGCCCCACTATTTGATATATTTATCTACCATCCTTCATATTGATGTTTCAGAAATTTCCAGTCATATATTGAAAAAGAAAAAAAAAACTGTATATGCAATTTATTCCAGCTCCTTGAAATGAATTCTCTAAACCTGTTTATTCTTACCTTTTATTACTCCAATTTTTCAAGTTCATTTGAAAGAGTTGAGAAATTCATGAAGCTTAATGCTTGGAGTCAAACTATGGTCATCATCAAATTAAAAGACATGATTTCTACATGTAAATTATTATTATCTACATGTTGAAATAATAAAAAAATAGTAGAACAAATCAGAAGGAATAATTTCTAATGTTCTATAGCACAGTGGGAGAATTACGGTTGACAAAAATTAAGTTCATATTTCATGATAGATACTAAAGAGGATTTTGAATGTTCCCAAGAAACGATAAATGTTTGGAGTGATGGATATGTCAATTACCCTGATCTGATCATTACATATTGTATATATGTACTGAAATGTAACATACATATGTATAGTTAGAATGTGTCAATATGAAGTTAGAAAAAATAATAGCAGATAATTAAATTATCTTAAAAGCCTACAAACAACTTAACACAATCCTGTCAGGAGAAAGAAATTATGAATAAATAGATAAGTTTTTAAAATGAAAAATATGTCATAAGGTCAGAGAATACCCCCAGGTCAATATCCAATACCACAAACATTTAAAATATTGTGGTATTTTAGTTGATATTAATAATGCTGATCTCAAAGGCACTACAAATTCTTAAACTTTCTATATCAACGAAAATTTCATTACATGTTTAATAGTTTTAGTGGTGAATCTACTTCAGGGTATTCTTATTCTTTGACAAACATTCATGCACATATGAAAATTTATGATAACTCAATTTTTGAAAATCTGTTTATACCACTCCAGTTTTCAATAATGTATGATGAATGAATTGTTGAATGCACAAATTTAACAAAGGATCTCCATGAAACTCTTGGAAGTTGGTATCTAGGGAGGTATGATATAAAAACCACATAAAAAACCTACTCAGGCAATATCCTCCAAAATACAGACGAATGGAGTCAATACACAGAGTGTTAAGAACAATAAATTCTCCAGAACAGATCTAACAATTAGAAGTGGATTGATTGGGGTTTTAAGAAGTCTTGAATTTCACATTTAAATGGCAAGCTACTAAACTATCTTATTGGATGTCAATTTAGTTTTAAAAGTTCACCATAAATTATGCTGTCTTCTGTAATCAACCTACATGGACTCCATCTCTATAGAAGATTTTCAGGTTTAAACTTCCTGATTTGAGAAGTTATACACCTAGAGTTTTGCTGACCAGGTGGGAAATCTCTCCAAATTAGCTGTCCATTATCTAACGCCAGTCAAACAGCTGGGGTCATAGAGCAAATACTGTTATCTAGTGCACATGGATCTTCTTTCAATCAAACATATAGAATACCTGCTTTCCAGGTGCTACCTGGCATCTTAATTGTGAATTGTCTGCTATCCAGCTCCTATAAAAAGTCCAGCTGAGATGATAGATATTCCAGAAGGAGAGCCTCAGGGGCATTTCTCAAGTACAGTACAACCTAGTAGCAGGTTCGTTTACTAGAAAACTGCATACCAATACTATTACTCTAGGTCTTTGTAGAAATATCATGACCTTGATTTTTTTTTCTTTTAAGTCACAGGCTCATGTATGAAATGGACATTCATAGAGATCCTCTGTACTTTATGAAAGAATATCAAGGACTCAGTCTACTATGTCGTTCAATATCCCTCATTAAAGAGCCACAAAATAAAATTCTCTGAGTTCACAACTGGGAAGAATGTCCCTCCTAAGGGGGAAAAAAGTTCACTATCATTTGTCAGGTAACAGCTATGTTTCTCAATATTTGCCTTTCTTCCTCCCTTGAATACATGAAAACTTGAGACAACTTTATAGTCGTATCATTACCTGGCATAATCCTAGGCTTTTTGGTATGTACAACCTTCCCTCCTTAGTCACTTAGAGCTTGTATTTTTATCCTGGTCTTACCAGTAATGGGATATTGTATCTTATTGTAAGTTTCAATTGTTTTAGTAATAGTTTCATAAAAAGATAATTTTTTGAAGCCCTACCAGGTGCACAAGGCTGAAGTAAGAGGATTCCAAGTTCAAGGCCAGCCTCAGCAACTTGGCAGAACCCTCAGCAACTTAGTGAGAGCCTGTCTAATAAATGAATAAATAAATAAATAGTCTAGAAATATAGCTCAATGGTAAAGTGCCCCCTCCCTCAGCAACTTAGTGAGATCCTGTCAAATAGATAGACAGACAGACAGACAGACAGATAGATAGATAGACAGACAGACAGACAGATAGTCAGTCATTCTAGGATTATGGCTCAGTGGTAAAGTGCCCCTGGGTTCAATTACCAAATTCTCAGTATGGGAGGGGGCATGACTCTAGTATGTGTCCAAGGCATTTAGTTAAATTCATATAACTCAAAATATTTCAAGTGACATAAATGCATAAGCATTTTCTTCCAAAGACTAATTTTGAATGTAGAGAAAATGCAATCAACATATCCAAAATAGTTAAAATGAAGTTAACCAACTATTAAGGGATCCATTTAATTAGTGTGCCTAGACTCTGCTAATAGATTTTATATACATATATAACTGTGTGTCAAGTTACAAGTTACCAAATATTTTAGATGTTTTTTATATGTAAATTGGTCCTCTAACTTAAAATACATCTTTTAAATAAAAACATCTGTTGCCTTGGTGGAGCTTACATATGCCATATTGTAATAAAATAAATGTCAACATGAGAGCCACTATTTATCTTAATGTCTATAACATTTTCTCCCCCCTAAAGCAATACTTCAAAAATCGGACAGTATTTTCTGTGCCTAATTCTTTTAAAAAAATAATACAGGACACATAAATCTAGTTTGCTTTTATTGTAAGGCATAATATCAAGGGTGCCTAAGTCAAAACTCTGTCTTTAAGCTAATAGTATATGGATTAAAACTTCAAGGTTGCTTTAATACTTATGGTAGCAGTTTAATAAAATTAGCTTGGATATAGTTGATATTAATTGAAATTGTTGATCAACATTTTGAAAGAAGGCATATAAAATGACATAACTGCAATGAATTTTCTACACTATGTATAAATGTAATAGTGGTACTCAAAAATTATTTATGCAATTCAAAGTTAAAGCAAACAAATTCAAAATACCAATATTAAAATCTTGCTTTAGTAATACTGCTCATAATACTGCCTTATGAGATGTACTCACAATATTAAGTCCTGTTCACATTTCTGCATCATAAAAAAATTGGCCTCATTATTCCATTTTGCATAGGTAGTCCCCTGTAAAACGTTCTAAAGAGTATTGATCTGCACCTACCATTATATTAACTCTCTAAGTAGTGTTGGCTGTGTTGCCAAGCTTTTAATAAGTTTAATACAGACTGTTTAAATAGTTATTAGCACTCATAATTGGGAAAGTGCTTTTATTTCTAATTTGTATTGCTGTCAAGATTCAGCTATTTTCATTACGATGATTATGGTGAAATGCATATTTGTTAATATGCTAAAAAATACATTTAAGTCTAAAGGGAGATGAGAAAACATCAAGTAAAAGCAAATATTCCAGAGGTAATACAAATAACTACATATTTATAAACTTAAAAAGATATTTTCTATATTTTCACCTGCTTGGAAACATTGACTAAGAATACTAACATCACAGGGAGTGAACACAGACACTGAGCCATGAGTTTGGCAGATAACTATATCCAAAACAAACCAGGAAAAAAAACAGTTTCCTAGTGGGGTAAAATAGCCCTCAAGCTGTAAGGCAATTTCAGCAACACTCTGAAAAGAATTCTATGCAATCACAACTCTCTGATACTATTCTTCAAACTGGTATTTGCCGTTTTTGTCATATGTTGAGAAACCTTAGTGACAATGATTTATTGCTGCACATTTCTTTGAATCTTCATAAAATGCATTGCCCAATACCTATACATCCTGTAAGGGCTTGGCTGGGAATAAAATCATCCAAACTCACTGGTCATTTCTCAATAGGCACTGCTTCCTTTCATAAACTTTAGTAAAGGAGTAGGAATAAAAACCTGTAAATAATGTAGTTCTCATTCTAAACCACAGACAGACCATGGTATGTGAATTCTAATGCAATTTGTGATGGCAGATTGGGATTTATTTTATAGTCAAAGCACATGGATTTTTAGGGCATTAAATAGAGTTCTAAACATTTAATTTCATTAATTCACCATGAAACTGTAAAAGGACTATTGTGTAAAGCATGCTATGCTGTCTGTAGCTTATGAATATGGTTCAAATCAAACCAATACATTTCATTCCTATGTGGAGGAAGTTAGCTCCATTCTTTTGCTCTGATTATAGCTAAAAATGCGTAGCCACAAAATAGTGCCAGATTAATGCAAATTCATTCTCACTGCTGGAGAAGCATAGGTTGTTACTGATAGTGGGTCAATATCCACATCAAATCACACATTATTGTATATAAATTACACAGTATCAGCCATCACAAAACAAATAAGAGGGAAAGAGGGCCCGTTCCCCAGAAGACACTAAAATCTAAATGAGAAAAGCAGACATATATGTATAAAACTATTTTAGAGCATATGCAGGTACAGGTAAATATATACAGTAGAAAATAAATGTTATGGGAATGTATAGTAAGGAAGTGATTTGGGATATGGCCAATTGATGATGGTTTATAAAAGTGATTTTAAATATTTGCCTTTAGGTAAAAATAATATAATGAAAAGATTTTTAAAGCCTTTATTAGGAGAGATTAAATACCATATGAATTTGAAAGTCATGACTCCACATTTTATATTGCAAAATGAGTAAAGTTATTAGTATGTGTATCTGTGTATGTACATGTACTTATTTTTTTTTATTTTACTAGTGGCTAAACAAGAAGAAATCAATTAAAATTGTGGTAAGGATAATGAGAGGGCAAATGACTGAGTTAAAATTAATATCAAGCTTGAAAAATAGTTAATCAACAATTTTAGAAACTGGTTTCTTCAATATTTAAAGGAAATTATAACTATCTGTCTGGGGTTAAATAATATGTGTATAAATACAGCAGAAGAATAGAATGCTAGGAAATCTTCTAGCCTTGTGGGGAAACTTGTTTTCTCATTCTTCAAAATAATTCTCATATTCTAATCTTCTAATTCTAATACAAAAGAATTGGAATTAAGGAAATGAGAATAAAGAACCTAGAGGTTTATGGCTAGAAGGCTTCAATCTCATTTACATATGGATAAACTAAGACTCAAAGAGATCCACTGACTAGACTAAGGTCAACACATGGAGCAAGTGATCAAGAACTGGAATTCAGATCTCAGAACTGGTATCCCACTGTGACTATCATATAACACTCTACCTCTCAGAGTTTAGTACTACTGAATATTTTACTTTATAAGGCAATTTTTTAATTTCATTAATTAATTTCACACATACATAAGTATACTTTTCCAGCTATTTTGAACTAGTTAATGCTGTTACCTAGATAGAATGTAGCTTAATTTTGTTATGTCAATACTTTTAAGGATAATATTCATTTGCATAATTGCAGTGGGTTGAACAGTATCCACCCAGAGCCTCAGAATATGACTTCATTCAGAAATAGGATAAATATAATTAAGGTAAGAATCAAGGTAACATTTATATTGTATCATGGTAGGCCCTAAATGCAGTTATAATGTCCTTATAAAAGACAAAAATGGTAGGGCTGGGGTTGTGGCTCAGTGGTAGAGCGCTCGTCTAGTACTTGCAAAACCCTGGGTTTGATCCTCAGCACCACATAAAAATAAATAAATAAAATAAAGATATTGTGTACAACTACAACTAAAAAATAAATATTTTTTAAAATGACAGAAAGATGACACAGGCACATAGAGAAGACCATGTGATTGATGATGGAGGCCCACACTGGAGCTATGATGCCACAAGCCAAGGATTGCCACAAGTGAAAAGACACAGGCAAGGATCCTCCCTAAAGTATTTGGAGGAAGCTACCTGGCATCTTGACTCACACATCTGGCTACCTAAACTGTGAAAAATCAAATTTTTGTTTTAAAATTCCAACAATAAATTTCATACATTTACATTTACCACACCAGTTTGTGGTGAATGTTATAGAAACCCTAAGATTTTTTTTAAAAAATCAGTCCCCTTATATCAAAGAAAACATTCAGCATTTGAAGAATACATGAACTCCATATAGGGTAGAGGGATTGGAGGGGAAAGGAGGAGGCATGGGGTAATTAATGATGGTGAAATGTGATGGACATTACTATCCAAAGTACATGTATAAAGACAAAAATTGGTGTGAATATACTATGTATACAACCAGAGATATGAAAAAGTATACTCTATATATGTAACATGAATTGTAATGCATTCTGCTGTCATATATAAATAAAAAAATTTACACTAAAAAAGAAATTTAAAAAATTATAGTCAATGATTTCTGTTTAATTTCAGGCAAATTTTTACAGTTATATAAATAACACTAAATACATGGCTCCTGGGTGCAGCCAATCTGTAACACAGTATGGAGATTCCTCAGAAAGCTTGGAATGGAACCACAATTTGACTTAATTATCCCACTTCTCAGGATATACCCAAAGGACTTAAAATCAACATACTATAGTGACGTGGCCACATCAATGTTTATAGCAGCTCAATTAACAGTAGCTAAGCTATGGACCCAACCTAGATGCCCTTCAACAGATGAATGGATACAGGAGAATATGGTATACATACACAATGAAATATTAATCAGCCATAAAGAAGAATAAAATTATGGATGGAACTAGAGACTATCCTGCCAGTGAAATAAGCTAATCCCCAAAAAACCAAAGGCTGAATATGTTCTCAATGATATATAGATGCTAACACACAATGAGGGGTGGTGAATACAAGTTCATTAGAGTAGACAAAGGAAAATGGGAAGAGGGATAAGAGTAGGAAAGACAGTAGAATGAAGTGGACATCACTTTCCTATGTTCATACATGAATACATGAACAGTGTAACTGCATGTCATGTACAACCACAAGAACTGGAGGTTATATTCCATGAATATATAATACATGAAAATACATTCTAATGTAATGTACAAGAATAATAAATAAAGCATTAAAAAAAACACTGAACGCTGAGGTGATTTACGTTTCCATTGTTAATTTTCTTTATTTTCTGTTAAACTTCTTTCTTATATAAATTATTTTTATTATTGGATTAATTCTTATATTGGTTTTGACTTTTTCTGACTTTTGTGTTGTTGCTCCATTGCCTTCACTTACATATTTGTTTCTGTCCAGTAGGAAGATTAATTAGCTGTTTGATATGTTGGTTTGGTTGCTTATTTGTTGTTTCTGTATGGGAGATTATGAGTTCTGAAGTGGAAGTTAGCTAGAGAGCAAAGTCTTATGGTTTATGGTAGATTTGAATCTGGTAGTAATACATGTAGAGGTTTTTCAAGGAATAAAAAGTTAGGGTTCTTTTTAATTTTTAATAAAATCATGTTTGGAAATTTTGTGTTAATAAGTTAAATAAGTTTCTATTCTGTAGCACAGAATTCTACAAGCTTTATGTAAATTCAAAGCCTATGTTCATGGTGAATTCCAAAGAGAAAAATCCAACACTGCACTTTCAGAACATAATTAACCACATTACATAAACACATTCCCCACCACCACCAGTTTTTTATTTCTGCTGTTGATTTTCTTTTTTTAATTTATTTATTTTTTTCTTTTTGAGAAGTATGTTGAGGAAAATATCCCCTTATCAGAAGAAAGAAAAAGGAATTTTGGACCCAATTAGAATGGTAGATAAAAAGGCCAAGGAGGGTCACTTCATAGAGGTAAATTTGCTAAACTTTGAAAAGAATTTTCAGGAAACTGAATGGAAAAGAAACTAGTGTGTTCCCTGCTTTTTTCTCCTCTCTTTAAAACCCACACATATAGATACAGGCACACAACAAATACTTGGCAGCAACAGCATTTCACTTACTCAACTTGTAATGCCACAACTTTTATGCTAAAATATACATTCATGTAGAATATATACAATGAAAAAAAAAGATAATTTTTTTCAACTTCAAGAATTTCTCTACAAAGTAACTTTCCCTCTCCTCTTATCAAAGTTGCCTTATTACCTGGTGCCTAACAAGCTTATAAACCCTTCTTAGCAGGAGCATTCCCCATAAACCACCTTCCCAGGGAAGAGTCCTAGATGGATAAATTCTGAACTTCATCATCTTGATTCCCACACCCTCACCAAGGGCAAAACTGATTTGATTATGGATAGGCACCTGACCCATGTACAAGCATTTAATCTGGCCTGCTAGGTGGCCTGGCATGGAAAGTTTTGCCTAAGCAGAAACAATAAGGACCAGTATCTTCTCTTCAGACTTTTGAACTGGGCAATACAAATCAGAAGGTCAGGCAGATAAATATGAGAAAAACAAGCCAATTCATAGAGAGTCCATGTTAACACTGGAATTTCAAAGTGATGTGCCATGAATTTCTGTGGCTGATTGAGGAAGGCTCATGACAAAAATAACTGAGTTCTGGTACTATCCTCTGATATTAAACAACCTTCTATCTTAGCCTCTATGAAGCACAGCTACACTAAGCTGGCCCTAGAATTCCTGTGGGATTTGTAGCTCCCTTGCTACAATGTATAACATAGCTTCCCTCCTTTATCCAGAGTTATCCTTTAAAAATGTAGGCTAGGTCATGTCATTCCTCTCCTCAAAAATTCCAACAGCTTCCCAGCTCACTCAGAATAAAAACTACAGTTCTTCCAGTGGCTTCCAAACTCTACATTATATGACTTTACATACTATAGTCTCTTTGACATTTCTGGAACATGCCAAAGCATGCTCCCATCTCCAGTATTTGCTCTTACACATTCCTGCACTTTTTTACACTTCTTCCCAATGTCATTAAAATCAGGGAGGCCTCCGCTGACCATCTGACATAAAATAGCAACATCCCTTCCACAGCATGTATCACATTTTAGGTATCCTTTTTAAAAATATTGTCTGATTTCCCTTACTAGAGTGTAAGCTCCATATGAACAAGTCTTATTTGGATGAGGGAAATTTATTTTGTTATTCTTTATAGGATACCCATGTGATATGTAAAAGCAGGCCATATACAATATTAAGTAGTATTTCTGGAACTGATTCAATTTAAGAGTTTGCCTAAGAAAATTAACTCTTATTGGTTAAAAAATTAATTTATCATGTAATGGCAAATTTAAATATATTTCATATGGCATCTGAATTACTAGTAGTATCATCCCCAATAAATCAGCAGATAAGTTCAAAATTTAACTACCAAAATGAAAGAATTTATATTTCTTAGATTATACTCAAAATATTGCTACATTTAGTAGGTAAAAGTATAAAACAATCAAAAATAATTATGACAACAGTAATAATAAACTGTAATAATAAATAAAATTGACAATAATTTTAAATTTATTTATAGTTAATTTAGAATCCACTTCAATATATATAACTATATCCCATATGCCTATGAGCCACAGGAAAAAAAAACTATAAGTGGATTATAATCATGAATTATGTTTTTCAGGTTTGTCATGCTTAGATTTTCTTGCCCAAAACCATCCATAGTATTTTTCCAGAATATGTCTCTTATTCTCCAAATTTTGGCTCACATACAGGTCAGGACCAAGGAGGAAGAGAAGTGTCTGCCAAGTCATTTCCAGGCTAAACAAAATTGGAAAAGTATGCAGGCCAGGTAGGTAGTTTACAATGAGTCTTTAAAATTAAGACACATCTACCATGTCCCAAATTGTATGTACATAAAACAGTGCGGCAATTATTTTCTCCCTAAAAATGCTTGTTATTTCCTCTCATATTATAGTTAGACTTCCTCATCTAGTCTTCCCTTCCAATCCTTTACCTACAGCAGAATCCCAGTAAAGCACATAACTCCATTAGGAAGAATAAACAGGGTAAAGTTAATAACACCAAAAGGATCATAGAGGACTTTTCCCCTGGGAGGACAGGGAAAGGTTGCTTTTCCACATTATAATCAGGTACACATACCTCAATATATCAGTTCACAGGCACAAAAGCAACTTCGGTTTTTTTTTTTTTTTCCCTAGTTCTGGAAGTATACAACTAGAGTAGGAAAAAGAAAACTGGCTATTCATCCACTGGCCAGTTGAATCAAATCACAATTAAGATAGTGACCTATATTATGATATAAACATCAGATCTTAATCTTAGATATTACGTTTCTGCATTTGTATAAATGATAAATGTCACTCAGATTATTTCTTTCAGCACTGTAATTCTGATGACGAAATGTATCCTTCCTGGCCTCCCATTTTTCTCCAGGACAGTACTATTTTTCAACAAACTATAGTTGAGCATTTCTTATGCTTATGAAGACAGAGTTTTCAAAAATGTCTGATAATTTAAATGACAGGTTTGTAATATGTTATCTATTCAAATTATTTAAATAAATAAATTATGCTATAAATAAAAGTATTTATAGCATAATCTTAATTAAAGAAAACATGAATCTATGGTATAAGAGCAACTCACTCAATAAACAAAGTGAGCATCTGATTCATAAGTTACTATTTTTAACACATTTGAATTAATCAATTACTATGTTTAAGAAGTAATAATAGCCATAATAAGCTATCCAAACATGAAAAATAAGTCTAATGAAAAATTAGTTAATTTTTTTCTCTTAGCTGAATCCCTGACTTCTGGTTTAAAAAAAAAAATTATATATATATATATATATATATATATATATACACACACACACACACACACACACACACACACACATATTTATTTATTTCAGAGAAAGAAACTTGCACACAATTAAATAATAAATTTCAACTATTTCCACAGCTTTTATCTCCCAAATTCATCTATCTTCAAGTGTTTCTTTTATCTTACTGATAAATCTTGCAAAAAGCCCCAATTTATCCATCTACATCTCCCTCTGAACTTCAAATATAATTAGAAAAACATAAAAAAGTTCAAACCAGTTACAAAAGTTGACAAATGATGCCAGTTGAGATCTTTTTGAAAAATTCCACTTCCTTTAAGTCAACAGGTCAAAATTACTCACAGCTGGAGGCAAGGGTCTTCAGAAAATGAAAAGTTATTTTGGCTGTTTCAACCAACAGATTTAAAATGTTCCTGATCCATAGGGATAAATGTGACCCTCAAAGGCCAGATGATCAATCTGACCTGATTGATGATCAAGGCTTGATAACCTTGAAGCTTCAGGCTGCAGAGCTCAGTATGCAGCTTGCTAAAGCTCTTCTTCCCTTCTTACAGAGGACACTTGTGAATCAAAAGCAGCACCTCCTTCTGGATGAAGTTGAAGTAATCTTTGGGATAATCCTTGGCATCATCCTTTTTTGGGGGTGAGGGTGGGGGAACTGGGAATTTAACCAGATTGCCTAACTACCAAATCATATCCCTGGACCTGTTTATTTTTTTTATTTTGACACAGTGTCTCCATAAGTTGCTTAGGGCTTCCTTAAATTGCTGAAACTGATCTGGAACTCCCAATCCTCTTGCTTCTGCCTCTTGAGTCACTGGGATTACAGGCATGTGCTACTACACCCAGCGGCATCATCCATTTCTAATTGCACCAGGACACACATTCCCCAGGACACATGGAGAGCCTTATCCACCATCACATGTGTCTTGATGGTCTCCAAAATATATACGATGAACTGGTTCATGCCCGCTAGGACTAGGAATTTCAATATCTTAAACTCTTTCCTTCCACAGATGATTTGAGGACACTGAACACTTTGGCATATATTCCTACTAGCAGTTCAGTCATCCCCTGCTTGGCTGTATGTGAGCCAAGCACTACCTGGCCTCAACTTGCATTGAGTTCATATCATCAACTTTGTAAAAAATACAGTTTGGAGCCCTACTGCCCATCTGATTTTCCCCACAATGGAGACATGGGAAACCTTGAATCCCCTAATCTTGAACATATTGTCAACCAGTTAAAATAACAAGGTAAAATGTTCTGGGTTCAGACCCTGGATCTTAGGATCTAAGTAGCAGGTGCTAGGCCTCCCTCAGACTGTTGGCCATTACCTCCACTGGTCCCATCCAAAGCAGAGATACTGCCATAACCCCCAAACACACTCACTTTTATCTTAAAGATAGCTTCAGCAGGAGAGGAGGTACAGTTTGTCTCTTGTCAGGGCTGCTCCACAGGCTGCCTAGGAGATCTACCTGGGGCAACAATGGAATGTACAACACAGCCACACCACACTACTTTCAGAGCCAATCAACTACTGGAATGCAGCTGCCTCCAGCCAATCAGGGCCTGCCAGGCACCTGCTTGTTTTATTAACCCTTTGGGGATATGTGGCTCCTTATTGTTCTGCATTTTAAAAGATGCACACATAATTTCAAGCTTTCCCAATTCTTTTTATAAAAAATGAATTTCATTAATTTCCCCATTTATTTCTGAATGCCACAACTTCCATAGTCACTTATTAAAATATTTATGTACTCAACCAATCTACTGTTCAATAGAAAATTTTGGAGCACCTAAGTGCTGAGTACTAATATAGGGTGCTGCAGGTATATTGGGTAGGAGTGGGGGTACATGGTGGTTACTGTTCTCAACTCACACCAGCTGCTCAAATCATTTACTAAAAGCATTATGAAAGAAAGAGCAAGATAGGCACCTATGAACAATTATCATACTCCAAAAAATGCATATTTTATCACAGTCTTTTAAAATTTTGTCATAAATTTTTTCCAATTATTTTGCAAAATGCACTAATATTTTAATTACTGATACATCTGAATTTATAAATATATCCAAACTGAATGACTGAGCTCTAAATTATTTTCAAGGCTCTGTGTACAGATCAAAAAGGTACAAGACTTGATCCTATTGAATATTAAGAAAAACATGAATAAAATCATGTTTTTGTATACTCTTATCTAGTAAATTCTTAACTCAAGATTCCAGCAACTGTGTAAGCAGATCTTAAATTTTTTTGCAATGTTACAATGCAATATATTTTTCTTTATATATATTTTAATTTGGATATTAATTTAAAGGCTTTATATGGCTAATAAAGGAATAATAGTTTCTACAATCCATCACTGGTAAGTACCCTGTTCCTTAAAAATAATTTTGAGCTATGTAAAAGCCTAAATGTGTAAAGTTTTAAATAGTTTGTTAATATTTTCTGTCTCATTTCTTCTATTGGTTAAAATAATTTCATTTCTATCTCAAAATTACAGAAATATGTGAATAGTATATGTAAAATTGTTAAAGGATATGAAATTATATATAACTCTCAGGTTTAAAGTGAATAAAATTCTAGAGTTAAATATACTTAATTTGTTTTATAAATAAATATGTAACAATCATTATCTGAATACACAAACAGCTTTCCACGTAAATGTGGATATTTAATTTCTATCTCTGTTTTATACAATAAAGAATAATTAAATATTCAAGTAATATATGAACCCTTAAAAATTACACATTATTAAAGACCAGATTAACTAGATATATTTTTAAATGTTTACAAATTAATGCTCAGACATTGCTATTGTATTAGTTAATATCAGAGCAAAATCTTGAGGTTAATATAACTGATTATGTTCCCAAACAATAACATATAGCATGAATTGTATGAATCATACTAAAATCATAAGAACCACCTACCTGACAGGATTGCTGGTTAATGAAACCCTCAGGGATTCTAGGCAGTTAAGAAGTTTCTCATCTGAAATACCAGATCGTAATTCATGAACATATTCTTGTGAAGACAGGGTACATTCATGCTTGCTGTTTTTCAGACCACCCTATTAAAAAAGAGAAACAACTTTAAACAAACAAGTTATATTTTAAACACTTAAAAGTAAATACTGCATAAAATATATAAATCTATAAATACTTTACCATCTAAAATGTTTGCAGTACTAGGCACTTAAACATACTTGATCTGTGTAAGCAGATCTTAAAGTGTTTAAAGAACTGACAGGTAAAATTGTATCATATATATTGCAACATCCTCCTCATCATCATTTAAAAGAAAATTCCACTGCTGGTGCTCATGACATAAAGAGAATATGGACCTAAATTATATGAAGTTTTGCTGATGTCTAAACTTAAAATTCAGGCATTAGGATTAAGATTACCCAGTTCTTTTAACCCAAAGAATGAACACTAAAAAATCATCTTATTAATTTCCCTAGTTAAGATATTCATATTCAATTTCACAAAATATATAAAACAAACTGAAAGATATATCAGAATATCATATCTCAAAAACCAAGTGAAAACACTTATTAAAATGGAAAACAATATAATCTCCAATTAGAATGTTAAATAATTAAATCAGTGTAAAGCATTCACTAATTCCAAGGTATTCCTTCCTAACTGTTACTCCCAGGTTGCAGATTAATTTTAAAAAGTCATTAAATACATTTATCTAATAGCTACTAGTTTTTAGCTTAATTTCTAATATACATGGGGTTACTTCCAGAACTCATTATCTCATCACAGTTCCTTAGCTTCATCACCTTGCTATAACTATATAAGTAGTTCAGGGAAAAGACTAGGAGAGAAACACCATCAACACATTCACTAGACTAATAACTCATAGCTTCACATTCTAGACATACCCAGTCATAACTGTTATTTTCCTACACTATAAATGTATTCTCCTGAATTAAGACTCTAGCTAGATTCCCTTTTCCCAAGTTCATACTAATTACCCTAAGTTTATACTGAGTATCGAAGCCAATTTCCCCCACTGGGTAGAAGTTATATCATTAGAGTACATAGATTTTTTAAAAAAACAATGTGTTAATAATGAGAAATTGGTTCCCTAGAGTTTCATATTATTTGACTTTTTAAGAAATACCTCCACAATATAGAAATTATAAATATTTTTTAATTTTTGAATTTTAATAAATTCCATTAAATAATAAATGTTAAAAGTCTGAAAAAGGCTTACAGCATATACAGAAACTCTATTTGCTTATAGTACTGTGGCTATATTCACTATTATAGTATCTAACATATTCCAGTAGAAGCTATCATGTGTGTCTATCTCTTCCACACTGGAAACACCATGTAAGCCAAGTGCCTAACAGAGTGCCTGAATTTAGTGAGCGTCAACCAAAATGTGCTATTCTTGGTTTTGCTAATAACAAATTACAGAAGAAGAAATATAATTTCACACTCTAGCTCCCATACTTTGTGCAATAGTCACTGACTAGACTTTTTGTTTGAGAGAGAGAGAAAGAAAGAGAGAGAATTTTTAATATTTATTTTTTAGTTTTCGGCGGACACAACATCTTTTTTTTTTTTTAATGTGGTGCTGAGGATCGAACCCAGTGCCCCACGCATGCCAGGCGAGTGTGCTACCACTTGAGCTACATCCCCAGCACCCCCCCTTTTTTTTGTTAACAGATACAGTAGATGTTTAATTCCTGCAATTTATCTACCCATCTCTTATTCAACAAGTAACAACAGCAAGTAGACAATTGTATCATAATTCTGAAATAATATTTTTGCTCAACCAACTCACTTTTCACAACAATGAATGGAAATATTCACTGCATGCCCCAGTCTGAAAACTACAAGAAGTTAAAATTTTGCCAGTCTACAGTCTCATACCAATTTCATACAATCCTCACACTTATTTTCTTAATCAATAGGTTTAAAAGATCCCTATTGTGGCATTTATACACAATGGAGTATTACTCTGAATTAAAAAATGACAAAATCATAGAATTTGCAGGGAAATGGATGGCATTAGAGCAGATTATGCTAAGTGAAGCTAGCCAATCCTTAAAAAACAAATGCCAAATGTCTTCTTTGATATAAGAAGAGTAACTAAGATCAGAGTAGGGACGAAGAGCAGGAGAAGAAGATTAACATT
>NW_026000316.1:5100564-5130019 GCF_001458135.2 Marmota marmota marmota
ATGGCAATATGTAAATCAATGGATGTGTAACTGATGTGATTCTGCAATCTGTGTATGGGGTGAAGGTGGGAGTTCATAACCCACTTGAATCAAAGTGTGGAATATGATATGTCAAGAAATTTGTAATGTTTTGAACAACCAACAATAAAAAATTTAAAAAATAAAAAATAAAAAAAATAAAAGATCCCTATTGATCCTACAGTAGAACCAGGCTTGTATATAGAGCTTCTTCTTTCGTACTTTGCCATTTTCTCTGCCTGAAAGATCCAGCTCAACCTTTCCACTGCTGGCTCACATCTTTTAAGTCTCCCCTCCACATTCTAGTTATCATTACAACATTTTAGATCTCATTGATAGTATTAGCTTCATGTAAGTTTATCTTGTTTAGTTATCAAGCTGTTTAATGGGTCTTCCACAACAGAACATGGGTTCTATGAGGTAGGAATATTGTCTGCCTTGTTTACCACTCTATCCTGAGATCCTAACAAAGTGTTTGTCACACAGTAAGCATCTAATACGTATTTCCTGGAAGGAAGGGAGGCAGGGAGGGAGGGAGGGAGGGAGACAGGTGAACGAATGATGAGTTTCAACATGCTGGAGCATCTAAGCTTAGTTTAGGTTTCCTTCAGAATATTATAGGTTCTGAAACTTGCAGTTAGAATATATTCAGAGATGCTGAGTACAGAACAGGTAAACTGCGACACTGTGAGCTGTGGACAACTTAGACTTTACCACCTTGTTTGATTCATGGTTCTAACCATTTATTTTCTAGCAATCTCCAGGAACATTATTAACTGATCTCTTTAACCCAATTAGCTCAACCATGACAAAGGGTAAAGAAATATCTACCACTCATGTTTACTATGAGGATTAACACAGGCATTTTGTGTGTTTGTGTGTGTGTGTGTGTGTGTGTACATAAATACACTCTCACAGACACAGAAAATGTCAGTTCCTTTTTTCTAACTGACTTTCTATTGGGTTGATTTAATTAGGGCATATGGTCACATTTGAAACAGTGTTTATGGAGAATTGGGCCAGCCCATCACCTTGGAGTTTATCCTTACCACCACCACCAAGACTTAGAAACTTGTTTAAATCACACAATTTAGGATACTCTGTCATTATAAGTTTAGAAAGAATTTAGAGTTTTAACAGAAGTCCATATTGGGAAATTATGAAAATATGATTGCACATTAAGGCCAGACTGGCCCTTGAAGATCAGCTCTTCTAATATTGCATTATAAAAATAAAGAATTCAGGTCATCACTAAGTTCACATAATTAGTGAGGTGGCAGGACTAAAACACATGCACTCTGATCCACAGGTCATTCTTTTATCCACTATATGCTACTTTTCCCCAATACTGAATAAAAAAAATTGAAGCAACAAGTATTTAATTCTGAAATCTCTATTACATAATGTCAAAGTGTCGATGTATCCTCAGTATAATCAATATGGTGCAGCATAATATTCAAGAAATCACCTAAAAACAAAACAGTACAACAGATTAAACTAAATCTCACCATACTTAATAGGGCTGTAACACAAGAATGGCTTATTATTAAAACCCTGTTCTGATACTGAACAAAGGAAACAACTAGATAATGGATGGATAATAATGGAAATTTTAATTAGCTGCTCTGTATGAGATTAATGAAAATTACCACTGTGCCCATTTGATCTTTAAAAAATAATGCAACAAAGTTAGCAATTAGTGTACATCATGCTATTCCAAAGCTAGGTGAACAAAAAGCTTTCCTAATTTGAAGTCATTCCTTAATTTGAAAATCATTAGGATATAGATAGTTGTCAGTATGACTGTGCTTGTGTTATTGTAAAACAGTACACAAAAAATTTAAAGGTACTTTCAGTGTGTTTAACAATCACACATTCCCCTTAGTCTGGTATAAAATGTTAATTTCCAAAACAAACAAGCAATATTGTAAAAAGATCAGTTTAACTTTTCAGAAGAGATAACTACTTCTGAGTTTAGATACTTAATCTAATCATTATATTTCATTCTTTAATATAAATTCAGAATTATTTACAACTTGAGAAAAAGTTTCAGAGTTCTTAGCTATAAAAATATCTTGCCATGGACACTGAATGGAACTATTGACTGTACACAAGTCTTTTCAGCTACAGTGTGCACAGAGATAGCAATTACTATCGGTGGTATCATATTCAAACAGAAAAACAATATTGTTGTAAAAACAATAATATTATTGTTATTATGTTTTAGAAACCCTAATGCAGTCAAGTTTCAAGCTTTACTTTCATCAAGTGAGTTTCTTATCAGTGTAGTTCTTGGAATACCCAATTTATTGATTAACAAATTTGAAATTATATCTACAAAGATTGACAGTATACTTCATTAAGAGACTCCTATAACTTTAAAAACATGAGAAATTGAAAAATTGTTTTCCTCATCATCAGTTCTTTGAGTCAAGGATAGAAAGAGAACACAAAATAAGTGTTCTTATTTATTCTGATAATGATGTATTTGGTGAGTGACATCACTCTGAATATATTACCAAACTTTTAGATGGCTTCTACATATATAAGAAAAACAACTCTTAAAGGAAGAGCATTATCTTTTATTAAAAAATACAAAAAGCATCTTAACTTTACTGTAATATGTCAAATATTTTCATTTGCAATTTTCATTGAAAAGTATTTTAATTACATGAAAGATAAAGGGTAAAAGTTACTATCTATTATCAATTTTAACATCTGTAAGAAAAAAATCTATGCAGAAAATGACTATCATGAGATTACTTCATATACCCTCATTCCCCATTCAGGAAACAGTTTTTAATTAAGGAATTTTCAGAGGGTGAAAGTAATGTGAATTTTTTTAAAAAATCCAAATTCTAGGGTAGGAATAAAAACAAATATTACACTGTAGAAGCATCATAATTCTTTAGATTATACATCCCATTTTTTTTCCTCAAAAGGATTTGACTAAGTAAATTTAACTAAATGTGATTGGCTAAAATATTTAACAAGTGGAAGTACTTATAAGGTTTTCTGTGATGAAATTATTTATTGTTTTGTTATTGAAAATTTGGTATATCAGTTAAGCATTCACCAACAAATTATATTGACGGAAAAAATGGGGGGAGGATTTAACTCAGGGCCTAAGTGAATGCTAGGCAGGTGCTCAACCACTGAGCTACACCTCGTGCTTAAATTATTTTTTGAGCACACGTGACTATTAGAAATATCACATACACAAAGAAACTCTAAACATTCAATTTTGCTGACCTATTATTTTTTTCTTTTGTTGTGAACACATATTTAACTAATAGCATATACAGGAAAATACTTCATAATAACAAATAACTACATATTTAAAAGACAATAAATTTGAAATTTTAACATTAACTGAAATAAAAAGGTGATATTCTAAAGAATAATGTTTATTCTAAACAATGCACTTCATTCCTTGTAAATCAACTACCAAACTACCACATTTGATCTAGACATTCTCAGAGATATCAATACCAAAAGGCTAAGTAACCCACTAATGATTTGGTAATGAAAGCAAATTAAAATATTTTATGATATTCAATACTAGTCAATCTGGATAAAAAGAAATCAATCTTATACATTTTTCTTTCATATCAAACAATAAATGTGTGGGCCCTTCTGTAATTAAAATCTATCATAATCATTTTTTAAAATAAGTATTAAGCAATTATAATGAACAATGTGTATGAATGAATGACACCAAGTAAATCTTTAAAACTATAAAGTATGTCTACTACCATTTTTATTGAGCCCTTATAACTACTTACAGTACTTGAGGAAAAAGGTATGAGCCTTATGTCTATTTTTTTTTATTTGACAGAACCCCTTAAGATATATCAGATAATTAAATATAAACAGATCTAACATAATGCAGGGGTTCTTAGCCTGAGATCCCAATCCAGGGAGTATGTAAATTTGAAGGGGAAATATAACATCTTTATTTTCAGTAACCTCTCATGTAAATGTAGTACTCCTTTCAGTTATGAATGGAGGCAATGGGTTACAATGGTATCAGTACCATGTGCAACTTAATAACCAATAAACATCACAGATAGTTTCCTATGCTATCACATATACAACATTTGTAGAAGTATCCAGTTATCATTTTTGCTCATAACTTCTTCAAAATTAAGCCTGTTATACAACCTACACCCTTGTGTTGTTACTCAATAAATCTTGTAAAGAAACATATTACTGTGTCTCAATTT
This sequence comes from Marmota marmota marmota, assembly GCF_001458135.2. Lineage (NCBI taxonomy): Eukaryota > Metazoa > Chordata > Mammalia > Rodentia > Sciuridae > Marmota > Marmota marmota. The sequence goes on from NW_026000316.1 coordinate 5,104,809, forward strand.
TTAAAATTGTTTTGAGATTCTGGAAATAGGAAAGCAATTGTAAAAAAAATAATTTACAAGAGATCCCTGTTTTCCCTAATAGCAATATCTTGCAGACCTGTATTATAATATCACAACTGTAATATGGACACTAGTAAAAACCAGCTATCTTATTCAGAGTGTACTAATTTTTTACCTGCACTTATTTGTATGAGGATGTTGTATATGTATATCATTCTATGCAGTTTTTACCATGTGTACACTAATGTATCCACTACCACATGTAGAACAGTTCCCTCCCCACAAAGATCCCTCATGATGCCCTTTTGTAATCATACCTACCTACCTGCCACAACTCTCCACCTGACAATCACTAATCTTCTCTCCATTTCTATAATTTTTTTCTCTTTTCAAGAATGTCATATATGTGGACTCATACTCCATGTATATTTTGGCATGGGCATTTTTTACTCAGCCTAATCCCAGGAACATCATACAAATTAATGCATAAATCAATGATTTGCACTTGTTTGAGGCTGAAAAGTAGTCCACAGTGTAACTATATTATAGTTTATTTAATCATGTACCCATTGAAGAACATGTGGGCTGTTAGGACCTTTTATGTATTATGACTAAAACTCCTAAAACATCCACACATAGGTTTTTGTGTAAATGTAAGCTTTTATGCATCTGGAATGTGTCAATTTAAAAAAATAATTTGGTAAGTATATTTTCAAGTAATTACTTTCCTTTTTAATATTATGCATTTTGTGGTTTCATTTAAAAACACGATTCTAAGACGGTGTCCATAGGCTTGTGAGACTGCCAAATGGTCCATGAGATGAAATAAGAACACTATTTCTTCTTTTTTCCAATCATACTACATTTATTTACTCTACTCACTGCCCTATGAAATAAAGAGAGAAAGATCATCCATGTAAATAGTGACTTTAAAATATGAACAGGATTTGGTCAATGATAATGTGCAATAAAATAACCAATATATTTGGCCCAGCCAGATTCTTCTCTATACTATTTAAAGATAAGAAACATAGTAAAAACTTTATTAGTGTTTGTTATGTTGAAGCAAAACCTATGAAGATATTTAAATATGTTTTCCCTCTGTTTTACCATTTTATAGATTCAATTCCAAGAGTAACTTTAGACACTGTAACAAAGCCAGTTTAATAATACTTTTCCAGATTATAAATGTTTCCTATAACCTAGATAGAAACTACATTTTAAGTAGGTAATGAAGCTATAAATTGTAAATGAAATAAAGAAAAATTCTTCCCACAAAACAAAAAATTATCCTATTATTTTCAAACCCCTAGCTTTCCAAACATTTTAGTAAATGCTACCAACCAAAATGAATGTACCAAAAACTATTCAATTGCTTGCCCATCTGCTGATAGTAGGTACTGAATCAATAGTAAAATATCCAAAGGGTGGGCAAACAAGAAAAAGTAAAAGAACTGCACTAACTGACATGAAAATAGATGTGTGTCTTAAGCATTGAATGAGATTGATTTAGGTAAACAATGCCTTACATTTCTGTAGCACAAACTGCTTACACAACTTTTCCAATACACTACATCATTTGAGTCCAACAATGGGAAAATATTACTAAAACTTTTTGCAGCTGTGTAAATTGAGTTATGCAGAAATCATGACTTTTCTGAGACTATATGACTAGCAAGTAATTTTCAGGAAGCAGGCTAGAACCTAGAGACTTCCTTTCTGAAGACAGTACAAAACCATATTCAAGAAGGTTGTTTGTTCACCCTAATAGAATTATAACAAAAGAAGAAAAGTGGGCAAATTTCCTCAATATTTCTTACACTTAATAGCTGAGTGAATTTATTCATGTTATCACTTAAGTAGGAGAGTAGACCCTTATTTTCAAACTGTGTTCTGAGTGTCCATAAAGTTCCTTCAGGTGTCTTGGGAGTTGTCTTAAGGAGTGAGAAGAGAATGTGCAAAAAAGAAGGCTCACTGGCAGAGTCCCCCAAGTCTTCCATTCCCCAAATAATGAGAGCATTTACACATTTGTCTGCTGAATATATTCATATTCCATATACTATTTCTTTTGGAAAAGCAGTTCTAATGTTAAATAAAAGGAAGTTTTAAACCCACTAAGCTAGATGATCTCAAAGGTCCTGCCATTTTGAATCTGTGATTCAAAGTATGAATCCATAGTCTTACTAAAGCAGAAGTTTTACTTTTTTGTAGTATGAAATTTTAATTGAGCACTATATGCTCTGTACACACATTGATTATTCAGGTTTTTGGTTTCTTCACAAATTTACAGAAACAAAGTTCTCTCTCATCATACTTATGTGTCCTTTTCATATTAAATATTACCACTTAACATTTATTGAGTTTTATTGAGTTCTCATGAGGTCCAAGATGTGGAAATGTAAAGAGAAGCTAAGATTACACCCTTGCCATAACATAGCATACAATCTTTGGAATATGGTGAGGACAATAAGTAGAGATCATGTTTCAGAATTTGCCAAAAGATCAAAACACCTGCAACTCAGGGCTAATGTTTCTCAACATTAGTTAGTCTCAATGGTCTCTGAGTCCAGTAAGGTGATTAAAAATTCTGTAGTTTCGAAGGACAAATACTGCAAAATATTACTCTTTCATGGAGACTGAAAAATTGATCTCATAGAAGTTGAGAGTAGAATATTAGTTAGCTGAGCAGGGGAGACAATGTTACTATTGAATATTAGGAAAAAAGTTCTAATGAATTATTGCAGTCTGTGAGCAGAGTTTAAAAAAATAAAATCTGGGTCTGGGGTTTTAGCTCATTTGGAGAGTGCTTGCCTAGCATGTGTGAGGCATTGGGTTTGAATCTCAGCATAGCAAATAAATAAATAAACAAACAAATAAATAAATAAAAATTCTATAGTTTCATTTCTTAAGATAATATGACAAAGCACAATATAAACCGGATCATCTTAATAGCCACCTGCTAACTGAGTCCTGCCATCTAATTTCAGTATCCATATCTGCATTTAGGATCACAATATCACTGGGAAGTAAAACTTTCATTATCTCAGGCTAACGAGATAACCCTAGTATGAAAATATGTTTGTACCAAAGTAAAGGACAAATGACATCACAGCATGTTGTCTATATTCATCAAAACTTAACCAAAGATCAAACAGAACAAACACAGGTGGCACAGCTGGGCATGCTATGGAGCTATAGGCACAGAGAGCCCAAAAGTGCCTGTAGTTTATAGTAAATTCATAATGTGCACAGCAATTCAGATTCAGAAAATCATTTATCAATAAAATCATGTTAATTGAAATTTCATTGGTGTTGTATTTTTGTTTTAACTCATCTACTTGATTTTATCAGTTGTATAATGCTATTACCATAGTTTATATCTTATTTTACACTGACATATACTTAAATAATATAATTAAAATATTTAAGTCAGCACTGGGGTCTTTGAGAAGGACTTTCATTTAAAAGTGATCTAATTTTTTTTTTCAGAAACTGCCATAGGTGAGAGGAAGGCTCTAAAAACGTTTAGGCTGGGAAGTAACAAACATATCTGTATTTTAAATGATCACTCAGGCAAAGGAGTATGTTGAAGCAACTGGGGGAGGGAAAGGAAGCAGCGGGTTTGTTTATGAAGATTTGTTTTTAATTATCCAAAAAAATGTAACGATACACACTAATCATGACTCTGGGTTAGAAATACTGGATTAGGGAGTCCCTTCATACATTTATTTCATCTAGATAAGGTAATAGGAATGTTAGGGCAACTAAGATGCTTCCCAGGATTAGGCAGCCCCTCTAAGGTAAGTGTTAATGTTATCTGTACTTCTACGGATTCGGAAACTGAGGTTTTAAAAAAAGTCACTTGACTAGTAAGTGGCAGAAACTGAAATTTGATCTCAGGTCTATCTCTAAATAATATGTGCTTAACAACTGAGTGCTTATCTCCATATTAATGGTAACAAAGTTCAGTTCAAGAATATAAAAAGTGAGATGAGAAGGCAAGTAAAAACCTGTGGGTCAGAGTTTACTCTTTGCCTTCCTTTTTCTCAAGGACTGAGATGGGGGAGATGTAGTTATGGGGGATCAACATGATCAAGTGACATCACCAAGATGTCAAGATGGCAGAATAGAAGTTCTCTGGCTTCACTCCTTCACACAGAAACCCAACTAACAACTATCCACAGGCTTGTATACAATAGTGAATATCGTAGAATTTGGCAGCAAGGCCACCCTCTCCTCTATCCAATAATAAGAGAAACAGTTCTCTTTGTACTGTCCCTCCCCCATCCTAGGGTCATGCAATAAACAGAAAGTTCCCCTGGGCCTATGGGCTCTGCAGTGGGAGGAGTAAGCTGGAAGTGGTCATTTGGCTTCCATAGCATTCTAGGACCCTTTGCAGGAAGCTCAAACTCAATACTGTGGGGAGCCACTGTGAATGACCACTCCTTCCAGTCCTGAAGCAGGAGGCTATAACCAATCACTACATTTCATGGTGACTTGGGCGTTGTCCCAGCTGGGATAGCAAGGCAAGTCTCCAGGTGTAGGTGTCACCCACCCAAGGGGGTTGAGCTACACTCACTTATTCCTTTGTAATCCTACCCTTTGCCTCATTTGAATGGCTTATGCCCAATAAAAGGTTTCAGCACATGCTCCTCTCTCTCTTTCCACAGACCCCTAAAGTCAGAGGAGCCATCACAGGATCCAAAGCAAAAGGTATTTCTCTGCCTCTGTGTGATTATTTCATTCCAGTCCAGTTAACCTGGAGCGACCCTGAGTATTAGGTCTTGGAATGTGACACAATACCAACCCAAAAAACCTAAATTCAATACAAAGAAAACAACCCAATATAAAAATGGGCAAAGAAACTAAATAAATATTATTCAAAAAAGGCATACAAATGGCCAACTGTATAAGAAAAATGTTCAACATCACTAATCATTAGGGAAATGTAAATCAAAACCAAAATGAGATATTACCTCACTCCTACTATAAAGGCTATTAGCAAAAGGCAAATGATAACTAAGCAACTGCAAGGATGTGGGCAAAAGGGAATGCTGGTACACTATTAGTGGGAATATTAACTGTATAGCTCTTATAAAAAATATACAGAGGATCTATTTTTAAAAAATTAAAAACAGAATTACCATATAATCCAATATTCTATCACTTGGTATATAATCAAAGGAATGTACTGTACTAAAGAGATAACTGCACTCCTCTATTTATTACAGCATTAGTCACAATAGCCAAGATATGAGACTGATGTGAGATACATACACACACACACACACACACACACACGCAATGGAATACCATTCAGCTTCAAAAGTGAAGGAAATTCTGCCATTTGCAACAACGTAGTTGAATCTTTGTGTTAAGTGAAATAAGGCAGCCACTGAGACAATTATTGTGTGATCTCATTCATAAGTGTCATCTAAAAATGTTGATCTTACAGTAGTAGAGAGAAGAATGGTGGTTCCCAGAAGTTGGGACAATTATAGGTGAGGAGGGGTTAAGGAGATATTAGTCGAAAAATACATATTTATAGATACACAGGAAGAATAAGTTCAAGGGGTCTTCTGTATAGCATGGTAACTATGGTTAAAGATTAATACACTGTATTTTTTAAAAATGATAGAGTGAATACAAAGAGTTTTCACCAGAAAAAATAACTATGTAAGGTAACACACTTGTTAATTTGCTAAATTGAACCATTACACAATATATTTATACATCAAAGCATCATATTGTACATAATACATAAAATTTTATATGTCGATGTAAAAATGAATTCATTGAAAAAGAATCTCTGATCAGGGCTCACATTTAGAAGTACATAGCAAAAAATATAGAAAATAATATTTTATCCATGGACAAGAGTGAATGCACATGTGAGAGAGGGAATTTTAATTTGTATGCATGCAAACTAGATACTCATTTTTCGTTTCATGTAAGCTAACCTCCCTTAAAAAAAAATCACTGCAACATTAAAAAGGACTACAAATGCTCAGGTTAATTAAATAAACTCACATCTTTGGAATCAAATAATATTTTAGTGGGAAGGTCTTCTACTTAGTGTTTAAAAGAGGAATGATTTGTTTAGATTAGTATATATAAATTTAAGAATACACAGAAGTTGAGCTTTTTGAGTTTCATTTCAATAAACTGATTTTTCCTAACAAATTCAAACATTTGTGTTTATTTTATACAGTAGTGATGAATTTAGAAGTTATTCAAGCTTTTGTGATAAATAATTCATCTGTGCCGCATGAGAACCAATTTTAGTTCTCAAATAGTATACAATGAATATTAGGAAATACTGCTTACCCAAAGCTCTAGTCTAACTTGAAAGAACAACCTGATAAGAATACTGAGCTAGTATTTAAGCATATAGTCTTCATAGAGTTTTTATAAAAGTACAATGTTCCAGTCCATAAGTGCTGTATATCATGCTACAGTTAGAGGTTATGGCAATATAAACAACAGTAAAACATTACCCAACATAATGGCATGACTTTTATAGATTACCAACCATCTGTTTGTGCTCATAGCAGTCTTACCTCTAAAGACCTAAGTTGTGAATTTGAATGTAAGGAAATATACATTCCTGTTTCCTCCAAATAATTATTTTAGAAACAATATTTCTTCATGGTTCAAATTCTATAATTTATTAAATTAGCATGTCCTATACTTTCTAGAGAAAAAATAATAATATTATCTAATAGTGCAACAAACACCCCTCTAAAATATTTCGTTCCTCCTACCATCTGAAGGAGGATACACATATTAAACATTTTCAGTGATTAATATGCCCAATAATCTCTTTTTAAACTTATTTACAAAATGAGTCTTTAAACTTATTAATATATCCCATAATACTTTGTATGGTAAAAAATAAAATACACAACTCATGTGTTACTCTATATTAAACACAACAAGTTACAGTGCCCAAATCTGACATCACTTAGAGGGCTCTGCTGCCAATACCACATTCTTTACCCAAAACAAGACAAAGACACAACAACGACAACAACAACAAAAAAAGCGCCTTCTGAAGCTCAGTAGGTTAATGCACTATTCTGACATTTCAAATCAGTACAATTAAGTACAAAGCACACCCAAAGAAGTAACTGCTGTAAGATGTGTGCTTTGGGGAAAAATAAGGATTCTTGGGAAAAATTAAAAACCTGAAGATTCCTTAGGTTACTTCAAAAGTTGTGGCCTGTTGCTAGCAAGTTTTAATGTTGTTATACAGATCCACTTAGTCAAACAATATCATAAGAGTTTCTAGAAGGAACAAGACACTATACTAAGCATTGAAAGAAATGTGAACACGTAAAAAAAAGTTCCAGCCTGGCAGGAGCTCTTCATGTAGGATCAAAGAATGATCTCATCTCAAATTGAATTAACATGTAAAACCAACCAACACATTATCGATGATTGAGTCTCCTGATATTGTACAAGGGTTAGAGTCATGGAAATTTGATTTAAATCCAGTGTCTGTTACTTAATTTAACTCTACAAGTAATTTTTCTGAGGCTCTATACATATTACAGATTTGAGGATTTAAACAAGTATAAAGAACACAGCACTACACCTAACACATGGGTTTATAGTGCATATTTACTGCCTATTATCATTATCCACGACATCCACTTCTTAAGTGTACTTTGTGCCAGTCACTGTATATTTATTTTTCTAATCCTTAAAAACAAGCTTGCAAAGCAATACTTATTCCCGTTTTACAAATGAGAAAAGTGAAGCTCACTGAAGTTAAGAAATTTATCTGAGGACGCAAAGTAAATAACTAGATGCAAACTTTGCTCCATTTGAACTCCTTCCAGGAGCTTACAAGGCTGTATGATTTTGATTCTACCTCCTTCTACAATTTCATCTGATTCCATTCCCCATTCTTACTCACTAGCCTTCACATCACTAGTCTGTTATATGACATGGAAATATCCTAAAGCCATTCTCACATTAGGGCCTCTGCATGTCTTCTGTCTTCTTAGAAGACTCTTGTCCTGAATTTGTACATGGTTACCTCCTTGAAATTATTCAAACATCACTCTCTCACATAGGCCTTCTCCAACCATTCTATATGATGTAGCTCACTATTAAAACAACATTATTAAAAATATGTCACTGTTTTAGTCTTTGGAGGGTCCTTATTACTATTTGGCATTTTCTTTATTTATTAATATTTTGATTATCCCCTTTCACTAAAATAAAGGTCCCCTAGAGGCAGTTTTGTCTGACAAACTTTATCCTCAGCCCACTGCAAAGTGCCTAGAACATAGGCACTTTGTTAGTAATTTGTTGGATGAATGAATAAAGGAATGGATACGTATAATAAATAAATGAATACAACTTGAGATTTTAATTCAGTCATCAAAATACACATGTATACACAGACACAGATGTACACCAAATTTGTGTAGTAGATGATTTTTCACAAGACACAAATCTTTACGGAAACAATTTGTGGCAAGTTTGCCTAAAATACTTTATCACATATCAAATACACTCTTTAACCTGTACTGAGAACAAACTGTTCAACTTAAGTCAGATTGTCTTAGTTTTAGACAGATCAATGCCCTTCACCTGATCTGAAAACAAACCTCTATATTCCTGACTTTATATAGAAACCTGGGGATCTGTTCTCCTTCTGAACCACACTCTGATCCATCAATCAGTCCATTTCATCTGGCAAGTCCCTTGACCAGTCAACATCCCACATCTGTCTTCTTAGATGAGGAGAAGATGGTCTAAGAGATTTCACTAGATTAGGTTGCCAATTCAAACACACTACCAGTAATATTAAGGAGGCGCTGTACTGAAGAGTGAAACTCGTTGAAATAAAAACCATGTTACCATTTGCTTTGTGCCATAAGACATAAGCACCCAGCTTCTCTGGGTGAATCTGCTCCCTCCTCTTATGCAAATTATCTCTATGAGTGCTTATGGCTTGAACATTCCACAGTTCTAGGATACAATAATGAGAAATGATATTACCTAAGACCCTTGAGGAAGAGTGGGTAGTATCAGGACAAAAAAACATGGCATATGCACATACTTTTTTTTTTTTTGGTGGTGCTGGGGATTGAATCCAGGGCCTTGTGTGTAACAGGCAAGCACTCTACCAACTGAGCTAATCCCCAGCCCCATTTTTGAAAACCTAAGTGTCTAAGAGCCATATTCCACTGGAATTCCAAGTCCCATATGACTTAGAAATTTTTGAATTTTATTCTATGTTACTGCATAGATATCAGAGGTGAACAGATTATTTACCCTTGAGACTCCTTAATGCTCCACCATTATTCTCAATAAATCTTTACTTCATCCACCAGTCAATATAACTTGTACCCATTCAGAAAATTTCTTCCAGTACAGGGACTTTTTAATGTTTTATACACTTCCTTAGGAATATATCCATTGCTTAACATGTGGTATACTTTATATTATAAGAATATTATAAAACCTAAGGGTTGGAGAAGGGGCATTGTTCCTCCAATATAATGTTCATTTACTGAAGCATAAAAATCTGAATGTGGGAAGCAGTTTTATGAGAATGAATGTGGGAAGCAATTTTATGAGAAATATCATATACATTAGTAAATTTAGAGATGTGCATCTTACAACTAATTTGTGACAATTCAAACAAAATGTCATGCATCATTACCACTAAATATGGCAAAAAATTAATTTGAAACATTCCAAAGCATTCAGAGAAAAGAGTCCCTCTTAGAATAATAAAAACTGATTCAGGCCCACTATCAAACCAGCTAAATCCCTGAGAGCAAAAATAAAACAAAAACTAGAATGCACTCTTCCCCCAGAAAAATACTCACTTGTATGGCTTCACACAAAGCAAAAGCTCTTCAAAGGGGAAGGAAGGGAAGGCACAGGGAATATGAATAGGAAAGACAGTGGAATGAACTCACTTTCCTATGTTCATATGTGAATACATGACCAGTGTACCTCCACATCATGTACAACCACAGAATGGAAAGTTATACTCCATGGATGTATAATATGTTAAAATACAATCTACCATCATGTATAACTAAAAGAACAATTAAAAAATAAATTAAATTTTAAAAAGCTCTTGGTGGTCAAAATAGAACCAATCTGAAATGTCAACATACAGCATAACCTTTATACCACAGAAACATGACTTTTTTCCATATTTTTATCGGTGCACTATAATTATACATAATGGTGGGATTTGTTGTTACATATTCATATATATGCACACAATATAACAATATAATTTGGCCAATATCATTCCCAAGTGTTTCCCCTTTTCCTTTTTCTTTATGGCTGAATAAAACACCATTATGTATATATACCACATTTTTCCATACCCATTCATCTCTTTACAGACACCTAGACTGGTTCCAGTTTGGCTACTGTAAACTGTGGTGCTGGAAACATGGGTATGCATTCATTGCAATAGTATGAGAACTTTAATTCTTTAGGATAAATACGGGGGGCAGGGGTATAGCTGGGTCATATGGAGATTCCATGCCCAGACTTTTGAGGAACTTCCATATTGATTTCTACAGTGCTTGTATTAATTTACAATACCACCAACTGAATAAAAGTATCCCTTTTCCTCCATATCCTCTCCAGCATTTATTGTTGCTTATATTCCGGAGGGCTGCCAATCTGGCTGAAGTGAAATGAAACCTCAGTGTAGTTTTGATCAGCATTTCCCTAACTGCTAAAGATGTTGAACATTTTTCCATGTACTCATTGGCCATTTGTAGACACATCTTTTGGGAAGTGTCTCTTTAATTCATCTGTTCATGTATTAGAAGAGTCATTTCAGTTTTTTGGTGTTTCTTGAGTTCTTCACTCTGGATATTAATCTTCTGCCAAGAGAGTAGATAGCAAAGATGTCTACACATTCTGTTGGCTCTCTCTTCACATTCTTAATTGTTTCCTTTGCTGGGCACAATTGTTTAATGTGATGCCATGCCATTTATTAATTATTGATATTATTTCCTGAGCTTTAGGGTCCTATTGAAAAAGTTGTGGCCTGAGCCTAGGAGCTGTAGTGATGACCCTACCTTCTATTCAAAGAGATGCAAAACAGAAACATGAATTTTGAATAGTGGTAAATGCATTGAGTCCTTGGAAAGTGCCTTACATGTACAAAGTCTTATTATTTTACATACAACATTAATTATTCCAAAGAATCTAAGAGTTCCTGTGGTATAAACGTTTTCATGGAAACAAATTACTTTCATGAATCACATTTTTTTTTTAATCTCTACCAGTGGATTCAGGGAACATTTACTAAGCAACAACTATGTGCTAGACACTAGTTAAACAAAGAAGGCTAAAACACAGCTCAAAGGCAGGTTGAAGAGGATAATAATAGCATTTTCTAATAACAGAATTTTAATAAATATTTCATTTATTCTAAAATTTCTATTATTTTTCAAATACTAATCTTTCTCAATTATAGAAAGTGATATCAAAAAAGATATTATGTTGAAAAATAAAAAAAAATGATTCAAGTAATGAGGATAAATTATTTTTCATGCTAGTTTCATTGTCTATTTCTCCAATTGAAATATCACAAATTAGCAAGTAACTGTATAATGTTTTTTTTTAATATTTATTTTTTAGTTGTAGTTGGGCACAATACTTTAATTTCACTTATTTATTTTTATGTGGTGCTGAGGATTGAACCCAGGGTCTCACATGTGCGAGGCGAGTGCTCTACCCAGCCCCTGTATACTGTTTTTAAACCTACCATGTTAACTCATGGAAAGTATTTTAAAGAATAGGTTTCCCATCTGAATTTTAATGCAATATATGATAAATACAAAATAATATATGTAAATTACAAAGTTATAAAGAATAAACTAATTGTTCATATGCTAAATATCAGTTTTTGCTACATGTAGAGAAATCCTGTGATCAGTCTACTCTTTGCATAAGAAATTATTAAAGTCATTGGTTATTAATGGAAGCTAGATGTTTCAGCACAAGCCTATAATCCCACCAGTTTCAAGAGGCTGAGGCAGGTGCATCCCGAGTTCAAAGATGGCCTCAGCAAAAGAGAGGCACTAAGCAACTCAGTGAGACCCTGTCTCTAAATAAAATACTAAATAGGTATGCGGATGTAGCTCAGTGGTCAAGTGTCCCTGAGTTCAATCCCTAGTACCCAAACATCAAAACATAAACAACTGGAGACAAAAGATTTGAAAATATAATAAGTAGTTTCTACCATTCAAATTTTACATAGACTTTAGCATTTGGTCCCTAATATTAGAACTGTCCTGGAAAAACACAAAATGTATTAGAAAAATATATCTCAGTAATCCCAGTAGTATCCCTGCAAGATAACATATGCTATCCCTGTTTAACAGACAGGGCAAGTTCTTTAATAAAATTTGGCCATGATATACAAAGACAAATGGATCTGGGAACAGAACCTAGGTATCTGATTTATACTCTAGTGTCCTATCCATTAGTTTTTCTCTCTCATGCCTTTGGCACTTCTTATTGTCCAAAAATGCAATCCAAGCTGCCTTATTCTCCAAAGGACTAACTCAATTTTCAAGGTCACAAAAATACAGAACTTATAAAAGAAATTAACTACTTTCATTTGTAAATTTAACATAGTAGTACAATATCACAGTAATAAACCAGTACTCATGCATGCAAGTGTACATGTGCGTGCACACACACACATGAATGTGCACACAGATTTCAAGTGAAAAATACACCATGTACTCACTGCCCTCAGAATAAGTTGTACAAGATTTGAAAGGGTATGTGAATTCTTTCTATAATAGTTTGATTTAATAATGTAGAATACACAGAAATTATGCACGTGCTTATACAGAGTACAGTTAAGATGGAAAAATATAGCCTGTTCATGGATAGGCAGAACTAACATCATCAAAATGGCGATATTACCAAAAGTTCTCTATAGGTTTAATGCAATGCCAATCAAAATCCCAACAGCATTTCTTTTAGAAATAGATAAAGCAATCAAGAAATTCATACAGAAAAATAAAAGACCCAGAATAGCAAAAGCAATTCTAAGCAGGAAGTGTGAATCAGGCGGTATAGCAATACCAGATTTCAAACTATATTACAGAGCAATAGTAACAAAAACAGCATGGTACTGGTACCAAAACAGGCGGGTGGACCAATGGTACAGAACAGAGGACACAGAGACTAATCCACAAAGCTACAACTATCTTATATTTGATAAAGGAGCTAAAAGCATGCAATGGAGGAAGGATAGCATCTTCAACAAATGGTGTTGGGAAAACTGGAAATCCATATGCAACAAAATGAAACTGAATCCCCTCCTCTCGCCATGCACAAAAGTTAACTCAAAGTGGATCAAGGAGCTACATATCAAATCAGAGACTCTGCGTCTGATAGAAGAAAAAGTTGGCTCCGATCTACATATTGTGAGGTCAGGCTCCAAATTCCTTAATAGGACACCCATAGCACAAGAGTTAATAACAAGAATCAACAAATGGGACTTATTTAAACTGAAATTTTTCTCAGCAAGAGAAACAATAAGAGAGGTAAATAGGGAGCCTACACCCTGGGAACAAATTTTTACTCCTCAAACTTCAGATAGAGCCCTAATATCCAGAGTATACNGAATCTAATGTATGAAATATGATATGTCAAGAGCTTTGTAATGTTTTGAACAACCAATAAAAAAAAAGAAATTAGAAGCTCTACCCAAGTAATAAGGATGGAAATTCTTTCATAAAGCTGGTAGCAACTGCAGTTTTGGTATAACCCTTCTGGAAAACAAAATGGTAAAATGACCCAAGACCTTCAAAAACTGTGAAGTCTCTTTCCCCTATGAATGCTACTCCTAGGAACCTATCACAGGAAATAATCTGAACTGCAGTGGAGCATGATGTTCATGACATCATTTTTATAATATGAAAATCTGTTAATACTTTTAAGAATCCATATATAGAGAAATGAAGAGGTAAAATTGTGATATCTACATAAAAGGGAATCTGTTTTTAATGGATACTTTTATTAATACTTTTACTTTATTTATTTTGTTTGTTTTTTATGTGGTGCTGGGGATAGAACCCAGTGCCTCTTACATGCTAGGCAAGCACTCTACTATTGAGCCACAACCCCAGCCAGACCCTTAAAAGGAAATCTTATACAACAAATAGAATGTTTTAATGATGTAGAAATATGTCTTTGAATCAATGTTACTTGAAATGATACAAAAATTCTATGTACAGAACCATTTCAATTAGGTAAAAAGAAGTTTCTATCACTTAAACAGTAATCTATGGCAATTTTAATGATAATTATACCTAAGTAATAGGATTTTAGTGCATATTTTCCTCTTTAAAACTCACTTTATGGACTGGGGTTGTGACTCAGTGGTAGTGTCTTGCCTAGCACATATGAAGCAATGGGTTTGATGGTCAGTGGCACATAAAAATAAATAAATGAAATAAAGGTTGAAAAAAAAAGGAAAACTTGCTTTGTAGGGGCTGGGAATGTAGCACAACAGTAGACTGATTAGCATGCATTAAACCCTGGGTTCCATCACCAGCACTAAAAAACAGACAAAAAAAGATTTGGTTTATTTCTAGGTTTTCTAAATTGAAGGTCATTATTTTCATAATTAAAATATGTTAAATACTATTTTAAAAAAAGAAAGCTGTATCATTTGTTTTGGTCAAATTTATATATATACATAGGTATAAGGCTTTAATAGAGTAGAAAACATTGAAATAAAACAGTTAAAGAAAGAATAAAATTAATAATTAACAAACAAATGAGACACAAAATAGCACAGGTCAAAAAAAATGGAGAAAGAAAAAACATACAGCAAAAAAGAAAAGACTTCCCTCAAAATCAAGCAGATATAATCCTGCTTCAAACAAAAACAATTTGTACTCCTTCAACCTCAATCACTAAGAGGATATTTATTCAAGAACTTAACACCTTCTGTTTGTTAAAACAGGCCTCAGGACATTTCTTTATAGGCAGATTTTGTAAGTAAAACATTGTTGAAAGGAGGAAAAGGTGAAGAAATCTGTGTTATGCAATACCTTAAGTTCTATATTCAAGTGGGAAAAAAAGGAAAAATCCAAAAACTTTCCCATAAAGAGTTTCTCATGTATTTCCTTTGGGTAGCTTTTTTTTTTTTTTACCCTAAAGTCCTGACACTGTATTACTGGGACCTTGCCTTAAATGTTTACATAGCAGCCCAGGATTTTTTACAATATCAACCACAAAACAACCACAGTAAAGCAAATCAACAACCTAATAATGAGAAGAGAACATGGATGAATTGTAGATGATGGTATTGTTTTAATGGTCACTAATTAGTATAAATGAATATGTAACCAGTCTACTTCTTTTAAAGAAATAATGTTGACAAGGCCACACACATATGCTCACATACATAAATATAAAGAGATATCCAGCTAAAGTCCAAACTGCAGACATGTTTAAGATCACCTAATTAACACTAATGTTATCTACAATTCTCTAGGTAGTATTCAGTCATGGGAATTCAAGGTAATTATTCATTGATTGTCTACTATATGTAAAGTCAGCATATTCCGTACAGTAGGTGAAAGAGACAAATGAGATAGTCTTTGCCTTCCAAGAACTTGGGAGTGCTAATTAACCTCAATGAAGTGTCACCATTACAGTGACTCATTCAATCAAATACTTAGTAATTCATCATTTCCAACTGTTAGTGAAACTTTATTGTGTGAGGGCATTGTGCTTCATGTTAATGAGATGATGGCTAAGAAGACAGTGCTCATATTGGAAGTTAAAAATATAAATCTTAAGGACTGTAAAATATACTCTGTAACCATATGGATTTATTCAACAAATATAGGTGGAGAATATACTATGTGCCAGACAGTGTGTAACTGGATCCAGTTAAAAATCAAGTCAACAATGGCCTCTACTCAGTTGATCCTTATTTTTTAGTAACATACATAGAAAGAGAATGGCATAGAGTACTATGGAAACACACATGAGTGAAACCCAGATGTCTATAAGGTACTCCTAGAAGAAGTAATATATAAAAGGAAACCTGACAGTTAAGCAAGAATTAAAGAACATAAGAAAAAGTTTAGGCAGAGTTTGACACATGAGTGAGAGTGCTTGTAAAGACTAAGTGATGGGAAAGAATAAAATAGAGTTATAGAAATGGAAGACATTCAACATGGCTAAGTGTGTGTGTGTGTGTGTGTGTGTGTGTGTGTGTGAGAGAGAGGGGGGGGGAGACAGAAAGACAGAGAGACAGAGAAATAGAGAGACAGACTAAGAGTTGGGAGAAAGAGGGAAAGGGGGACTGAATTTATTTGCAGGGCAGCAGATGCTGGTTAAATAAATAATGGGCCACAGCATGAAGATTCTTGAAAGCCCCAATAAAGACTTTGGAATTAATCTAGCAAAATGAAATCACTGACAACCCTTAATGTAGGAGTGACATATTTAGATTTGTGTAGAATGTGAAAGGAAGGGAGGCAAGGCTGAAAGAAAAGAGATCATTTAGGAGGCTGCTAATATAATTGAGATAAAGGGGATGGTGGCCTAAACTGAGAAAGTGTTAGTACAATCAGGGAGGAGTGCATGAGTACCTGAAATATTTCAGTTATTAGAATAAAGTAATTGTTGGAAGTATAGAATGAGGAAGTTTAAGGAATCAAGAAAATAGGGCATGTTCTAAAGGTGTAAAATTAATTTAATTGAGGGAATAAATTCTGACACTCTAGAGTGACTATACTTAACAATCATGTATCCTATGCTTCAAAATAGCTAAAGGACAGGATTTTCAATGTTTCAACAAAAGAAAGGATAAATCATTAAGGTGATAGATATAATAATTAACCTCATTTGAGTGTATACATGTTTCAAAATATCATGTTATGCCCCATGAATTTGTACAATGTTTACAGTCAAAAAAAAATATGAAGATTAAATTAAAATGCAATGCAAAAAGAAGGGAAAAATAGAATTAAGGGTAGGTTTCCAATTTTGACATTGTGACACATGGTGGTGTCAATTTCCCAAAGTTGAACATGCAGGAAGAACATGTATGTTTCAATTTATTTTGTTAGTAATAAGCCAAAATTTGTTTCCTTCTAGTTTTTTACCCTCTTCTTTTTTAAATTTATTTCTTCTTTTTAGATATACATTGTTCATAACACATATCTTTTAAACTCCCAAAAAGGAATAAATAAGGCTATTCTAATTGTGCTCTCCTATCATGGTCCTTCAATTATATAAAGACAAGTAAGTATATCCTGCCTAAACATTTTTCAGCTTTCAAATGTTTTAGAATGAAAGAATATATGCAAAGCAGTTAAAGTGGCTCATAGTCCAAACAATGTGCTTAATAAGTTATTACAGTTATTAATTAGAAGCATACTTTAGCATTTTAACATTATATTTTAAAGTTAATCTCATTCTTATTTTCTCTGTATCTTCTAAAAATAAATATTGAGGCAAACATTAAAAGAAACGTTTTTAAATCCTACCATATGGGATCAGGGATGTGGCTCACTGGTAGAGTCATTGCTTAACATGCCCTAGGTCCTAGGCTCAATCCCCAGAAGGAGGGAAGGGAAGGGAAAGGAAGAGAAGAGGAGGAAAGAAAGAAAAAAATCCCACCACACCAGAAACTGGTTTTCACATTCTCATCCTATGTTTGATTACATGCTTACATTTTACATGGTTAAAATCACTGTTAGAAGACTGTTTTCATTTTTCTATATATTCTATATAAGTCATTTTATACTGCCTTCCTCATATTCTCCATAGTACACAGTCTATAATTTAAGCTTTCCCTTTTTTTCAAATTAAGGTTTCTGTCCATTCCAATTTTCCATTAGTATAAAAAAATCCTGCTAGGAAACATCTCTCCTTTTTTAGGATAATTTCCTTAGGATAAATTCTCCAATATACTATATCACAGGGGTCAATGGGCATAAACAATTTGTGTATTCTGTCAAATTGATTTTCAAACAGATTTCATGCTACCAGCACAACACTATAATGTACAAAATTTTATAGTATTGAGTAATGTCACATTTATTATTTCCAACTGAATAGATGGAAAATAATCTCATTTTCAAAATTTGCATTTCTCAATTGTTACATTAAAGTTTTCCCAATTTTTATAGTTTAATTTCTTCTTGTACATAATTGTCTATATTTTTTTCATTTATCTATCTGAACCTAAATGTTTCCATCATGCTATATACAGTGCTTATATTCCAACAATATTTATCCCTGTGTAATAAATTTTATTTTTCTGTTTCATTCTTGAAATAATTTTCTCTTGTTTAGCTTTTATGTATTCAATATAGTAAATTTTCTCCTTTGTGATCTCAATTATTCAAAGCTTACAAATTTTTTTTTAAGAGAGAGAGAGAGAGAATTTTTTAATATTTATTTTTTTAGTTTTCGGTGGACACAACATCTTTCTTTTATTTTTATGTGGTGCTGAGGATCAAACCCAGTGCCCTGCGCATGCCAGGTGAATGCATTACTGCTTGAGCCACATCCCCAGCCCAAAGCTTACAAATTTTTACTTTAATAATTACTGTGAATCTATGATTTTGATATACAATATGAGTTATGGACCTATTTTTCCCCAGATTTATAGGCAGGTTTTTAATGAACTGTGTTGCAGTGTTCATCTCTTCCCCATTATTTTATATCCTTACCCCCCAAAAAAGCATTTTATGCTAAACTTAAAATATATATTCAAAAATATAATTTACTATTGAGCTTTCTTTTTATTCCCACTTATTTATATGAACATATATGCTATTATCTCTTTTTAAAATTATAATGCTTTATCTTACTATGGGACTAGTTTTCCGCCACCAATCTATTGACCCTGTTTCTCAAAATGGCATTTAATATTCTTGACAGTTTCCTTTTCATATGTATAATAATCTTGTTAAATTTAATTAAAATGCTCAGTTTTATTATGTCAAAAGTATAAGTTTAGAGAAAATGTTTCTATTTTTGACCTTTGCTAATCCCATCTAGAACTATACCGTCTTATTCTCATTCTAGTCTTTTTCTATAACTTTCAAAGTGTTATAATTGTATTTATGTAGATTATATGCATCTCCTATCATTTATTCAAATCAACTCACACCTTGTAACTCTTATGAACGTGATCTTTTGAATTGTGTCCTCTAACTGTATGTTATCATTATAAGAAATAGAATTGACAGCATATCACGTTAGTAAATATTAAATTTTTAAGATTTAAATTAAGGTACACAGGTAGCTATTGACTTTTGGGGGGGGGGCAGTACTGGGGATTGAATCCAGGGGTGCTTAACCACTGAACCACATCCCCAGCACTTTTTTGTATTTCATTTAGAGACAGGGTCTTGCTAAGTTGCTGAGGCTGGCTTTGAACTCACCATCCTCTTTGCTCATCTTTCCGAGCCACTGGGATTACAGGTGTGCACCACCGTATCCAGTGCTATTGATTATCTTTATCCTCATAACTCTCAGAATTCCATCCTTCAGCTGGAAGATGAGATGAAAATATATGTGCTCCCACGTTCTTGGATTTCTATTCCAGAGTTTCATTGTCTTTAGAGGCATTTCTCACATACTTTTGTGATTGTATCCATTAGTCCTAACATTAGTCAACTGAATTCAAGAGGGGTGTGTGTGTGTGTGTGTGTGTGTGTATCAGCTGCATATTTCACGTTGCTACTGTGTTCCAACAGATTTACAAATGACTGCTTATAGGCATTGACACATTCAAACTTCAGGCTCAGTTATCATCAAGGAACTCAAATATTCAGGATTCCCATTACTCTGCATTAAACCCAGTACACTTAGGGAAATATCCCCTGCTGAGACAGGAACTTGCCCTGAACCCTAGGTAACTTGGCATCATGTCAAAATTTTTCTCCTGGGAACTGAATTCAGCATCCTGCATGGTAAATCCCAAAGTTTAGCAAATATTTTTGCTTCAAAACAGACTGATCACCTGGAACCACAATTCTGCCAAAGGCCTTTCAAGAAGATCATGTAGTTGTGCACTCATGATCAGAGCAGATTCTTTAAATACCATTAATGGGTCAGATAACATGCCTTTTCACACATCTATCTAACCTTGATTTCACCTATGGTTGCCCCACGTGGAGGGTTCAGATAAGTTCTGAAATTATAATTCATGGTTGTTAGTTTAATCCATTTTACCACTGGACATTACATCAATGAATACAGGAAGCCTCAAGGCTGAAACAGCCTAATGTATAGTATAAATAACCAGTGAGAACCATGAATCACATTCTCCAGTATGCTAAAATACACACTAAAGTTATCTAGAAATATACTTCCAGACAATCAAATGAGCTTTGTCATTTTACTTAATATACTATTAAATACCTTTGTATTTATCAAATATGTTATCATTTGTGTTATTGATAAAAACATAATCATGGGCTGGGATTGTGGCTCAGTGGTAGAGCACTTGCTTAACAAGTGAGGCACTGGGTTCAATTATCAGCACCACATAAAAAAGGCACGTTGCTTCAAACATTTACTTTAACATAATAAATAATCTTAACAAGAGGAGAAATTTAGATCTGGTTTTTATAACAGGCATATAGTTAATTCTCTCTACTGTATAAAAATATTTAAAGCTTAGCTTCCATTAAATAGGTGTACCTTACATTAAATAGCAAGTATTAAGCATTTTCATATATGTATTATGTCATTTGATTCTTATAACAGCTATGTTGATATACATGTGATACAGAGCAAAGAAGAATAGAACAAAGAAACCAAGGTTCACACAAGCTGAATGCACTGTTGAAACTCATGCAGCAACATGTCAGAAAGCAATAGAACTGGGTGATATTTGGCTATTCTTGGTTCAGTTTTCTTTTCTACATTATATATTAGACCTTTTAAAGACAAATCTGTTTATGCCATTGGAAAGAAACTTCTAACAAAATAATAAAAGCAATATAATTTACAAAAAATTTTGGAAACATACTCAAAAATAGTTGCTTTGGTACCTGTTAAAGATACTGAATTTTTATATGAACATGTGACATATATTGCAGGAAATATTGTAGAAATCTACATTTAAATGAATTTTAAGTGTTTCTTTGAACATAGGTAATATCTCTAGAAATTGTATTTTAGAACTTTCACTACTGTGAAAACCTATTCTAACTTTTTGTTAAAGCAGTAATTTGCAATTTGTGAACATTTCTGTAAATAGGTAATATTATTATGAAATGTATTTATTCACTTTTTCCTATAAAAATGGAAACACATACACCTGAAAATGATGTAAATAAACTTGCTGAAATTTCAATAAGTTCTATAGCATATATGTTCAAAAAGTGTTCACATCATATTCATGTAGAATGCATCAGAGATGAAACACCCAGGCAAATATTTTCAATCTCTCCTTAATTTAAAAACAAAACAATATACATAATGGAATATTACTCAGCATTAAAAGAGAATGAAATTATGATATTTGCAAGTAAATGGATGGAGTTGAAGAATATCGTGCTAAGCAAAGTAAGCCAATCCCAAAAACCAAAGGCCAAATGTTCTCTCTTATAAGTGGAGGCTGATCCATAATAGGGGAGGGCATGGGAAAAATGGAGGAACTTTGGACAAAGGGGAGGGAGGGTGAAGAGGGTGCATGGGGGCAGGTAAGATGGTGGAATGATATGGACATCATTACCCTAGTTACATGTATGACTGTATACATTGTGTACAACCAGAGAAATGAAAAGGTGTCCTGCAATTATGTACAATGAATCAAAATTCATTCTGCTGTCATATATATCTAATTTAAAATGATTTTTTTAAAAAAAGAAATTAAAAAAAAAAAAACCAGAATCACAAAAATCCTGAATTCAAAAAATACTTCTTGTTTCCAGCTTACTACCTGGTAATAAGGAATATACCTTTCCTTTCACTAGTAATATTGCAAACTTAAGTATGGAGACCCTGTTTTGTGTTTCTTAAGATCTTTCCAATACCACACACCAGAGATACTCAATAAATACTTGCTGAAAGAGTTAAAAAAATAGCTATAGCAGCTTTGAATTATCAGAAAGTTTGTTATATTATCCCTTCTCTATAAGTTTTCCTTTCCTTTTTTTTAAGGACAAATATTCAACTCTTCTGAAGTATAGAAATCAAACTAATTAAGACCTATGCTACCAGAGTATTACAAAATTTAAAGACAGTGTCATTATAGTAAGAGAGTGCTAGAGAAAAAACAACATCAACAACTTTGAATTCTATGTTAAAATCTTCTGCTAAAATTTAGAAGCCATACAACTTATTTAACCTTGTGAAAACTGGGGTGTCTAAAAGCAATTAATAAAATACCTTTTATCGCCCAAAAGGCTCACGCATATATTCAACTAGGAGAGACATACTGAAAATTGTTAATGAATGAAAATTATCTAGTAAACACTTTAATTGTGAGTTATTGGGATCAATAAGTCAGGCATCCAATCATGTATGCTCAGTCAGCTTATTAAATGACATGGAGAATTAGATAGCACAGCAGCTCCTTATCGATATCTTTCAGGTTTTGAACTATTCCTCCCTCTTCTCTACACACACATGAATTAATAGATTAGTTTTAAAGTATTTGTTTTACCATATTCTATTCTTAAAGTACCCAATGACATATGGCTGGCTGCCACATCTCCTTCCCAATATTCTAGTTACAGCCAGTTTGAACCAATGTGTACCTCAAAGCTTCATTCAAAATAAAACCTAGGGCTGGGAATGTAGTTCAGTGGTAGAGCACTTGTCTAGCATGTGTGAGTCCCTGGGTTCAATCCCCAGTACTGGAAAATAAATATAATAAAAATAAATAAAATCTAGATTCACTAAGGTTAATTGCCAGCAAGGTTTTAAAACTGCCTGTTTTAGTTAGTTTTTTTGTTGCTGTGACCAAAACATCCAACAAGAACAACTTAGAGAAAGAAAAAAGTTTAAGGTCTAAGTTGAAGGAACACATCAAGGTGAGTGTGTGGTGAAAGAAAGTGTATGTTGGAGGAAAGCCACTCCCCTCATAGCAGCAAGGAAGTAAAGAGAAAGATAAAAAGGGGGAAGGAAGATGCACCCTGCAATGCATGCCCCCAGTGTCCCCCCTCCTCTAGCCATGTCCCCTCTGCTTATAATTACTACCCAGTCAGTCCATTTAAACTAGGATGGACTGATTAGGTTAGAGCTCTCACAATCCAAGCATTTCACCTCTGAACATTTCCTGCATTCCTGCATTAACAGGATCTTTTGAGGACACCTCATATCTGAACCATAAAATTGCCATAGTCTGTTATTTCCATGTTGGTTAAAAGCTTGAAATGTTTATAAACAACTTCAATTATTAGCTCTGATTATCCTCCATATCAGATTCTATTCATTTATTTTTAAAACATTAGTCTGTAATTTACCTATACTGAAAAAATGTTCTTCCTACTTATTGTTTATCCAATTCTTATTCATCATTAAAAATTCAGCTTAAATATCACTTCCTCAGAGAAGCCTTCCCTG
Source organism: Marmota marmota marmota (assembly GCF_001458135.2). Classification (NCBI taxonomy): domain Eukaryota; kingdom Metazoa; phylum Chordata; class Mammalia; order Rodentia; family Sciuridae; genus Marmota; species Marmota marmota. The sequence continues at coordinate 5,128,389 of NW_026000316.1, forward strand.
TCCTCCCAAATGATGTCTCTCTAATCTCCTGATATCTCAGTTAAACATGTAGGATAATTAAAATGAATATTGTTTTTATATCTGCCTCTTCATCTTCATTGGGATAGGGGCTAAGCCACAATTATTTTTTGTTGCGTCTTCCTGTAGAATATTCAATAAAAATGCATATTCAGTAAATGAATATACAGCAAAATATTATTTCTTCAATATGTATCATATTTATTTATAAACCAGAGGCTACATAGCTCTTGCTCTCACATGCTACATTATAAACCCAATCCAGATTTGAAGGGTGTTAAAATAAAGGTTAGGAATATTTAAGTTGCTAGTGCTGAAGATAGAACCACAGCTCTCAGTTCAAATTTGGATAAGATATGTTCAATCAAGATAGTTTCTCTAATTGATTAAATAAAGTAAAACCATTAAACTATATCAGCATTTCAATGAAAATCTAAGGAAAAATAAAAATTTTAATAGCATCAGAAAGACAATCATTCTAAAGAAAAGAGTAATCATAACATTAAAAAGAATAAAAAGTAAATAAATTTAAGGTGCAAAATGTGATGCAAATCAGCTTTGTAACTCTAGAATTTAGAAGAAAGCAAAGCAAAGACAGCTTCACAAAAAGAGAGCTGCTAAAAAATATTCACTAAATAGCTCAATGTTCAATACAGATAAATCTGAGATAGGTGTAAAAACCAAAGATTATGTTATAAGCATGCCACCTGATAGTTTAAGACTTTTGTTTTTTTGTTTTTCAACTAACAGCATTTCATTTCAAAGTATGCTCATATGAAATCCATAATTGAACAAGCTCAGCTACAAGGTTTGAGTATTTTTAGCCATCATGTCACTATATTGTACATTTTACTTCAGTTTCTTTAACCATTTAAAAGACGAATTAGGCCGTTTTTATTTTTATTTTTTATTTTTTTATTTTCTATATATATTTTTGTGTCATGTTATTAGAATCTCTGATTATGATGTAAAGGGAATATGTCATAAGTGTGGGAAGAATTATCTATGGATTAAAATTAATGAGAACATGGGAGTAAATAGAATTTTATCAATACTGCAGTACCTCATATTTTCATACATCACATAAGGTGACACCAATAATGTATTTGTGTTGGTAAACTATAATACAAACTGAAGCTACCCATAATAATTTTAAAAGCACAATTTTTCAATTTCAAAATAAATCTTGAGCTAGTACATAGATCTTCTTTAGTAAGTTGTCAAAAGTAAGCACTAAACACTTAAATCTAGAATATGCGCACTATCATGTGACTGGTGACTTATCCTCCATTAAACACTATAAAACTTAAACAGCTTTCAAAAAACAAAATCAATAAAATTCTATAGTCTTGAAGTGCAATTAAACCACTTTCAAAGCCATACCTAATAACAGAAATAATAAATAGTAAATGTTTTAAGATTATTTGAAAAATATTGTATTCATAATGCTTAAGAAAGTTTTACAGCTATTTCTGAAAAGTAAAGTACTAAAACAGAATAGTAAGACACAGACTATAGCAGTTCAATAGGTGTTGTGAATTTCTCTTTGAGAATCAACAGAACTTAGTATGAGTAACTAGCAATCTAAAACAGGAAAACTCTGGTCCTGCTAA
>NW_026000316.1:5131463-5139954 GCF_001458135.2 Marmota marmota marmota
CCCACCTCCCTCCCTCTCTCCCTCTCCCCCCTCTCATATATACAAAAGTAACAAATGCCTAATAATTTTTAAACCAATAATATATAAGTTAATTTATGTCTAAATGTGTTTAAAACTTCCTGGAACAATTCCTGTTAAAATTGATTTCCTAAGCATGAGAAAAGTATATATAAATATGTCATTAATTGGGAAAACTTTGCTACCAATTCATCTCCCATCCCCATCTCTGTAGCCCTCAAAAACCTGAATAAAACAATCCATACAAAGTGTGTGTCTACAAAATGGTTTAATGGTAATACATTAACTGGCATTATAGCCAGAACACCTGTGTAAAATCTTGACTCCTCCATTTTCATTATTTTTTGACCAAGGGCAAGTAACTCAGCTTCTGTGAACCTTCCAGTATTAAGTAGATATAGCAAATAGGAATAATAACTCCACTTCTGATGGGTTGTTTTAGATTCGGAACAGTTAAGATGTGGGTTTTTTTAAACCTGAAAATTGTTATAGGTAATATTTTCCATTTGCATTGGAACCACTTTGACAGCAAAGAAAAATTTATTTGCAAAATGATCAATTCACTAAAAGATCGTAAGAATTTAATACTTATATCAGAAATGTTTTTTCCAATTGTGTAACAAAATTTCAAGGGAGCCACATTTAATGACCCAGCAGAGCAAAAGAAAACTATGGGAAGTCATATCTTTAGACTTTTGGAGACTTGCATCCAATCTCTTGCCTCCCTCACTCTGTCACTCAGACTTTCTGTTTTTGGGGATCAGCAACCCAGGACAATATTTTGACTCTCCTTTATATGGTCCCTCTATAGAGTCCTCCTTTGTATCCTAGCTCCCTCTAGCTGAACTAGCAGGAAGTTGGCTAGAACCAAATATTCATTAAATATTGTTATAAAGACCAGGCAACAAAAATTTTCTAGAAACTATGAGCACCTGTTAAAAGCATCACATTCAATATAATTTCTGCAAAGTTGACATGAATATATTCAAAGAATTCAGTAATTTAATAATGTCAGAAATATTTCCTTTTTTTTTTTTCATTGTACTAGATTGAACTCAGGAGTACTTTACAAGTAAGCTATACCTCTAGCACTTTTTATTTTTTATTTTGAGACAAGGTCTCCCAAGTTGCCTTGCCAAGGCTGGTCTCAAACTTGAGATCCTACTGCATCAGCATCCTGAATATCTGGGATTACATACATATGCCACTACACACAGCTTAAAGAAGAATATTTCTTTAAAAATGTAATAACTTTGATGAATTTAATGAACACGCTGTTTTAAAGAACTCAGAAACACAAGAACCATTTGGCAGAGGCTTGACAGGGAACAGTACTGGGGATTGAACTCAGGGGTACTTGACCACTGAGCCACATCCCCAGCCCTATATTGTATTTTATTTAGAGACAGGGTCTCACTGAGTTGCTTAGCACATTGCTGTTGCTGAGGCTGGCTTTGAACTCACAGCCCTCCTGCCTCAGCCTCCTGAAATCCTGGGATTACAGGTGTCTGCCACCATGCCCAGAACCATTTCTTAATGGTCTCTGAAACATTCAGTGTCCAGCACACTATAGGATTTCAAAGGATATTCTACTGCATTAAAAGAAAATTTTGATATCTATTTTATTTCAATCAATAATTAAAATAAATTAATAATTAAAATAAATTAACATTTTAGATTCAAAATATGAAATAGACTAGATACTGGACAGTCTAAAGTAAGAGTAATATACATTTTGAATTCATTTAGTACTAAATAAAGCTTTGAACAAGATGTTTTACTATAACAAACAAAATATGATTACCAATCTCCTCTGTGACTCACCACAGTGGAATTTTTATGACATACATGCAATTACTTCTCTTTCAAAATCAAAATATTGATTAACAGTAACATACCATAAATTACAATTCATGGTATAATTATAAATTATAGTATAAATTATAATTTACTATGTTACCATCTTAGTCTGTTTTGTAGTCTGTAATCAAATACCACAGACTGCATAATTTATGAAGAACAAAGATTTATGTCTTACAGTTCTGGAGGCTGGTTAGACCAGGCAAAGGCCTTCTTGCTATATCATCCCATAGCAGAAGGCAAGGCAATAGAGGGTGTGCATTAAGAGGCAGCAAGAGAGGGCCAAACTTGCTTTTAAAAAGAAACTTATTCTGCAATAATGAACCTACTCCTGAAATAACAATATTAATCTGTGCCCTTGTTACCTAATCATCTCTTAACGGTCTTACCTCTCAACACTATTGCCTATGGATTATATCAACACATGAACACGGGGACACATTCATACCATAGCAGTTGTAGTTAACTTTCACTTTAAACTTTTCATGGCTACACGACCTCGGTTTAATCATTGCTACTATTGTTTAAACCTATGCTGGTAAAAATACATAAGCCTCCACATTCCTGCTTTAATAAGTGTTTTAGTCACCTTTTTCACTACTGTGGCCCAACTATAGAGGAGTTAAAGTTCATTTAAGGCTCACAGGTTAAGAGGTCTTAGTCCACATAAGGCCAGTTCCATTCCACAGGGGCTTAAGTTTAGGCTGAACATCATGGTGAAAGAGTGTAGCAGAGGAATGATGATCAGGTAGCAGAGATAGAGGTCTCCACTTGCCAGATACAAACATATATACCCCAAATCCATGCCCTGATTCCCAACTCCTCCAGCCACACCCTACCATTCCATTTATCACTCAGTTAATCCCTCTTAGGGGATTAATTCACTGATTGGGTTAAGACTCTCATATCCAATCATTCTCCTCTGAACCTTCTTACATTGTCTCACACATGAGCTTTTGGGAGATACCTCACATCCAAACCATAACAATAAATATACTATAAGGAACAAAAGATTTTGATAAGTTTCTCGGGGCAATCTTTTTTAATATCAAGTATCAATGTACCTCACTCTAGAATGGAATAAAAAACAAGATCTAGTCAAAATTTTCAATTGAGACACCAACCAAACATTACTCACTGCATTAAAGTTTATATTTCAATTGCCATTTAAACCAGCATTTGTAAATGTTGAAAATCAATGTGTATGGAAATAATATCAAGTGATGTGTGTCTTAGAGCATGAAGCAATTACGATGATTAGAAACATAAGGCATAATAATAGTTTCTACTGACCTCAGAAAACTCATACAGAGACAGACACCATAGGATGACAATCTAAAATAAACAGGAGAAACACAGGACCTTCTGTATTTTCCCTTTCAATGTTCTCCCTGAATACATGGCCATGGAAACTAAAACAGTCATGTAGTGAAAAAGCACTCTAGCATATCAAAGTATCAGATAATGTTTAAGACTTGGTTAGAGCTATTTAACTAGCTATGCAATCTTGGGGAAGTGAAATTCTCTGAATCTCAGTTTGGAATGCAATAAAATACAAGCTTACTTCACTGGAATGTTGTGACAAGTGAATTAAGGTATGTAAGACACTTAGAACTGGCATGTAGTAAGTGCTCAATAAAATTATCTATTGTTATCAAGCCCACTAACCTATTTCTGGATTGTAACTATTCTGAACATGAAGATAAACACTTTTTTAGACAGGACATCAATTTGATGTCAATACACCATGTTAGATTATGGTAGTTAATATTATAAGGAGGGTCTTATTGAAATAACTGCAGTATGAACCCTAAGGATGAGAATATCACAAGGCCTCTGGGAATAAATTTTCTAGTTTTTTATTAGAAGAACAGAAGTAGAAAATGTGAAAGTGTCACATATGAGTCCCTTTGTGTTCCATTAAAACAACAATAGAAGATTTTCTATATCTGCTGCATTTTATTAAAGAAGTATTTTGCATTTGTAGAGGCATTGAAAGGTTATTGAACCATTAAGCAATAGAAAGGTTACTGCATTCTTTTGAAAAATTGTATTATGTATGTTCTTAAGTGAGTAGAAGTAGTCTTGGTTCATTATTCATTCAGATCATTTTTACAATATTTTAGTGTGCAATTGTCTCCAATCCAAAAGTATTCTGAATCTCTGGTGGCTTCATTTGTGAGGAATGATTTTACCAGTTATCTCCTACTCCTGACAAATGACAGGTGAGTAAAAGGAGCCAAAGTATATATTAAGGTTAGTAACGAAAAATAAGATTATCTTTAATAGTAGTAATGAAAAAACAAAAGTGTTGGCCCCATACAAACAGTAGTTATTTTGGGGAAAAGAAGCCCCTCCAGGTAAGAAAACTTTGAAAATAATGCTGGTGCTTCACACATCAACTTCAAAGAATCAAAGCTATTTTCACAAATGCTTAGGAAGTATGTTACATAAAATCACATACCTATTAGGCCCAAAGTTACAGTCATAAGTGAATAATGTTCTAGATAATACTTGTGATGATCAAAGAACACAAATGACAGTTTTGTTAGCATTTAATGAAGCTAAGGTTTAGGATATTATTCTCTCAAACTTACCCTGATTCCAAAAACTGTGATGGAAAAATAAAAAACTATCACCACTCTTGTCACTAATCATTTATCACTTAATTATCTCTGAGCCAAAAAGCTTGTGCCCTTTAAGATTCTCTTCAAAAGGCAGACTAAGGCAAATGCATTTTATCATGATCCTCCTCTATATTTCCTACTTTTTTTCCCAAAAAATTATCAGTGATGCAGACATGAAAATTACTTTAATAGCTTAATGTTGACTGATTTTGAGAAAATGGTCAATTCACTTTCAACAGACTGGAAATGCATCAAATTGCCAAACAACTCAATCCTGGTATCCATTTATTCAACAAAAAAACATTTACCGCTATTTGCTATAGAATGTGCGCATTGCTAGGCACTGCAGAAATAAAGATTTGGAAAATGCCCTCAAAATCTGTGTGGGCTATGGCTCTATGTCATATAGCTCAGAAACAAAATGGTTCAAAAGAAACAAAATGGTTGCTGAAATAGCCATTAATAATAATTAATTCCCATATAATAACTCATATTTTCACCTGAAAAACCTGTGGGGTTCTAGAGAACAAGGCATCAATCTAGTTTTCTCTCCATAAATTACTCTCCTATTTAACATATCATGGTGAGAGACAAGAAAAATGCTCATTACCAGACACCCACAAATCTTTAAAAACAATACAAGATTATATGAGCACGGTAAATGGAACAATATTAGTTATCTAATTTAATTAACTACCTTGAGTGATCTTCTACCATGGTTTCTAAAGTGTGGCTTTTGATCACTCATTAAATGGATAAAACAATGACTATTACATGCCAGGTGCTGTGCTGAGTTTTACTCACATCATGTCTTAACCTTTATACCAACCTGCAAGTTAAGCATTGTTCTCCCACTTTAGAAGTAAATAAATTGAAGTCTGTCACACTCAGTGACTCAGAGCCACACAGCTATAACATCCAAGTGATCAAATCACATTATGTACATGAACAAATATGGCATAATGAATCCCACTATTACGTAGAACTATAATGTACCAATTTTAAAAAGGAAAAAAAAAATTCATTCCCCCTGGACAGGCTGTATATCTAATACTTTTGTGTATACTGCAAGCAGAATTAAAAAAATTATAACACATTGTGGAATGCTTAATGCCTGATGGGCATGTATATATGTTTAAAATTCAATAAATACCCATTCCCTAAATTATTTTTAAAAAATAAAAAAAAAGGAGAGCCAAAATTGAAATACAGATCTGCCTGGTTCCAAAGCTCACTGTTCTTTCCACTTTACCGCCCGGTCATCATTCCACTCTGCACCCCTTAAGGTAGCCAAAACAAATCAAGGAATATTGGGTTATCGATTATTTAGCTCTTTTATTGATGTAAAATATACTTCTCAGTAATTTATGCCTTGGTTCCTCTTATTCCTTTTGGGCCAACACAGAATAGGCCTAATCCTTCTAAATTAATCTTCTTTACATCGTTAAAATAACTATAAGGCCCCTCCTACAAGTTTTTCCTTATATATTATCTTTCATTCACAGAGACAGCAGCAAAGAATGTCATGGCAGTGTGAATGAGGACAAAAGGAATGGTTGCAATTAGAATGACAGTAAGACAATAATAGGCCATGAATATATAAGGGAAGTATCTAAGCCAGGAAATCCTCTCTCTCAAGAAAAGCTTATTAACATAGCTTTTTTTGTTCTACTAAACCTGAATTTTCCAGCAGTCACAAGAATGTGCTTCTAAACAGATATTATATAGAACTCAAGTTTGGTGTAGCAAAAACTATCGTGATTACAGACAGAATTCACACCATACTTTGAAACACAGGATCAAATCTGTCAGATTCCTTTAAAATAAAAAATATATATTTTTCATTTGTTAGACTATACAAAATACTACTAAAGAACACTAAATAGCTAATCAGAAAAATATTTGTAGTATTGATTCATTCAGCCAGAAGAGTCTGCAGTTTTAAATGCAAATGATAATATTCAAGATATGCATATTTTATCATCGCTTGCTTTGTTAAATGTGTGAAATGAAAAACTGGAGCAACTGAATTCAAATACAATTGGATAAACTTATACATTTGCTTTAGTCTGGTGTTTACCTTTGATTGATTATTGCAGGCTTCATAATTAAGGGTACTCAAATTAAAATATAGAGTCACTGAGGAGACCCAAAGAAATGCACTGCTTGATGAAAATCCCTTTTTTCTTTCTACCCCTGCTAGGATTCCACACGATTAACTATAAATGGTGTTCCTGCTTTAATTTATACTTTACAGCAAATGAAATTAAATTAAATTACAAGATTAAAGGTAAAATACAGAAATATTCTTGCCATATTCATCCCTGTATCAAGAACTCCACTGAATGAAATTCATGCCAAATAATAAGATTCTGCAATCTATATTTGGGGTAAAAATGGGAGTTCATAACCCACTTGAATCTAATGTATGAAATATGATATGTCAAGAGCTTTATAATGTTTTGAACAACCAATAAAAAAAGGACAAAAACAAAAACATAAAAAAAATAATAATAATAATTGTAAATGTAAAGTTTCCCTGCTTCCTTACATGGAAACATTATTTATTAATCAGGCCTAACAAAGACAGAAACAGGAAAAAATTATGAATCCTCTCATTAAAGAAAAGGGTAACACATTGCTGCCTTTCAAACATGGAAATGGTGCTTTATCAATAAACTGACTTTCCATACACTTTAAGGGAAAGCCCACCAAGATGTTAATGTTCCTTAATTTATTAATAGCTTGTCCTGTTCAAGAGCAGTTATCCTTGGTTTGGGCTAGTAGGATTAATGTTATTTTAATTAGATAGTCAATCTAGAGTCTATGTGAAATGCAATCAGTATATATTTGAATAGGATTGAGTACTTAAATATCTCTGAAGAGACAAGTCAGCAACTAGTAAACAATATGCCACTTATAAAGAAGGATAAACAATGTTGGACAGCTATCATTTCAGTTCGGAAGAAAAATTGCAATGCTACCTTAAGATATTTACGGCATTTTCTAGCTTAAAAATCCAGGAAGAAAAATGAGAAATTTATGACCGGAAGACAAAAATCTTTTTATAAGGAGAGGCTTTTGCCACTAAAAATGTTTAATGATTAACTGCCTCCAGGATAAGTGGGACTGGCCCATATGTAAAACCAGATTAATTACAGGCTGAGAAGAAATGTGTTTTCCTTACCAAAGTGTTTTAAAGTAAATCTTCAAATATTATTTTTCATATTTCATAACCATAACTGAACTATAAGGAGAATGTTAAAACTTGCTAGCTTTTAAGAGTTCTGACCACTGTAATGAATAGTGTGTTCAGTGTTTTCAATGAATGGGGGGTTCAGAGAGGGTTAGTGTATTGATGTGAAATAGCCTCCCTCTGCAAAATGCTAAGTATCCCTGAAAAATCTGTGTGTCAACATAAATCTCCTACACTCATATGGGTTTACTGTTATCCACAAAACCATATGAAATCAGGATATTCTCATGTACTATAGTGGGTCAGAAATTTGATTGACAAAATCAAATAAGCATTTAGATCTTCAGACCCCACATGTAAATCAACAAAATTTTTACTCCTCACATTAAAAATGACATTTATTTTTATATAATTTCCTTTTGGCTAAAGCCAAATTAAAAACCTGACTTGCTTCAAAATAAAAGAAAAGCAAAATAAATGACTCACTGAAGAATATTAATATCATTGAATAGGTGTGACAGTGACTACTACCTTAAATTGTGCATTTAAGCAAGTGAACCCCATGAAAAATAAGCCACTTGACCTATTTTTCCTTATATATTATCTTTCTTTTTTTTATTGATTTTTTTAAATTTTTTATTGTTGGTTGTTCAAAACATTACAAATTTCTTGACATATCATATTCCACACTTTGATTCAAGTGGGTTATGAACTCCCACCTTCACCCCATACACAGATTGCAGAATCACATCAGTTACACATCCATTGATTTACATATTGCCATACTAGT
>NW_026000316.1:5144103-5156559 GCF_001458135.2 Marmota marmota marmota
GGCAACCAAAGCAACGGGTGAGTCCTGACCGGCCGTCAGCAGGACCCGTACCGAGAAGCAGTTTCCGCGGGCTCCTAGCCCCGGGCCAGGGAAGTTCCGGGAGCCGGAACTTGGCCGCTCCGTGCTCGGTGTTTGCTCCGATAAGATCAGGTTCTAAGAAGCACCCAGGCACTGAACCCTAGCAATCTGTCTGCAAGCCGCAGGCGAATTGCAGCCTGAAATTACCTGTTCTATGGCTGAATGCGCTGCGGTCAGTCGAAAACAGGGATGGTGACGTCAGCTTTCCAACATGGTCGCTGCTGGCCTCCTCTGTGGTCTGACCGCTGTGGAGAACCGAGATGGACCGCTTCCTTCCCCTGTCTCGAACCCAGAATTCAGCCCTGAGTACGGTGCTTGCACGGATGGCAGAAACTGCAGCGCTGTATCCCTGCGTCGCTATCTCCTCGTTTCCCAGCGCGCGCTGCAGACTCTAGCCGCGGGGCAGTTTGCTGAATAAGCAGTGTTACCCTCCGTGTGACAAACCTCTCGCGTTTGAGTCCCCGTAGCCGATCCTCGTGCGATGGAAATCCTTCCTCCAGGTTCCAGAGCACCCCACTATTGCTGGAAATTCCTAACAAGATAGCCTTTAGCCGTCCTGACTTGTCATACTCCCACACAGTGAAGCAGCACACGGGGGCAATGCACTCCCCTCGCCGCCATCTTCCTCTCTATATATATTATCTTTCATTCACAGAGACAGCAGCAAAGAATGTCATGGCAGTGTGAATGAGGACAAAAGGAATGGTAGCAATTAGAATGACAGTAAGACAATAATAGGCCATGAATATATAAGGGAAGTATATGTAAAGTTTATGCATAACAGAAAAGAAGAAAGTGATTCATGGCCATTTAAATGGTTACAATATGGTTTCATTTAGCATGTATAGTCAAGAATTATGAATGTGTATTTTGTATGTGTATTGATGGAGCAGTTTTGAAATTCAACTTTGTACTACTTATGAAATATGTTTGCTAATAAAATTAATGTTGTAACAAATATTACTGAAAGAATAATGAAAATACTTATCAGCATATCTTAAAGGATATGTGGGGGAGTCAGAGAAACATGTACTTGGATGTTACTCTGCCACTCATTTGCTGTGTAATTTAAGAAAGTGGTTTAACCTCTTCAAACCTCAATTTACAAATCTCTGGTAACCTACCTCACAGGGCAATGTGAGGATTTCATAAATTGCAACACTCAATTAAAGCTAGTATTCTACTCTCTTTCAAGTGCCCTTAAGTATTTGTGAAGTCCCTTCATATTGACAAATTATTGATATGGCAATTAATGAAAGCTCTCATACATCCAATAAAACCAGTTCCCTAATGTCCTCTGGTAAGCAATGCTGTTAGCCTACACCCAATCACTATTTTTCTTTTGAAGAAAATTCCTGTAACCCATGGTTTTTACTAATTAAAAGAGTCTTGGTTGTGAGGGGAATGGGAAAACAAACAAGGAGAGAAATTAATTACAGTAGATGGGGTAGAGAGAGAAGATGGGAGGGGAGGGGAGGGGGGATAGTAGAGGATAGGAAAGGTAGCAGAATACAACAGTTATTAATAGGGCATTATGTAAAAATGTGGATGTGTAACTGATGTGATTCTGCAATCTGTATTTGGGGTAAAATTGGGAGTTCATAACCAACTTGAATCTAATGTATGAAATATGATATGTCAAGAGCTTTGTAATGTTTTGAACAACCAATAAAAAAAAAAGGGTCTTGGGGCTGGGGTTGTGGCTCAGCTATAGGGCGCTCACCTAGCACGTGCGAGGCCCTGGGTTCGATTCTCTGCACCACATAAAAATAAATAATAAAATAAAGACATTTTATTTTTTTAAAAAAGAGTCTTTATATATAGCCATCTTTTCCTAACTCACATTTTACATGGGTATATTTCTCACAGTTTAGTATATACCATTACAAGAATATCAATAATAACCTTCTCAAAGTTTAGTATATACCAACACAGGAAAATGGAGATGGAAACACAGTTAAACTTGAGGAAGGTTAAGTAAGGGCTGTCGGGTGGAAATAACTGTACCATAATACCTGTCATCTTTGGATCAATCAATTTAGTTACCAAAGACTGTTACCTCCTGTCTCCATCCAAATGTATTTCTGTACTACAGTCCATACTTTTAAAACTAAAGAGGCATTCTTGAGTCACACCTGGATTGAGATCGCAGCCCTGCCATTTACTAGGTGAGTAATTTAGGTAATTAGATCACTGAGATTCATATCATCTCTAAAATGGGGATATTTCACCAACTGCAGAGTGGTATCACCAGTACTAGATGAAATAATGTGGGCAAAGCACCTGGCTGGCATTAATACATGTCATTTTCTTCCCATATGGAACTGCTAAGTTAGGATCCCCCAAAGGAATTTCAATGGATTTCAAAAGCAGCAAACAACATATAACTCCACAAATATTTACTGCATACTTACTATATACTACCCTACTGCTGTGGTTGAAGATATAAGTGAAATATGTCTAGCATCTAGATGCTCAATAAATGCCAGTTATGTTTATTTCTAACTCAAGGAGTTTACCATCAAAAAGAAGTAAGAGATGTGCAATTACCACATGATGTAAAAAGCAAGAAATTTATGAATGAAAAATGTCAAGGGAATACAAACAAGAGTAATTCCAATGGAGAAAAGGGACATTATGGACACCACAGATGACACTGGATCTTTAGAATAGCTTAAAGGATAATATTTTGTGAAGGAGGAAAATCTCGAATAGGGGCGGGAAATTTTGTGTGAATTTGGAAATTATGAATAACCAAATTAGACTAGAGTGCTGGGTGTTTAGGTTTGCAGGGAATGGATATCAAGGAAAAAGGGAATAAGTTTACTCAGCTTTCTTGTATCTCTGACTACAAGACCTGAAACAAACAACTTACAGGAAGAAAAATTTATTTTGGCTCACAGTTTCAGAGGTTTAGTTCATGATCAGGTGACTCCACAGGTCTGGGCACCAAGTGAGGCAGAATATCATGGTGGAAGGGTATGACAGAGAAAAGCTGCTCCGGATATTGCAAGCACAAAGAGCTCCAACTGCCAGGGATAAAATATAAACCTCAAAGGCATGCCCCCAGTGACCTACTTCTAGCCACACCCTATCTGCTTTCAGTTACCTCCCAATTTATCCATATCAATGGACTAGTCCACTGTTTAGGTTATATCTCTCATAATCTAATCATTTCACTCTGAAAATTATTGTGTTATTTCATGCATGAGCTTTAGGGATTACCTAATATCTACACCCTAACAGACAATATTGGGAAATGGTAGGTTTTGGAACCAGGCTACTAAGGACTCTAAGCATCTCACTGTTGTTTATGCTAAACCACAATGAACCCCATGACAAGCTTTATTATTAGAATAATAACTCTGGAAGCACTTACATGGGATAATGGGTACAATCTGGGAGGTTCTCCTAAAAGTTCTAGTAAAAAAGTACCGAAGTAGAAAAGGAATAGGTGAAAGCAATTATTTTAAAAGCTGTTTCATCAGAGTTTGAAATATGAACAAATCAAACACAGGGAGCCAGCTTCATTCAATTCTTGAGATTTTTTTTCTGTTTGCCATACTTTTCTCAATTAGTTCCCAATGAACAATCACACTATGGGCTTTACTTTATTTGATAAGAGGATAATGGAAGCATGAAAGTGAAGGGATAGGCTCTTTGCTTAGAATACATGTTCAAGAGAAACAAAACCCATGTTACAAACCAATGAAAAGGAAATGTTGTTCAATACAGAGAATATGTAGCAATTCATGTTCAATCTGCAAAGCAAGTGGTTCTGACCAGTTATGCCTTCAACAGAATGTGGCTTAAATGACTAAGAAAGATTTGAAGAACTGGAAGCTATATTTGTCCATTTTCATCATATTATGAAATACTTCAAGCTGGGAGACTTTATAAAGAAAAGAGGTTTATTTAGCTCAGTTTTTAGAGGTTGAAAGACCAAGCCCCACTGGATCACCTCTGGTGCAGGCCTCATACAAGGAGTACACATAAGCAGAAAAAAATCACACCACTAAACAGGAAGCCAGAGAGTGACTGGGAGCCAACTCTGCTCTTTTTGTAACAACACTCTTACAACTAACTCTAAGGTCCCTTAAGAACTACTTTAATCCCTTCTGAGTGCAGGAGCTTCAGTGACCGAAGGACTTCCTACTAGACCTCACCTGTTAAAGGTCTATTCAACTTTCCAATAACATCACACTAGGGGCCAAGCTTCCAACACATGAACCCTTAGCAAACATATTGAAATGATATCCAAACCATAGCACAGGCAATAGACACTGAATAAGAGAAATGATCAACAGAATCATCACCAATGATATATGGTATCTCCATTCCATTAAATATCCACACTGGAACAAAAAGAAAGCTTACATCTCCAAAATGACAACACAGAAAAAGGCAATTTCAAGACAGGAAGAAATCTGTGTTATTGCACAACACAGGACTTTTAATGAATCTGGGCCTTATTTCCTCATGCACAAAATTAGGATGTTAAATAAGACACATGAAGTTCAATGGACAGTTAAAAACTACCTTGTCCCAAATGGGGGGGGGGGGGATATCGATTAGATCCATGAGATGAATTTCCCCTCCCAAACTATAGAAGACAGCTCCTCTCACTTGGACTTTCTAATAATGCCTTAATAGGCAGGTATGTCCCATTGAGTGAGCCCTTGGCACTATTTTCAGTGTGCCATATCTTTAGGGATACAGAGATAGAAAATAAACCAAGACTAAATGTACACTAGCCAATAAGATAGCCACTATTCACATGAAGCAACTGATCACTTGAAATACACCTAGTTGGAATTGAAATGTGCTAAAAATATAAAATACATACCATATTTTGAAGAGTTAGTATAAAAAAGATTGTAATATATCTTATCAGTAATTTTATATTAATTATATATCGAAATGATAATGTACTCAATATACTGGATCCAATAAAACATATTATTGAAATGAATTTCTCCTATTTCTTTTTACTTTTTAAATGTGGCTTCTAGAAAATTTACATGTGTGGCTCACATTATATTTCTTCTAGACAGCTCTGCTCTAGATGAAATTTTTACATTCCTTCTGGTGCAATAATTCTATGCTCTCAAGATTTCACCGTTAAAAATAAAGTATAACTAGGTTTTGCATCTTTGCTGGGAAAAAAATACAAAAATGTAAAATAAAAGATTCAAAATAAAAGATTGACACTAAATAACCAGCAAATACAAAAGAGCATTATAAGCAATAATGTTGATTTTAAGAAAATGAAATTTAAGTTTATTACTTAAAAGCATCTGCACTGACAGCAGGCAAGAAAAGTTCATGCCCAAGGTAAAATAGTCTTTTGCTTCAATTAAATTCTTAAATTAATGTTGAACATAATTTGACAAAAATTAGGTATTTAATTGTTTTAGGAATTTAATTGTTTTAGAAGTCACTCATTGGCATCGAAAAAAATTAAGCCTCTTTAAATTAAAAATGACAATGTACCATTTTTCTAAGAAGTAATTAAACCAGAGTTGGCAATTTAAAAGAGAGATTCTCTATAATATTTTATTTCCAGAATACAGGCAGGACATTTTAGTTATAAAAGCTAAGAGCATTAAACTTTATTATACATTATGACCAAAAGATAAATGCTTTAGAAACAGGATATGGGCAAAGAGAGACATTTAAGTGCAATAGGGGGAGCAGTGTAAGTATTCAGGGGAATGACACTTAAAAACTCTCTGACCATGCATAAAGGCTTCCATTTTAGAGTCAGACAAACTTGGTTTAAATTGAGTATGCCTGACTCCAAATCTTAAGCACTTCATATATTTTCATGTATACAGATGATTTTGATTATGTACTTATACACACACACACACACACACACACACACACCAAAGAACAAAAATCTTCACCACTAGGCCAAAGTTCTTGAATGAGTAATTTACAACTGCTTTCTTACAAAATATTCCAGAGTACATATTTGTCAAGTGGTATTTATCATTTTGCCCTGCTAACTAATCCTTTCCTTTCAATTTATCTAAAATGCTTCTTATATATCTCTTGGAAAATCTGATACAATATATGATATTGATGTACTATAGAATTTAACACTGTTTCCTCCTAATTAGAGAATTAATTATATACAGTTATGAACATTCAAATATATAGCTAAAATTTTGGTGGTAAACATTAGACTCCAAATTTTCTGGCAGGTGAATTACCTCCTCTGATAGCACATTTAAATACTGACTTAGGGAAATTCATTACAATTCTGCATAGGCTTAGCTCCAATATTAGAAACATGCCTCTAGGCTCATTTGTACAAGAATTTCTTATTCAGCATCTCAGCTGCACAGGTTTCCACAGAGAAATGAGCAGGTAAAAATGGTTAGAGCTTCATAATGAGTCAACATTAACATAATTACTTTCCATTTCATCTATTATGGTACACTGTTTGACTCTCTCATTTCTTTTCATTTCAATCATTCCTTTAGAACACCCACAAGGCCCTGTTAAGGAAATGAGACTTTAGAGGCTGCACTATAGAAACTAAGGTGAGCTAAATAGTTTTGTAATTTTCCCTTAGAAATGATCAAATGTTCCACACTAACATAAATGGTGTAATTTTGTGCTCTAATGCAATATTTCTTTACATTTCTTAAAACAATGTATACAATTAGATAACGACATGAAAATGATTTACTTTGGCATCACAAAATGTGACTATAAATAACTATTCAGTTTTTGTTTTTTAACAAACAGAACTTAATCTTCCAAATGTGCATTGTCTATCACAGTTATCTCAGGGGCTATATACTTACTATAATTATGCTGCCACTGCTAAAAACATTTCTGAACATCTTTTTTTGGATAAAGAAATTACCTTCAGGGACAGCTTCCCACCCAAACAATAAAACATGTCTCATTGCTTTATATTTTAAGGCAGAATTTGATCAATTTAGGCACTCGTCTTATTCATCAAACTTAAGGCAGAAAATTTGGGCTATTTCCAAAGATTATTTTCACTCTCAGTAGATAAAGATTTACTTCCAGCAAGGATGTTTGAGAGAAATGCCACTTGGGTTCAAGTATAACCCCAGAGTTTACTACCATGCAACTTATGGGCAATTTACTTAAATTCTGAGTCAGAATCTGCTAACTTGAAAAATTAAGGTTATAATGTCTACTCTCAGGCACATAATGAGGTTGTCTGGTAAATATAGCATTTGTAAGAATAGTAGCATGGTGCCCAATAAAAAGTAAGAAATCAAGATATCCCCTTGATTCCCTTCCTCTTGTATTTAAAAGTAACAAATCTAAAGCCATTTAGTAAAATACAATTCGTTTCATTTGCATAAGCTAATTTATCTTTCAAGCTCCCTTTTGATATTTCATTTTTGCCCTTGAATAAATTAAGGATTAAAATAAATGTGTAAAAAAAAGAAATCAATGGATGCATATAATACACTTATGCTATGGGAAATCAATAGAAAAGGGCACCCCCCCGCCCCACACACACACACACACAAAAGAAAAAAAAAACATAAGTATAGTCAAAAGTTCTGATATGCAACAAAGGTTTCCATAACAGAATTATTCTATTTGATAAAATATACACATCCCTGAAAGAAGCATAAACATTTTTAAAACCAAAATCCAAAGCCCTTTTTTACTTAGAATAATATGATCAAAACTCTAGAGCACCTACTATTTCTACACACTATTCTAGGCCTTAGAGGGAAAATAAAATACATTTTCTGCCTTTAAGGAGATGAATTGCTTTGGTGGTTTCTGTTTTCCCAACCATGGGGCTTCACTACCTCACCTTGAAGTTAATTTCTTGGCTGCTCTCTCAGCCACACACACACACAGTAAGCTGCTAAAAAGATAAAGCATAAATGAGAACATGTTCATGAAGCTATTTATAAGGTCCCTTTGGGAACTGGTCATTAGTTAACATGATTTATACTTCAGATTTTTACATACGTATTTCACAAAAATAAACACCCCTACTTAATAATTAAATAATAAACTAATTAAAGATAAGTGGATATCTAAAATACCAATGCCTGTCTTCCCAGTGACATCATTTTACTTTGAAGCATGCAAGGAAAGGGATATTTTACATTTGAGTTTTACTTTACCATTATTTTGGCTAGAATGTCTCTATTTCTTACATTAAATTTACCTGTAAAACTGCTTTAAAATGAAATTAATCAGGTGTATGATTGGAAGTTGAGAAAAATAGAGCCATCATGCAAAATAATATTTTGCAGCTATTTTTTCTACTCTATAATGAGTATAAAGAATTAGTCTAGGTCAGCCTGATTACTTAGCCTATCAGAGGAAAGAAGAATAGTTAGTCATTAATTATATTCATTAAATTATGCAAAATCCAAGACTGTTTTGCTAATAAACTAAAGTATAACTAGCTATATAATTATATGGAAATCAATATGCCTTTGAGAACAGTCATTTATCAAAAGAAAATTCATTCCGTAACCAAACAGCCATTTTATGAGTACCTTAAACTCTAGATAACAGAAATTCTCTAAATCATTGGATTATATAATCATAATTGGCAAGGTCTTAGAGCATAAATTCCTGCCCAGCTTCCAAGGTACTTACCATGGATGCTGTAAGATTCCATCTTCAACAACAGGAGTACAACTACAAAAACTAGGCTGATACTCAAGTATGATACTTAGCCATCAACCTCCCATGTACAAAATATCTACTAAATTTAAAAAATAATTTTAAACATAAAATCTGAAACAAAACCTAATAAGACAATATACTTCCAAGAAGACAAATGTTTAAAATTTATAAAATATGGAAAGATCTTTCTGATTTGGCATTAGGCCTGATGGTATAAGAAAAGGTAAAGGACAATTTAAAAATGCTTTTAACTCCACCTCTTTTGGAATGATCTTTAAAATCACCAAATATGAATTTTCCATCCAAAGCAAGAATCTTCAGGTGTTTTGTTTTTACTTTTTTTCTTTTATTCTTGTTTTTTTTTTTTTTTATTTTTTTTTTAAAGGGTACTGAGAATTGAATCCAGGGGGCTTTACCACTGAGCTGCATCCTGAGCACTTCCTGGTTGTTTATTTTTGTTGTTGTTTTGTTTTTGCTTTTGCTTTTGCTTTGACATACAGGGTCTGGCTAAGATGCCCAGACTGGCCTCAAACTTGTGATCCTCCTCCCTCAATCTCCTAGGGAGCTGGGATTATTACAGGGCTGTTACAGCTCAAGGCTTTAGATGATTTTAATATCGTCATGCATCAGTCTAGAGGACCATGGGGAAGGAGAGAGACACCCTTCCCCTGTACTTGGAAGGGAGCCTTGCTGACAGAAATTAGTTCATATACTAAAAGTACTTAAAACTCAGCAGATAATAAGTATTCAATTAATGTTAGCCACGATTATTATTGTTGTTACTCTTCATTCCTTGGGCACACCCTCTGTTTGGATTGGGCCATTTTTCTCATTGCCACTTTTTTTTTAATTGCATTTTTGATGTTGTTCTCCCAAGAGCATGAAGTCCAATTAAACTATGCAATTAACCTCTCAACAGATCAAACAGTAAAATTTTAACTTTCTTGAAATAAAGATATTTGAACTTGTTTTTTTTGAATTCTCTATGCATGTAATTACAGTGCTATATAAATAAAAGAAGCTCAACAAATAACTATTGGTCAACTAGTAGACTTGTTGTTTTATTTTATTTTATTTTATTTATTTTTACCAGCATGCTCCACAAGAGAGTGTGCAATAATAGCTGACCAATCTGGACTCAATATTTTTCATTTTAATTTTTATCAAGAAATATTATTTTATTAATACAAGAAAAAAGTAAAGGCAATGTTTAACAAATATGTCCTTTTTAACAAAATTAGCATACTGCTAAAATGTAGAGGTCCCCATCTGTATTAAATATATAAACAATCTTCAAGGTTGTATAGAATATATATTCCTATTTTTCACCATGTTGATTTTGATAGTTATTTTGATTACCATATCCAGTCATTTTTAGAAAACTCATTATGCATGAATAATTATTAAAGGGAAATGTTCACAATTATTGGAAACTTAAAGAAAGGGAGACTATGATAACTATTTCAAAATACTTCAAGATGTATCTCAATTTGTTTAGAAGGCATTCCTATCTCACAAGTTGATGCAGATCAAAAACCAAGGTATAAAAGTGTGGCACACAGTCTAACTATGGTTGATTTTAATAAACAATACTTAGATCAAAACATTCCTTCACATACTAGATGTTCTGGACAGTTAAGCAAATCCTATTGTGTTAAATATGATCATGCAAGATTGTAAGGCAACATTCTCACATATCTCTGTGCATGGCAATAAACCCATTTGAAAAGTTATCAGACTCAGTAATTAAAAGGCTTATGTGCCTATGTGATTTTTCTGAAGTCTCCTTTACAAAATGCTCGATGTATATTTTTTTCAATACCTGAACCCAATCCTTTAAATATTTTGACTAATTTTCAATAGGCCTATAATTGACTTCCTATGTAAAATTCAGGCATTATGCTACTCTTTTTGGCAAAGGCTGTGAAAAGGAACAAAAAACACATACTTAAGATATTCTAAATCATAATTTTCTGGTTTAGATATAATTTTAAATATAGCTTAATTAAAAGTAAGTATTAAATACCAATTGTTAAAATATTACAGAGTATAGGAAAACAAAATTTTCATTCAAATTTTCTGAATATGTTCTGTGTATGAAATTCTTATACCACTTTGTACATCATTTAATTGCAAAAACCTTTCAATTGACCATTTTACATACTAGGGCTAAATCTGTGCCTGTATACAGAATATCCTATATTTCAGCCTCTCCAAACCATATGCATTTCCAAGGAATGCAAAAAGAATAGAAAGTAAATAAAAAGGAAATTAATTTACTATATGTGTGTGTGTGTATATATATATATACACACACATACATACATATATATATATATGTATATGTATGATTAAGCAAAAGATAATAAACACACACACAAACCTTGTGTGTGTTTCAGATACTTCAAATAACATTTAAATGGAAACATATTTCCTAAAATCAATACTTCTTCCATATTCTTGCAAATCGTACACAAATACATGTTCACATTTTCGTCAAAGTAATTTGGCAAACAGTATTAAGATAAAACGTTATCTTGCCACTTTGCCTTAAAATCATTTTATATCTTACTAAAAGTATGAAAACTTAAAATCTCCAAGCTGGGAAAGACTCTGGAATGACTGCCAACAGTAACTTTAAGAGGTCATGGAAGGATTACTAATATTTATTTAGGAATATATTATCCTACAAATGTTATATATCTATCTAAGTGCAAATTGGTGCAAAAATCTTTTTATCGTCTGCTCCTACACGCTTGGCACTTAACTACCCAAAATACTTTGTTACTAGTGATCTTAGAAATTTTTATCATGCAGCCTCATCTATCAGATAGGTAATTAAAAAAAAAAAACTTTAGTACTGTTACCAGTATTTGAGGAACCCCACTCTGTGCTTCTCTAAGCAGAACATAATTTATTTATTCTTCTTTATTCTCCTCTTTTATTCTCCATGCTAAGTTGGTTTCCTTCTGCATGTGATTATATAATATAAGCCATCCCACATTGACTCAATTGTAATAATATTAACCATGGCACTTGGTCAAAGTGTATGTAACGGTACTTGGGAGACAATTTTAAGTCATACAAATAACTCATGTACACATTGAAAAATAAATCAAATAATACATAAACATATAATGTGACAAGTAAATATCCTTCTGTGCAGTATACCATTATGAAGAGATTAGTTTTGAGGGGGTACTGAGGACTGAGCTCAGGGGCACTCAACCACTGAGCCACATCCCCAGCCCTATTTTATATTTTATTTAGAGACAGGATCTCACTGAGTTGCTTACCACCTCACTTTTGCTGAGGCTGACTTTGAACTCACAATCTGCCTGCCTCAGCCTCCTGAGCAGCTGGGATTACAGGGGTGCATCACCATGCCTGGCATATTATAAAGAGATTTTGATGGACCATTCCAAACATTTTAATAATGCATACATGCTGCATATATATATATATATATGCAGCATGTATGCATTATTAAAATGTTTGGAATG
This sequence comes from Marmota marmota marmota, assembly GCF_001458135.2. Lineage (NCBI taxonomy): Eukaryota > Metazoa > Chordata > Mammalia > Rodentia > Sciuridae > Marmota > Marmota marmota. The sequence goes on from NW_026000316.1 coordinate 5,156,340, forward strand.
GTCCATCAAAATCTCTTTATAATATGCCAGGCATGGTGATGCACCCCTGTAATCCCAGCTGCTCAGGAGGCTGAGGCAGGCAGATTGTGAGTTCAAAGTCAGCCTCAGCAAAAGTGAGGTGGTAAGCAACTCAGTGAGATCCTGTCTCTAAATAAAATACAAAGTAGGGCTGGGGATGTGGCTTAGGGGTTGAGTGCCTCTGAGTTCAATCTCCACTACC
>NW_026000316.1:5156570-5185941 GCF_001458135.2 Marmota marmota marmota
TATATATATATATATATATATATATATATATATATATATATATATATATATATATATATATATATAGTGCACACACATAAAGTCAAGCACAACATAACAATATTTCAGTCAACAATAGACCTCACATATGATGGTAGTCCCAAAGATTATAATGGAGCTGAAAATTAATTACCATCTACTGATAACACTAGTGTACTGCATTACTCCTATGTTTTTGGTGATGCTGATATAAACAAACCTACTATGCTATCAGTTGTATAAAAGTATAGCATATGCTTTCGAGATCAGACTAGATCAGGTATGTTCAAGGTAAACCCTTATCGCTCACCATGCAGGAAACTCAACTCAAAGTGGATCAAAGACTTAGGAATAAAACCAGAGACCCTGTGTCTAATAGAAAAAAAAGTAGGCCATAATCTCCATCATGTGGGATTAGGCCCCAATTTCCTTAATAAGACTCCTGTGGTGCAAGAATTAAAACCAAGAATCAATAAATGGGATGGACTCAAACTAAAAAGTTTCTTCTCAGCAGAAGAAACAATCTGTGAGGTGAATAGAGAGCCTACATCTTGGGAGCAAATCTTTACCTCTCACATATCAGATACAGCACTAACCTATAAGGCATATAAAGAACACAGAAAACTGAACACCAAAGAAACAAATAACCCAATCAATAAATGGGACAAAGACCTGAAGAGATACTTCTCAGAAGATGATGTATAATCAATCAACAAATATATGAAAAAATGTTCATCATCACTAGCAATTAGAGAAATGCAAATCAAAACCACTCTAAAATTTCATCTCACTCCAGTCAGAATGGCAGCTATTATGCATACAAACAACAATAAGTGTTGGTGAGGATGTGGGGGAAAAGGTACACTCATACACTGCTGGTGGGACTGCAAATTAGTGCAGTCAGTATGGAAAGCAGTATGGAGATTTCTTGGAAAATTTAGAATGGAACCACCATTTGACCCAGCTGTCCCTCTCCTTGGTCTATACCCACAGGACTTAAAAACAGCATACTACAGGGACACAGCCACATCAATGTTTATAGCAGCACTATTCACAATAGCTAAACTGTGGAACCAACCTAGATGCCCTTAAATAGATGAATGGATAGAAAAATGTGGCATATACACACAATGGAATATTACTCAGCAATAAAAGAGAATAAAATCATGGCATTTGCAGGTAAATGGATGGAGTTAGAGAAGATAATGCTAAGTGAAGTTAGTAAATCCCAAAAGACAAATGCTAAATGTTTTCTCTGATATAAGGAGGCTGATTAATAGTGGGGTAGGGACGGGGAGCATGGGAGGAATAGATAACTCTAGATAGGGAAAAGAGATGGGAAGGGAAGGGAGGGTGCATGGGGTTACAAATGATGGTGAATGAGATGGACATCATTATCCAAAGTACATATATGAAGACACAAATGGTGTTAATATACTTTGTATACAACCAGAGATATGAAAATTGTGCTCTATATGTGTAATATGAATTGTAATGCATTCCGCTGTCATATATAACAAATCAAAATTTAAAAAATAAAAAAGTACAGCATATGCAATCTTTATAGTACATAATACTTCATAATAAATGACTACGCTACTGGTTCATCCACTTATTATTGTATTAGGGTTCTCTAGAGGAACAGAAGCAACAGGAAGTATGGTTATAAAAAGGGGATTTATTAGATAGGCTTACAGGACCAGATGCTGGATAGTCCACAATAGCCGTGTACAGGCTGCAGAGCTGGAAGAACCAGTAGCTGTGCAGTCCAAGAGGCTGAAGCCTCAGAACAAGAGGGATCAATGGTGCTACCCTAGTCTGAGACTAAACGCTTCAGGAAACTCCCTGGAGAAACACTGGAAGAGTCCGCTTTGGAAGACTAAAGGAACCAGAGTCTGATATCTTCAGGTGATCTCAGCAGCAGTCAAGAACCCACCAAGAAGAATCCAGCTTGCAAATGCTGCTGCTTCCTTGTTCTTTCAACTTTTTCTCCATTCAAGCCACCATCCTATTGAGTGCTACTCATGCATAGGGAGCATCTCCACTTCAGTTTGCTATCCCACATGTCAATAATTTCTAGACATGCCCTTATTGACACACCCATAAATCTCTTAATCTTCCACATTTCTTAATCCAATCAAGTCATAAACATACCCCAATAATTGGCACATGTGTTATGTATGTATGTATATACATATATGAAAAAATTGTACCTATTTTTTCTCAATAATTACAGTCTCATTAAAAATTGCTGCTCACCAATATTTCTGGTTCTCCTCCCTAGAGAGGTATGGTAGAATTGTGTTTCCCTAGCCCCTGAAGTTGTATGTGGCAATGGGATTAATTTTTGACAATGCAACATAAGTAGAAGCAAAGGATGGGGTGTCAAGGTGGAAGCATTTAAAATGCCATTTACCCATCTTCTACTTCCTTTTGCCACATGGTGGGAACTCAGGACCCTGAGTAAGGATAACATGGGAAAGAGACCCTAATTGACATGTAGTCAATATGTAGCATGAACAAGAAATAAGCCTTTATTTGTTAGAGATTTGGATGTTATCCTCACAGTGTATCCTAGTTTATTCTCACTAATATTACATTCTGAAGTAGACACATATCAGCACATACAGACATACTTCATCCACTGGAATGATATTTTTGGATGAATGAATGATTATTTTATTTCACTTGATCAACAAGTATTTTTTGAATGTCTAGCATGTCCTAAAATACTGCCTTGAGCACTTTCAATCTTAATGTTCATGTAATTCCCAGAAGTCCATGAGGCAGATTCTATTTTTGCTCAGTTTTACAGAAAAGGAAAGAGAAACATGTGGAGATGAAGGTGAGATTGTCCCCAAGTCCCCAAGTACATAGTAAATGTGTCAGGGCCCGAATTCGAACCCAGGTCTGGCTCCAGAGCCAATGCTTTCAATTACCAAATTATACCATGTTTCCAAATTCCAGGGAAACATATAACTCATGAAAATGCAAGTAATGTCAAATACTAATAGCTACTATACTATGATGACAATAAAACAGATTAATATGATAGGGAGTGGGAACTACTTTATGGAATAAAGTGAGAAAAGGCTTCTTTAAGGAAGTGATTCTTAAACTGTGACTTGAATAACAAGGGTCCTTCATGTCAAAAGCCTGGGGGATCAGGGAACAATTCCAAGCAGAAGGATTAGGTAGTATAGAGTTCCTGAAGTAGAAATGACTGTGTGTGGGACTGGGGTTTTGGCTTAGTGGTAGAGCGCTTGCCTAGCATGTGCGGGGTGCTGGGTTCAATCCTCAGCACCACATAAAAATAAAGGTATTGTGTCCAACTACAACTAAAACAAAAAATATATAAAAAGAAAAAAAAAGAAATGACTGGGTGTATTCCAGAAACAGAAAGAAGGATGGATAGTGTGGTTGGAGCACTTGGACCAGGGGAAGAGTGAGAGAAGTTTTATTTTACCAATTCTCCAATAGTGGACAACATTGTCTGCATCTGATATTCTTCTGTATGCACCTGCATGAATTTGTATAGGAATAAGTGAAAGATAAATCCTAATAACTGGAATCACTGGACCAAATTTTGGCAGATAAACAGGCACCAACAGAACAGAGTGCTTGTTTCCCTTACCCTCTCTTACACTAATATCATACTTTTGAAACCTTTGCCAACAGAAGATCTAAGTGAAATAAAACAAACCCGCCAAAAAAAGGCCACTTAATCTCTCTGATATGCAGATGCTGAGTGACAATAGGCCAGGGGGAGGGGGAGGGAGAAGGAGTGGAGGTTCACTGGATTGGACAGGGGGGAATGAAGGGAAGGGAAAAGGAATAGGAATGGGGAAGACAGTAGAATGAATTAGACATAACTTTCCTATGTTCATAAGTGAATGCATGACTAGTGTGATTCCACATCACTAACAACTATGAGTAGAGAAAGTTATACTCCATGAACATATGTCAAAATACATTTTACTGTTATGTATAACAAAAAGAACAAATAAAAATAAAACCTGTGCCAATGTGTTAGATTTTTTTAAGATGCTATGCCATTGCTAGTTTATCTAAATTTGTTTAATTTTGTTTGAAGTTAAATCCTTTTCATATATTTATTGGTCATTTGTATTTATTTAGCTGTGAAGTACAAGTTTAAAGGCTTTTCCATGTTCTAAACTAGGAGTTTACTTTGTTTATGCTTATTTTATTTTAAAAGTCTTTGTATATTATCATGAGCCCTTTGTCAATGTGTTACAAATATATTTTTTCAACATGTAATGTAGCACTTAATTTTGCTTATGATCCTTTTATCACCCAAATTTAGGAAATTGAATAATAATTGATCTTTACTGAGTTCAAATACTTCTTTGATCATACACTAAATTCCCTCATGTATTAAGGTCTATTGCTAGACTCTCTCTGTTCTGTGCCACTAATCTATTTGTCTATTCCTAAAACAAATAAAACCATTTTAATTACTATGTCTTTAACTTTTTTTATGTATTTGGTAGGAGTTTTCTACTTCACTACATTTCTTTTCCAGTTTTCCCCTGGCTATTCTCATGTTTATTCTTCCAAATAAAATTTAACATCATGCTGCCAGTTTCTAAAATAAATCCTGCTGCAATTTTATTGGTATGTTACTGAATCTTTGTTATTGATATAATAAACAGGACTTATTTTCATTAGTAACCATTTAACTCATTATTTGTATATGGAAATGCTATTAATGTTAACATATTTTCATCAGATATTCATATGATATGCAAATATCTTTACATATTCCTTTCTAAAATTTCTATTTCTAATATCTCTTTGCATTGGCTAATATGCATTGTCATCTTCCTATTAAAAAAGTGGGGAAAAAGAGACTAGAGGGGCTGAGGTTGTGGCTTAGTGGTACAGCGCTTGCCTAGCATGCATAAGGCACTGGGTTCAATTTTCAGCACTGCATATAAATAAATAAAATAAAGGTCCATTGACAGCTAAGAAATATTTTTTTTAAAAAAATAAGCTAGAAAGTAATGGTTATTATAAATACCATGGTCTTGCTCATGACTTTAATGGGAATTCTTCAAGTGTTTCTTCATCATATATAAGGGTGACATTTGCTATGGGATATACACTTTTATCACATTAACAAAATAAGTACTATCCCTATTGTGTTATTTTTTTTAAATAGAAAATATGCTAAATTTTATCAAAGATCTTTTTGTTGGATTTTTCTTTCCACCCTTTCTTTTTCTACCACCACCTCCCTTTGGTACAGGGGAAACTCAAGATCACTTAAGCACTTTATATTTTTTAATTTGAGATAGAGTCTCACTAAGTTGTTGAGGCTGGCTCTGAATTTGCAATCGTCCTGTCTCAGCCTCCCAAGCCACTGGAATTACAGGGATGCACCTCTGTGCCCACAATCAAAGACCTTTTGAAAATACATATTGAGTTGTGTACTTTTTTCTACTTATCTATGCTCAAAAAAAAAAAAAATCCAAACCTATTATTTAGGAACAATTTTCCCTGGCAGTAACATGCTACCAAATGATGCATATTTGCCATGGGGCCAGTAGCACATGGATATAATCCCAGCATCTCTAGAAGATTAAAAAGGCAATCCCTGCAGAGATAAGTGACTGCTAGTTGTAGCCAATGCTGCAGCCTATCATCTCCCTTGACCAACCATGTTTCTTTCCAGGAATCAAATCTGAAATCTGATTGAATACATGTATCAAATTATCACACTGAGCCAGGCCAGGTGACACATGACTGTACTCCCAGCTGTTTGGAGACTGAGACAGCAATAGGATCACAAGTTCAAAACCAGCCTCAGTAAAAATGAGGTGCTAAGCAACTCAGTGAGACCCTCTTTCTAAATAAAACACAAAATAGAGCTGGGGATGTGGCTCAGTGGTTGAGTGCCCCTGAGTTCAATCCCTGGTACCAAAAAAATTATCACACTGATCCAGGCATGGTGTACAACTGTATAATTTCAGCAATTTTAGAGTATAAAGCAGGCAGATCACAAATTTGAAGCCAGCCTGAAAAATTAAGTGAGACCCTCTCTCAAAATAAAATATAAATAGCTTGGGATATAGCTTAATGGTAGAGTGCCCTGGGTTCAATCCACACCATGAGAAACAAACAAACAAAAAAAAAACACATTAAATTCCTTTGGTTTGCTTCCTTATTCACATAGACCACACCAATTGTACTAGTAATGGAAAGGAGAATGCAATATAAAAAATTCTACAATGTAAAAATGGGATCAAAGTTTTATATTATCCAAATCAAGATTTCACAAACTCATAAGGGACAGTAATATCTCATGAGATAATGATAAATGCTCTACAATCACCTAAGATTCAGAATTAGTGAGTTCACTAAACTTAATTTTTCTTCCATAAGACATTTCAAATTATTTAACATTAATGTACACTGTAATTCTTGAAATGGAGAGTGAAGGTGTATATAGCATGCCAAATTTTCCAAAGTTATTTAGCTAAAACATCTCACACAATCATACATGGAAAAACACAATCACACTGAACACTGGCACCCAAACACAGAAAAGGGAAAAACTATCTAGCCAATCTGACTGCTCTCAATGCTTTTGATAAACAAGATGTCTGCCAACCTGAAAAGTCTATGTCTGGTAGGAGGGAATGAGACTGAACCACTGAGAGAAAAAGAGAAGAGAAAAGGACATACACATTAGTGTGTGTGTGTGTGTGTGTGTGTGTGTGTGTCTGTCTGTCTCTGTCTCTCTCTCTCTCTCTCTCTCTCTCTCTCTCTCTCTCTTTACACATTAGTCTCTTAACATACACATCTGTCTGGCTTCACTGGGTCCACCTACAAAGACTACTGGTGAAGAGCAGCCGTTCTCAAGGTATGCTCAAAGGACTCCAGGGATCCCTGGGATCCTTATGGGTGAATGCCAAGTCAAGACTGTTCTCATAAGAATAGGAAGAAGTTATTTGGCCTTTTCACTCCCAACTGTAGAGTGGAGTTACCATGGCAAATGGAAGCTTGTCCCTGTGTATTCTTACGTTCTAAAATTTTCAGTTTTAAATCCCTGAAAAATAGCAATAAATATAAATCACTGTAAGAAATTTATCTGTAGTCCTCAATAGTTTGAAGGATACAAAAGGAACCTAAGACCAAAAAGTTTAAAAGGCATTACACATAACTGCTTAAGTGGGTTTTGTCCCTCTAAAACAATTGGTATTCTCTCCCTGAAAAGCAGCCCTCCAGATATTTCAAGGTACTAATTCTGTTTTTAACCCAACAAACTCTCTTTATTTGGACTATGGCTTAATAGATACATAAACGACATGATATTTTTTTCTTTGAAATACCCTCTTTAGCTCTGCCAATTTTCTATCCAAAAAAATCATTTTCAAGCCCTGGGCTTGATTTTTCTCTTTAAATCCTTAGCTAATAATTTCTCCCTTATTTTACAATAAAATACTCGTATCCTTTAAAAGTGTTATATAGGCACAGATAATAGAACTTGAAATATTAGAGGTATGAGTTAAAACAATATGTTAATCTAGATTCCAAATATTGATACAGATTATTTGTTACCTAATTGTTAACTAGGTAACAAATAATCTATCAATTGTAATCTGATAATGTTTTATCTTAGTGAATTATCCTGTTTTACGCCGATATTTACCAAGAAAATATGTCCATGTGTTTCACAATATATTTTGAACTTAAAAATACAATACACTTTTTTTTTAGATGTTGATGGACCTTTATTTAATTTATTTATTTATATGTGGTGCTGAGAATCGAACTCAGTGCCTCACACATGCTAGGCAAGTGTTCTACTACTGAGCCACAATCCCAGCACTACAATACACATTTTTTACTTCATTAAAAATTAATTCTATTTCAAATGTTTAAGTATTTTTCTCCTACATAATTCAAACATTAGCTCATTTATGTAATAAATTCAACTACTCTACTCCTAGCTATGTAGGTCTATATATAGCTACAAAAACCTGGGCAAAACACTCCATTCCCTCTGTAAAAGGAGGGTATTAGAATAAATGACATGCCCCCTACTATCCAAGAAAGCACCTATTCAAGGCAAAGTTATACATATATTCAACTTACACAATAGTACATGATTTGAGTCCGCCAAAAATGGCAGTAATCTACCAACAGGTAACTGATAGCAAAGTACCCCTTCTATGTTATCATTATTATTATTGTTTTTTCAATAGCATTAACCATGAAAATTATCATATTTTGAATTCATAATGTTTTAGGGAGACTCGTATTATAAAAATGTAATGAAAACATAAATTAAATAGTGATAGATGAAAAAGACTTCATGAAGCAACCCTTTGCCAGGAGTTATGTCTGATTCATTCCTGTGTCTTTCCTAGTCCCATACCCCCTCAATTTCCTTCATTCCTCTTTGTCTAATCCATTGCACTTCTATTCTCCCTCCATCTTGTTGTGTGTTAGCATTCATGTATCAGAACATTTGGCCTTTGGTTTGGGGGGATTGGCTTATTTCACTTATCATGATAGTCTCTAGATCCATCCATTTACCAGGAAAAGTCATAAAGTCATTCTTTCTTATGGCTTGGTTATATTCCATTGTGTTTATATATTACATTTTCTTTATCCATTAATTTGCTGAAGGGCACATGCATTGGTTCTATAGCTTAGCTATTATGAATTGAGCTGCTATAAACATTGACATGGCTGCATCTTTGAAGTATGCTAATTTTAAGTCCTTCTGATAGTAGCATTATTTCTTACCCATATAAACAGGGCCAATTAAAAAAAAACTTTAAAATTCCCAAGAAAATATACATGGTATCAGTTTATAACTGACTATATTCTTTGTCAACATGGCAAAAGAAAAAAACAAAACAATGTAATAGACAAATTACATTAAAATTCTGTGTTTTTCAAAATGAAGATTCTACCTGAATTTAAAAGTATTTCCCCCTCAGTAGGAAGGGGGGAAAGCTTTAGTTACATATAAAAAAGCACTTACATTACTATAGTGTGCTGATTTTAAGTCCTTTAGGTATAGATTGAGGAGTGGGATAGCTGGGTCAAATGGTGCTTCCCTTCCAAGTTTTCTAAGGAATCTCCATACTGCTTTCCAGATTGCTTATACCAATTTGCAGTCCCACCATCAATGTATGAGTGTGCCTTTCCCCCCACATCCTCACCAACATTTATTGTTGTCTGTATTCTTAATAGCTGCCATTCTGACTGGCTTTGAGATGAAATCTTAGAGGCTCAATTCACAATAGCTAAACTGGGGAAGCAACCTAGATGCCATTCAATAGATGAAGGGACACTGTGGTATATATACACAATGGACTAAAAGAGAATAAAATCATGGCATTTGCAGGTAAACGGATGGAGCTGGAGAATATCATGCTAAGCAAAGTAAGCCCACCCCCCAAAAAACCAAAGGCTGAATGTTCTCTCTGATAAATGGAGGCTGATCCATAACAGAGAGGGGGGAGGCATGGGGAAAAATGGAAGAAATTTGACTAGGCAAAGGGGAGGGAGGGTAAGGAGGGTGCATGGGGGCAGGAAAAACAGTGGAATGAGATGGATATCATTACCCAGGTACATGTATGACTGCACATATGGTGTGACGTTATATTGTTGTGTAGTAATTGTGTACAATGAATCAAAATGTATTTTGCTGTCATATATACCTAATTAAAATTAATTAATTAATTAATAATTTTTAAGAAAAGCACTTACCAAAGGATTCAATGTCCCACCTTAAGAGAGAAACCTAAGCAAAGCAATTGCCGTGGCTAACATGCAGCACAGGTTTGTGATATGTGTTATAAGTTCAATTTAAAACTTTACATAAATAATTAGGGGATAAAATCATATAGTTCATGAACTCAATTGTATACAAATGCCAATCAACTGACATTTTCTTAAGTAGTTTATGAGACTGGTCTTTGAGAAAATCAAAACCACTTTGAGGGAAAAGCATCCCAAAGAACATCTGTAGGTAAATTAAACTAGTATATTTGTCCCTTACAACTACACATGATGTTATCATCTCTTTCTGAATACATTATCTAAAGCTGATATTGTGAAACATTTATTTGTTTGTTTTTTATGTGCTGATTGCCATGAACTTGGACAGTGGGACTCCGACTTATAAAGAGCAGATGAGAAGATGTTACCAACTACCAGACTTCTTTTTGTTTTACTCTTCACATCTGTACCAAAGCATTTCATTTCCAATAAGTTGAAAATTTAAGGACATACAATTTCCCCCATGTGTGCTCTTCAACTTTCAATGTCTGGTGCTCAGTTAAAGTTCATCTGTTTGCAATTTTTCCCCTTAAAAGGCATTATTTTTAACTTTCCAGCTTATTTTATAAAAAGCACAAAACCTGCTCCACATCTATTTCTAAATGTTAAATCTCATTAAATTTATTATCATTAGAGACTCCCCCGGTAAAAGACCCCACAAATGTGGTTAAAATAAATTATCAATGATGGGCTGGGGATGTGGCTCAAGCGGTAGCGTGCTTGCCTGGCATGCGTGCGGCCTGGGTTCGATCCTCAGCACCACATACAAACAAAGATGTTGTGTCCGCCGAAAACTAATATTAAAAAAATTTTTTTCTCTTTCTCTCAAAAAAAAATTAAAAATTATCAATGATGCCCTATCTAAAATTGAAGATTAGATATTCCCAGATATCAAGGTGTGAAGGGAAATGTGGATAATTTTATATATCTAATTTCTTGTTTTCCCTTAATAAAATCAATAGAATATAGAATATTTATCTTATTTAATATCTAAAATAAATGGTAGGTTAAAAATACTTGCTGGGCTTTCTTTATACCCCCTCACTTCACTATAGAAAAGACAGAAAATGTTTTCTAATTTTACAAACAACATGTTATTTAAATAATAGTTCCTCTTGTTAAACTCAAAATTAGTAAACAAGCAGAGTTTATTAATTCTATCAATAATTGCCATACTGTAAACACTAAGAGGAAATAAAGATAATACAATCTAACTCCTTCTTTCTTTCTCATGTTTTTCCTTTCATCTCACTCCAAAGAAAACACATGTTCATTACTGAAAATTTAGAAAATATAGTTATTGCAAAAGAAGAAAATAAAAATCAACATAGTTCTCAGAATATTTTATAACAAAGTCTAACCTTGTTTTCCAATTTATAAAAAACTGAGGTCATACTGGAAGGTTTTTTTTTGTGTTTGTGTGTATTATACTCTGCTTTTATTGCTTAATATGTCATGAACATCTTCATAAAATACTCAGAATGTTGTTTAATGGTCATGTAGTATGTATTTTAAAAACCATTATCACTGGGTATTTGTGTTGTTTTCTAATTTATCCCTAATAGAAAAAATGCTGCAGTGAATATCCATGTACAGATACAGAAACATACATGTACAGATACAGAAGCATACATCTGCTTCATTAGGAAATTTTATAGAAATGGAATTATTAGGTGTCAATATAAAGATTTTCATTGCTTGTGTTTCAGTCTGCTAAATTTCCTTCAAGAAAGATTGGATCATTTTACAAATCAGCATCAAAAATGAGAATGTATGCTCCTCTGCACCCCCCCTTTTTGTCTATTAAACTATACAATGCTTTTTGTTCATATTAGTGCATTATAATTACACATAACTGTAGGGTTCATTGTGACATATGTACCTTTTTTAAGTGGTGCTGAGAATCAAACTCAGGGCCTCAAACTCACCCTACCACCCAACCATCCTTGTACATACTTTTAAAATACGTATTTCTCTTGCTAGTGAGGCTGAGTGTATGAACTCCCATGTACACGCACACAAGTGCACTCATACATACCGTGTATATACCATGTGATCATATATAACTCACACCTTGTGAATACTATGTTCATTGTCTTTAATCATATTTCTATTTGGATATTTATTTTTGTTGATATATAGAAACTTCTATATATAAAGATATGAATCTATTATCAAAGCTTTCTAAACTTACTCCAAATTCATCACTTGTTCTTCAAAAACATACTATACTCTCAGTTTACAAAAGTTCCTAATTTGTGTAGAGGGAAAGATTTTTTTTTTTCTTTTACATCTCCTACTTTTGTTTTTATTTTTACAAAGCTATTCTTGCCTCAAAAGCAAATAGATATTATCTATATTTAGCCCTAGCTTATATGTGATTTCATTCTATACCCAATTTGTTCATTGTTATTTAATCTATTCTGGTGAAGGTGTGATACAGGGAATTTTATATATTTTATATATTTTATATATTTTTCACAAATATTTTGTCAACTAAGTGATACTCTTCTCATTTCAAATGTCTCTATCAATTTCTATTTTTTTTATTCTTTTTAAACAAATGATAGTGGAATGCATTACAATTCTTATTACACATATAGACCCAATTTTTAATATTTTTAAAAAAGAATTCTTTGCAATAACTCTTCTGACACTTTTTAAAAATTTTCTAAAATCTTTTATTTTTATTAGTTCTTTCTAGATATATAAGACAGAATATTTTGACACATTATACATACATGGAATAACTTGTTCCAATTAGGATCCCATTACTGTGGTTTACATGATATGGAGTTACATTGGTCTTGTATTAACATATGAACATAAGAAAGTAATGTCCAATTCATTCTACTGTCTTTCCTATTCTGATCCTCCCTCTCTTCCCTTCATTCTCACAAATATACCAGTAGCAGTAGTTGTGAAGGCTATATGCTTAGCCACCTCTCTCTCAAGACTAAAATTCTTATGATAATGCTCAAAGGCATCAAAATCACTCTTGAGTTAATAAGATCCCTTCAATCAATCAAATCCACTGCACAATTTATATAATCAAGTTCCCTTTAATTTCATGCATAATCCAACAGCAAGCCAGTGGGTACTGGGAAGACAGGAAAGAGAAGAACACATTGCTCAGGAAACCAAATCCATCGCTCCTTTGTTTAATATTGTATCATTGCAAAATAGTTATTTTTATATTAGTGAGATAAATTGACAATACAGAAGAGCAGATTTTAATGTGAATTTGATAGTTTATTATGTCCAGAAGGCCTTCAAGATCCCCATCGTTCATAAAATTTAACTGCACTTTATATTCTATATGCAATCTAAGAAAGAGTAATATAAAAATGTTCAAAAGGTCCAGATCCCACCCCCAGAAAATTATAACCTAGCAGAAATATCTTTGATGCTTTAAAAGTAGCCACAACAATGTATTTGACAGGAAAATCTAAAGCAGACCTATAGAATTTTGCCTGTTGTGAGCCTTGTATGTGGGAGACGTATGCTACTATGTCTTGTGTATATAAATGGATTATAGAGCTTTAGAAAAAGAGTCCAATGCATCTTTAAAATGTTTCCAAAGTGAAAATAACTTTTAAGAGCTAAAAGTCAGATCCAGTACCCATATTAGTGACAGCAAACTATCAGAGTTACATTCAGTCTCTTACTTTCAAAGGATATAAAAACTATATAATAGAACCAAATAGTCTTTAAATTATGGGAGGGTGATTGATGCTAGATTTAAGACTGAAAAGTTACATTTCAGCCATAAGGTAACTTAAAAGAAAAAAACCTCATTAAAAATTAAAAGTCATTACTATATTCTTTAGTGTTTCTAATTCCAATATTTTAATACAATAGTCCCCTGCTTAGCCAGTTTCACTTTCCATGATTTTAGTTAGACATAGTCAACAGCAGTTTGAAAGTGTTCAATGGCAAGTTACAGAAATAAACAATACATAAAATTTAAATGACTTTTACTGCAGCATATTGCTATAATTTTTTTCATTATTACTTATTGCTGTTAATCTCTTACTGTAACTAATTTATAAAGTAAGGTTGATAAGGGTAGGCATATATAGGAAAAACATAGTACATATGAAGGTTTGGCTCTCCACAGTTTCAGGCATCCACTGGGGTCTTGGAATGTATTCCCCATGGAAAAGAAGAGACTACTATAACCTCAAACATGTTAAATGATTGACTCCACCATCTGTGAGACATGGATGTGATCATTATTGATTGCATACACATCTAGAGAATTAGAAAGCTGTATAGACTCCTGCTCCCCCCCACCCCAGAGCCCTGGCTAAAGGACTGTCACAGCTCACTCTGTGTGCATCCATGCAAGGAACTCAGAGATTGAAATGCAGAGTAATACAAAAAATCATTGAAAAATGAGCAAAGGAGAATACAAAACAAATAACTTAAAATGAAACAGTGGAACTTGAAATTGTGTTCACTACTAGGTGAAACCTAAACTATAATGATTTCCATTCTCGTTTATGAGCACCTGGACAGTACTTAGGATTAGCCACTCAGGAATCAATTTTACTGTAAGGATGGATATCAGTTTAAGCTCACTTTGACATATGTAAAATAGAAATACTTGACCTAATCAGAAATGCAAACAGACCTCATTCTGTAAACTATCATATTACTTGATTCTCATACTCCTACTTCACACCCAAAATAGTTTTCTTCCGGTTTTGAAACAGTGTCATGTACTTTCCATGTTAATTTTATTTTAACTGTTCCTTCAGCATGGAAAATTCCTACTGATTTGCAAGTGGCTAGATTCTTCATACCATTCAGGTCTGGGATTACAAAATCACTAGACCAGAACAGGGATTCTCTGGGAATCCACTGAAAGTAGTTACCTTGTTATCACATCTTTCCATTTTAATTCTCTCTACAGCACCATTATTGTTTTGCTTTCTTAGTCAACTACTTGTTTACCTGTTCTCTTTATATACAAGAGGGCAAGAATTGTTGTTGGTCTGTTCACTTCAAACCAGGGATGCTTAATCACTGAGCTATATTCTCAGCCCCTATTTATTTATTTATTTTTAAATTTGAGATAGGGTCTCAACAAGTTGCTGAGGTTGGCTTTGAATTTGCAGTCTTCATACTTCAGCCTCCCAAATAGCTGGGATTATAAACATGCACCATTGCACCTGACATTGTTCACTGCTTTATCTCTAGTATTTTTAGAACACTGTAATATACTGTTCAATTTTTTAGTAAATACATTTAACTGGCTTGCATATTTATTTGTTCTGAAAATCAACTGTGAATGATCCTTCATCAACTATGAATGATCATGATTACTTCTGAGAACAGATCAGGTCTCCATGAGTATATCTTATTTTAAAGATAAACTTGCTTGAAAAATATTTTACAATCAATGAACTATATTTCTAATTAGTTTTTCTTGTTCATATCTCTAATAGAATGAAGAATGGATAAGAGTTCTTGCCTCTGCCTGCCATTTGGATCTGCCCTGTTTCTCTCTCTTATTGCCACAACAAATTATGCTGTAGCACAGCACATTATGAACATGAACCAGCTTTTGGTGTTTGTGGGGAGGAGATGGCAAGTTGAGACAATCCTTTCCTTTTACTCATCTCAAAAGTTTACTAAACTGGATTAAAGTTTAATTTCACTAAAATGGCAATTCTTTGAAAGAAGGAATTTTTTGTCTGTTTAGTTTACAGCTTTATCTCTAGTACCTCACAGAATGCTCAGTGCATACATTAAGAATTTCCTGAATGAATCAATAAATAAAACAAAGAATGAATATACAAAAAGTTCCAAATGATGAATTAGAAACAAAATTGCTTACTTCAAAAGGTTTGTTCTGCTTCTGAATATTTATGGAGAAACAGGAATTCTTTGCTTTAGTACCTTAAGCAAACAAATTAAAGACTTGTACATTGGAAGCTACAAAACATTGCTGAAAGAAAGAAGACACAAGGAAATGGAAAGATGACCATGGTCATGGATGAAAAAACATAATATTGTCAAAATTTCCATCCTTGCCCAAAACAATCCACAGAGTCAATGCAATCACTATCAAAATTTCTATAGTAATTTTTACAGATATATAGAAAACATATAATTAATATGCAACTAAAAGGGCCATAAATGGCTGGGCATGGTGGCACAAGCCTATAATCCCAGCAGCTAAGGAGGCTGATGTAGGAGGAACACACATTCAAAGCCAGCAACTTAGTGATATCCTAAGTGATTCGGCGCGTCCCAGTCTCTAAATAAAAATATAAAAACAGGCTGGGGATATGGCTCAATAGCACCTCTGGGCTCAATCCCCAGTATGCATTTAAAAAGCCATGAAGACCATAAATAAAGAAAAAAGAGAAACAAAAACAACCTCAAGAATAACAAAGTTGGAAACCTTAAGCTTCCTGATTTCAAAACATATTGCAAAGCTATAATAATCAAAACAATATGGTATAGACATATACGCCAATGAAAGAGAATAAAGAGCCCAGAAATAAACCAAATCATATACAGTCAAATGATATTCTACAAGAGTGCCAAGAATTCATAATGGGGAAAGAATAGTCTCTTTAATAAATGGTGGTGGAAAAACTGAAAGTCCATAGGCAAAAGACCCTTCACAAAAAACAATTCAAAATGGTTAAAAACTTAAACATAAGAACTGAAACTACAAAACTTCTAGAAGAAATCATGGGGCAAAAGCTTCAAGACATTGGTTTTGGCAATTATTTCTTGGATATAACACCAAAAACACACAAAACAAAAGCAAAAATAGAAAAGTGGGAAAACATCAAACTAAAAAACCTTCTGCACACCAAAGGAAATAATCAATACAGTGAAAGCCAACATATAGAATGTGAGAATATATTCGCAAATTTTATATCTGACACAGGGTTAATACACAAAATGTGTAAGAAATTCCTATAACTTAACAGCTAAAAATATCAAATAATACCATTTTAAAATGGGCATAAGTGGCTTAGGGGGCTGAGACAGAAACATTTGCAAATTTGAAGCCAGTCTTAGCAATTCAGAGAGGCTCTAAGCAACTTAAAGAGACACTCTCAAAAAGGAGGGTGGGATATGGAGATGTTGATCAGTGATATAGCACTTTTGGGTTCAATCCCCAGTACCCACCCACCCATCCCTTCAAAAAATGGCCATAGGATTTGAAGAGACCTTCCTCAAAAAAAAAAAAAGACATACATATGGTCAACAGGTATATGAAAACATGCTCAATATCATGAATCACCAAGAAATATAATTCAAAACCACAATTATAAATTATTTCACTGTCAGGATGGGCATTATTAAAAAAGGGAGGGGTTGGCGTGACTATGAAAAAACCAGAACATTTGTGCCCTGTTGTTAAGAATATAAAATGATGTGGCCACTATGGAAAATGGTATGGAGGTTCCTACAAATACTAAAAATATAATTACTGTAAGATGGAGCAATCCTACTTCTGTGTATTTATCAAAAGGTATTAAAATTAGAATCTCCAAATGAAATTGGTACAGTCATGTTCAGTGCAACATTATTCATGATAGCCAATAAATGGAAACAACCTAAATGTCCATCAACATATGAATGGATAAAAAACATACAAGAGGGGCTGGGGATGTGGCTCAAGTGGTAGTGCGCTCACCTAGCATGCATGAGGCACTGGGTTCAATTCTCAGCACCACATAAAAATAAAATAACAATATTGTGTCCACCTAAAACTAAAAATTAAATATTTTTTAAAAAAGAAAACATACAAGAATCCTATTCAGCCATAAAAGGAAGGAAATCCTATTATTATGCTACAGCATGGATGAATCTGGAGGACATTATGTTAACTGAAAAAAGTTAATCATTGAAGAACAAATGCAGCATGCTTCCATTTATATGATGTATCTAAATAGTCAGATTAATCAAAGCAGAAAATAGAACTATGGTTGCCAGGTCTGTGGTAAGTGGGAAGATGGGGAATTGTTTGATAACATAAAGTTTTGATCATGCAAGGTGAAAAAATCCTGGAGTTCTGCTGTATAGCATGGCACCTATAAGTCAACGATATTCTACTGTAGACTTAAAAATTGTTAAAAGGGTAGAGCTCATGTTATATCTTTTTAGCATAATTTTTGAAAAAACAGAGCCATATAAAATACAGCTGGACTCTGCAAACATATTCAGTCCTGCTTTGAAAAAGTGAGGTTACTATTTTTTGGAACACGAAGCCACTACTACATTTCTCTCTGAAGAAATCAAGAGATCATATTTAAGTCTTCAAAAAAGTTGGAATAAAGAGGGAGAGCAAGAGGTAAAGGGAGTAGAGACATAGTATCTTTACACTAACTACTTAAAGGAGCAATATGCAAACTTGTCATGGAATATCAGGTGATAATATTTGTGAATGAGAGTCCAAAAATGCAATAATTTTTCTACATTATATGTCAATCAATGAATTAATACATAAGCAATTAATAATATCCTTCTCAAGAACATCTTAAAATAACTTTTAAATATATAAATACATGGTACTATTCAAGGCAGTACTAAAAGCATTTCTGAATGGAGAACAAAGTTGAAATAAGATCCTTAGCATTGTATAATTTAATACCACTCATTAGAAGAAAATTTAGGAAGAAATGGTGAGAGAATATATAAAAAGTCATAAAATCGAACTCTCATCTTACAGTTCAATGGCAATGATAATTTTTGGTATTAGCTGGATTTCTATTAAAGTTTTTTGTTTTAACATGGTACTTCAAATGTATTTCTATCTAAGTTCCTGACAGTAGTAGTTGAAAAATAACCACACTAATGCTTGCTGTGCAGGCCCACTTTTGCTGAATAAATGACTTAATAAAAATGTTTAGAGTATGGAAGCATTCAATGTTGAAAATTCAAAATGTCTTCTTTAATGGACAATTAAGCATTACCACCCTTATGTGAAGTACATACATTTTTTTAATGTAAACTTAAGCAAGATTCAAACCAGCCTCGCAAGTATATTTAAAATATAAGGTGCGATAGGAAAAGAATGAACAAAAATTTCACTTCAACCTTTGTCACTACAACTTTAGAATAATAATTAGTTTTTACAGTGATACAGGTACTAGCACATTATATGGCATTTTATAAATGTTATTGTTATATTCTTTATTTTTCCACATTTATGCCTCATTTGAGTTCAATTAATGCTAGGTGAAGTTTTCTCTATTTACTAAGTATTAAATGAGCACCACCATGAAGAGATGAGAGAATGAAAAGGATGGCATTAGTATTAAAATACTCAGGAATTAGAGTGATAAGTAATACACAGCATTATGAAACCAAATCTTCCCATTTAAGAATTGGCCAAACAATATAGTTTTATACCAGTTCTTTTTTGTGATATAATTAGTTATTTGGGGTTTATGAAAAAAATTAACCTCAAAGAAGGCTTATATATATTTTAAGGTCCACAGAGACATGAACAGTACATGTGGGATCTCTCCCTTTGTCAATCTGAGACTCTGCAACAAGGTGTTCTCTGAGTGTCCTTCTTGCACTAATATATTCCTGAGTGGGAGAGCCCATGGTTTTAAACCACTACTTCCATATCAAGTTTTATGAATTCCCAGTGCACTTTTTCCTCTGTCTGGCATTTTTAAAACTTGTTTCTTAATCCAGACCCTCTTACTAGTCTCAAAGCTCTGTTTCCCAGTTTCTTAGTGTTAAGAAATTAATTGGGAGATCATTAGACTGAGGCAAATCTAGTATCCTGGGTTCTTATGTATGCAAACCAAAAGCCAATCCAGATAAACAATCACCTTCTGTGCTGGGGATGTGACTCAAGTGGTAGTGCGCTCGCCTGGCATGCGCGGGGTGCTGGGTTTGATCCTCAGCACCACATAAAAATGAAAAATAAAAATGTTGTGTCCACCAAAAACTAAAAAATAAATATTAA
This sequence comes from Marmota marmota marmota, assembly GCF_001458135.2. NCBI lineage: Eukaryota > Metazoa > Chordata > Mammalia > Rodentia > Sciuridae > Marmota > Marmota marmota. The sequence goes on from NW_026000316.1 coordinate 5,176,369, forward strand.
AAAAAATTCTCTCTCTCTCTCTCTCAAAAAAAAAAAAAGTCACCTTCTTTGAAAATTAAACTTACACTTCACCAATCAGAAACTGCACTTACCTTTAACTAGGGACTTTTCACTGCAGTGATCCAAACATGGCTACTGCTTCACATTCACCAATCAAGAACTTTCCTTTCCCTGTTTCAGTGTCCATCCCAATAAAAGCCTCCCCCTCAAGTTCCTTGAGTTGAGCCCCTAAATTGCTTATGGTCTGGCCTTATTTGTTGCATAAATCTCTGTTTGCTAAAATACACTCCTTAAAACTTCACATATGCTTGTTCATCTTTTAACAGTACACTATTGGTGATTCCTCTTCATTACTGGAGTCTATCTTTGTGGACCTATATGTTAACTGCCTTCCTTAAAGTTGTTCACTGGTGCCAGGCATGGTGGTGCACACCACTAATCCTAGTGGCTCAGGAGGCTGAAGCAGGAGTATTGCCAAATTTGAGGCCAGCCCCCACAACTTAGTGAGACCTTAAGCAACTTAAAGAGACCCTGTCTTAAAATATAAAATAAAAAGGGCTGGGGTTATGGATCAGGAGTTAAGCACCACTGGGTTCAATCCCTGGTACCAAAAGTAAGTTGTTCACTGGCCCAGAGGAATTATTATTGATCTGACATTACCTTCACAAACCAGTCCAGGTTATCTAAAATATCCTCCCTTTTGTAAGAGTAAAAAATAAATAACAGATAGTAAAATGTACAAATGCACTTCATGTTAAAATAGTAAGTCCAGTTAAACAGAAACCAGAAAACTAAGCAAAAGTGCATGAGGTCATATTTAGCTATAATCTAGGAAATCTATTTTACAATGGCTAATTTTTCAAATTACAAGCTCAGGTATTCTAACTTAAGTATCAGTGATAAGTTATTATATTAGAAAAAACAGGATGTATTGGCACAATTCTACATAAGTAAAAAGAAAAACTGGAAAAATAGATTAGAATTCTGAATACTGAGGTAGGAATTTATAATACAACTGTTAGGTTTCTGAGTAAAAAAATCACCAAACAACCTGTAAAACTACACCTGAATTTATTCCAATGATAGCTACTAGCAACAAAACAAACTAAGAGCCCTCTATTCAAATTTCACTTCTAAGCTTTCCATGTTTCCCAATTACAGTGATGGCAAGTAATGGGGAAAGTCAGCAATAAGGGCAGATTCTACATAATTGGAAAAGGTAATTTTCTATACTATGTGATTTGAGGGCTATTCTGAGGTCTCATCTGCCTTCCCCTTTACCTAAACAGAAATATTCAGCATTATTCCACTCAATAGATAATAACATTAGAATAAATATTTCCAAAGACTCACTGTTACAACACCTATACAGTACTTTACCTAGAATTTTCCAGTAAACATTCTCATATTCTCTCTCATTTGCTTTATTCAATAGAAAATCTGTGCTTATAAAGAGCCAAGTTCAGGGGTTAAGGTAATGGGGTTATTTTCAATATAAGCCATTTGCATGAGGTATGGACACATTACATGGAATAAATAATCCATCCTACATAGCTGTGGCAGCTTATTACCCAGTGAGAGCTCTGACAGACAAAAGCCCAGTCACAGCATTCTCCAGAGTGGACTAGATTTTCCCTAGCATGGTCCCCTTATACTACCAAAAAGAGAAAATGTCAGTGTATCAAGTTTTTCTTAAGTTTTAATCCATTAAATAATTTAGAGACTGAATCTTTTCAGGAATGAAGTAAAAAGTTAATTTAAAAAAAAAATCCAAGTAAATAAAGACCATATAAGATATCCCCTTGGCTCATTCCCTTACCTTGTTCCTCCTAGGTTTGTTCAAATACCACTTTCTCTGTGAGGCCTACTCCATCATCCTATTTAAAATTGCAACCTTCACCCATGGTACTCCCTACCATGTCCTGTTTCTTTTCTCCATTTCTCCATAAAACATACACCTGTAGTGTGTGTGTGTGTGTGTGTGTGTGTGGGTGTGTGGGTGGTGTGTGTGGGTGTGTGGGTGGTGTGTGTGTGTGTAAATGCCTATGTATATAAAATACAGATATGTAAATGTAAAAGGATATGTGTGTGTGTGAATATAATTACTACAATGATGCTTGGAAGACAGTAAGTGCCCAAATATATAAACTAAAAAACTACGTTACCTAATTGCTGGGATTATCACCAGGGAATTCACCTCAGTGTAACCCCATTTCTTGGTAGTACATCAGGGAATATTAAAGAATTTCAGTCACTCTCCTCATTCCCTATGAAATTAAGGGCTTCTAAGTTTGAAAATGACACTCTGACAAATTATATGCTTTTCTCAAAAGTTTTAAACTAACTCCATTTAGATTCAGAGGATATTAAGTGCTTCGATAGAAAGACATACTTTTTCTTTCTACCCAAAGCAATTACTTTTTCAAAATGATAGTTATCACTTATTTATACTGAATAAATTATTTTTAAATTTTAGCATATATTTATAACTTTATTTTTGGAACACTAGAAAGAATTGAACTATGATCATTGTTCAATTAGAATGATTTAGCACTATTTCTGCACCATCTTCCAAAATTAACTTGCCTTACCACCCCCAAATTAGGACTGTAAAATGATTTATATTTGGTGAACAAATATTAAAATTAACAATATTTCATATCATTTAGAATACAACAAATCTCTTTCCTAACAAGAGTTATATAAAATGTACTGCTCCTTCCCTTACCTTTCATTTAATGAACAAGAGAAACAATTCAAGTCTTTGCTATTTATCAAAGCTTACAAAAACACTTCTTTGTATTCATATTTGCTAAATGGAGAAAAGGGCAAGTTGAGAATTTTAGGTGGTACAGAAGAGGGGTAAGAGGGGAGAGAGACTGAATATGAATATTAGGAGTTTCACATTAGACATTTAAATTTGAGGAGATGAAATGTGGTAACTTTTAGGTATCTGAAAATATGAGACCAGAAAGCAGGTGAGAAATCTGGATTTTAGACATAAATTTAGAAGTATTCACATAAGGTTGGTAAAATAAACTTACTGTGATGTATAGAGTTGAACAGGAAAAGAACAAAGAGCCTTGAACAAAAACACAGGAATTAAGCAAAATTATTGGGGCAAGAAGGCTGAATGCTGGTAATAGAAGCAGGGTGCAGAGAGGTAGAAGCACAGGAGTTTCAGGAAAGAATGGATAGTACATGGTATCAAATGCCAAAAAGGGTCTGAAGAAAATGACATTTGAAAAGGGGACTTTTGGATTTGGACTCTTGGTCAGAGATAATCTTGGAAAGGGATATTAATAAGAATGTGTGTGCAGAAATTATGTTATCTAGGATTTACATATTCTCCTTTGTTCTTCATGGCTACACTAATGGTACTATTAGACATTTTTTGAGAATGAAAATTAGTTCACTATATAAAATCACAAAATGTATGCTGTGGAGATCCTTTAGTATTGTAAGATTAAGGACAGTAACACGTTAAATCAGAAAACTATCAGATTTTCTAGCTGGATTTCTGTGCTTTGGTAAATATAAACTCTAATAGCATAATTAATAATAGTATAATTTTTTAAATGAAAATATCATATATTATATATAACCTAAGTTAGTAAAGAAAATATCTTTTAAAAAGACTGATGGTAGCAAATGATAATGAGCATATCTACTGATAGTTTTCCAAGGTGGTGGGTTAATTTATAACTCTATGTCATTACTATGGAAGTTAAATCAATGTATACCCTATTATGCAGCAATTCCATAGACTAAACAGAAGTAAATGAATGCATATGCATAAAAACAGTTGAAAGAATATTCATAACAATAAACTAAATGTCTGCCAATATCTGAATGGGCAAGTTAATTGTGAAATATTCATACATTGGAATCTTGTACTATATTATAGCATTCATTAATTTGGTTTATGTATCTATGGCCAACTATGAGTGAGGCCAAATCTATCTTGAAGCCTATTTTAGTAAATGAAGTTTTACTGGAATACAACTATGCACATTCATTTACATGCTTTTGTGCTACAACAGTCAAGTTGAACAGTTGTGATAAGGACCATATGACCCCCAAAGCCTAAAATATTTCCCATCTGTCCCTTTGAAAAAAAAAAAGTTGGCTGACTGGCAACAGAACAATAAAATGAAAAACTATAATTATACTCAAGACTGTCAAGACTCATAAGCATGGAGTTAAGTGAATGAAGTCAGATACATAAAAGTTCAAAAAACAGGCAGTACTAAACTAGAAGAAGGTTCCAAGTCAAATTAATGGTTGTCTTTGAGGAGGATGAAGGCAGTAGAAATTGGGAAGAACTGGGAATGTTCATTTCTTGAATTGGGCACATTCATTTTGAGATAATTCTTTGAGCTGTAAGTTTGTGATTTATACACTTTTCTGTTTGTCTTCCTTCAGTGAATGAGTTCTTAAAGTATTTAGAGCTATCATACACCAAATTGTCAAATGTAGCTTCTTAAACAAACTATTGTTTTAGAAATATAAAAACAAAACTATAAAATAATATGTTAAAATTTTTAAATTCCCACCAAACTCTGCATTTTTATTGTTATGACCTAATAAATTGTGGGCACTCAAGTAGCAATAGAAGGTCAAAAACTAAATCCTTAAATCATTCAATACCTCAAAGTTTTGTAAGCCAACAACACAAAATCCATTTTATAACGTGTTACTTTTTATATTTTATTTAAAAGTTTCATAATCTTATAAAACCCTCTCTCATATTCTTAAAATACAATCTTAATTATCTTTGTCAGATTATACCTGTTATACATCCCCTATCTTTAGGAATATTGTGCATTAATATGATGGTCTTAACGGTCCCCTTAAGCTAATTCTCCTCCTTCTCAAAGAGATAAAAGACTTCAGGAACTGAAAGTGACATTTTAAAAAATGGTGCTGGCATCTACGAATTGTTGCTTAAAGTAAAGATTTAAGAAAGAAATATTTCTGCATGATTTAAGGATGACTTGCTATAGCAAAGTTCTTTTGTCTGGTCTCTAATACAACTCCCAAGAGTGTCTTGTTCAATACATAACAAAACAATGATATAGAGGTTTTGACAAAGAGCCCATCTCCCTATTGAGGTGGCATTACAGGATAATAGCTGTCTAAGCTACATAATTCAATGAGATATATTTTAGTATTAAAATATCTGTTAATCAGTTTTTAAAGCTGTGATGTTCAAAACTCAGAACAATATGTAAAACATTCCTTTACCAAAGGGAATGACTAATCTTCTGTATGGCTTTGATAAGTTACAAGAAATAGGTTTATCTCAGAAGACTGGTTATGATTAATATGCAGTTCGTAAAGCTCCTTAACTCTGTATGGTCTCTCTCTAACTGAATCTAATAAAGATAGGTCACGCATTTTTCATATTCCTTTTCCACCCATGACAGATCTCTAATAGGATTTATATGCATTTGATATTAATTGTATCGGGGACTGTACCAACTGCAATAATCCTTCATTTCTTTGCCTTTTTAAAGCTATACATAAATTACAAAGTTTCCATTTTTGTTTGACTGCAGCTCTCACTGACGATCAACCATATTAATGATAAGAGAGGTAGAGAAAGATTAAGAACCACCTCACCTAGTTCACGGAAATGCCAAATGATATGAAAGGCTATAAACCCAGCTTTGAGGGCTGTTTTAGCTATCCTCTCCCTTGTGACAGAAGAGCTCAAGTATATAACGTCAGTGAAAGCCTTACACTCTGAATTGGAGAGGAAAGGACATGCTTTTAATAACCATCTCACAGAGGGGTGCTGGCAGTAACCCATCGTTCTGATGAAGTATTGCTTTTCTAACCATCTACAGAGACAACATAGGAAATGTAAAAATGAGATAGTGCTACCTAGAATGAAAAACTGAGTGTCCTGGGGACTCAATCTAAAATAGTCCTTAATTTTAGATCTGAACTCGAAAGAGGCTTCACTTATACCTAAGAGAAAAGAAATGCATCTTGTGAGACTATTCAAATTGCAATTGCAGTTAAGAGAAGTGGACAATTATATTTTCATATTCTATCACTAAGACGTAAATAGTGAAAAATTTCATTCTGCAAAAGAGCATAGCAAGGGATTTGAGAAACTAATAAAATGTTGCTTTATACTCTATCAAAATACTTCATTCACTATTAGTGAATAAAATCCAATGGGAAAAAAGTAGGTCACAATTGTAATGATTTGCTTTTACTTGAAAAAGACTTCATACAAATTCAGCATGTAAATGCCTCTCATACATGCAGGAATTAAACACACACACACACACACACACACACACAAACACACAAGACTGGTTAAACCTATAGGATTATCACACAGTTTTACATGTGTGTGATTTTGTCCTGGAATTAAGAAAGGTTACTCTTAAAATGCAACATCCAAAAAAAGAGTGAATACAAATCCAAGAGTCTATTAACTAAAACAGGCAACTAAAAACATCTTCTACATCTAAAAAAAAGCTACATGGAGGGACTGCTGTTTCTAGCCATAAAGAAATAACTGGTACTATACTGGCCTTCCATCTGTATACACTAGGAAATCAGTCAGAATGCATAAAATAATTGTTTGCATACTTTGAACAATAAGCTGCAGGAGCTATGATCCCCAAGACAAAGGAAACAAATTAAGTGAGCCCTATAGCCATGCAGGCTTTGTGTTGGAAGTACTTTCCACATTTCAAGGCAGGAAGGGGACAAAACATGCAGAGTACTACATAAAATCAGAGCTGAAAAGAGAGACTAGAGATGGGGGAGGCTAAGGCACTTTGGATTTATGGAGCATGGTACCAAAGAAGAGTAATCCCCACTGAAAAATAATTCCAGATTTGCAGTACAGTCTACTTGATTCTTTGGCTGAATAACAATCTGCACCTGCATAGAGGAGACTCCATGAGAAAAAGTATCAGAAAGAGAACTACCAGAGAATTAGCACCTAATGGAGATCACCTACAACTCAGAGACATTTGAGTTCTGATTCCTCAGAGCGCAGAGACCAGAAAAAGGTCACACTTTAGGTGTAGGACTAAATTAGCCCAGAGCAAGTGCTACCTTAGAGCCATGTACACAAAGCCTAAAAATGAGTTTTAAAATAATCAAGCTAATCTGCACATAATTAACTGGAGTTTGAGGATGTAGCTCAGTGGTAAAGTTCTTGCTGAGGGTGCACAAGGCCCTGGGTTAAATCCCTAGCATCTCAAAACAAACAAACTCCATCCTGAAACAAAGCCTAATACTCTTTAAAATAACTAAATTCCAACACTGAGCAATGTCACATTCTAATATCTAGCAGCTAATCAAAAACTACTAGATTATCAAAGAAGCAGGAAAATGTGACTTAATGGAAATGAATCCCCAGACATGACAGAAGTGATAGAAATAGCAAGCAAGAAATTTAACACAGATATTACTAGTATAAGGGCTGGGGTTGTGGCTCAGTGGTAGAGCGTTCACCTAGAATGTGTGAGGCCCCAGGTTCAATCTTCAGCCCCACAAAAAAATAAATAAATAAAATAAAGGTTTAAAAAAAGATATTATTAGTATATTTAAGATTTTAAAAGAAACATGAATATAATAAGAAAAACTATTAGAAACAACTGGGACTCAAGAGTTGAAAAAAACATCATATCTGAAAAATTCCACAATATGAGCTTAGGAGATTGGACACAATAATAGAAAACATGAGTGACATTAAAATAATTTCAATAAAAACAACCAATCTGAAGCATAGAGAGGAAAAAAAAAGGCTGAAAAAATGTATCCAGACCTCAATGACATAAAGTGGTCTCCTATAGAAATGACTTCCAAAATAGTGGAGAAATAAATACAAAGAAATAGTTAAAGAAATAATGGTCAAAAATTTTCCAAATCTAATAAGTGATATCAACCTTCATATTTAAGAACTCAATGAACCCCTAATAAGATAAACATTTAAAAAAATTAAACATCTCCAATGTACATCATAATCATCTTCTCAAAAAATGATAAACAAAAAAGTATGAATGGAAGATAGAAAGACATGTTACATAGAGGGGAACAGAGTTTTAAAATGATTTCTGACTGCTCATCAAAACCAATACACATAAGAAAATCATGGATGATATATTCAAGGTGATTAAAGAAAACAAACCACAAAAAGGGAAAAAAAACAAATGTCATCTTAGAAATCTGTATCCAGTAAAAATGTCTTTCAAAAATGAAGGTGAATACATATATGGACATACATTAAAAATTCAATGAAAAACTGCAATGCAAAGTCCAATGTAAGAATATCTATACTATGAAAAATATTTAAAGGAAATCCTTCAGACTGAAGGAAATTTATAACAGACACAAATTCAGATCTACACAAAGGAATCAAGACTTACAGAACTGTGTGTGGGAAAGGATATATAGGACACTATATAGAGAATACATAGGGCACTGTTTACAGTTTATTTTAAAACATAACTGATAATTTAAAGAAAAAATATAATGTATGGTCAGAATTATATGTAGAAATAAAATATGTAACAACAAAAAATGGGGGATGGGACTGGGGTTATGATGCTTGACATGTGCAAGGTCCTGGGTTCGATCCTCAGCACCACATAAAAATAAAATAAAGATATTGTGTCCAACTACAACAAAAAATATATATTTTGAAAAAATGGGGGAAATATAAGTATGCTTATTTTAAGGTGCTCATACAAGAAAATATATATGTTATTTAAAGCTATGGTGTCATTGGTTAAAATTGCATATTATAAACCCTTTGGAAATCACTGGAAACCATAACAAAGAGGCATATCTAATAAATCAACAGGTAAGCTTCAACATAATGATCAAAAGGAAGGTAAGAAAAGAGATTAAAAAAAGGAAAATGGAGTAGATAGAAAACAAATACCAAAAAAGAAAATATAAATGACCATATTAACAACTGCATTAAATATAAATGAATTAACCAAACCAATTAAAACATGGAGGTTTTCACACAGAATTAAAAATACTGAAATAGGGCTGGGGTTGTAGCTCAGTGGTAGAGTGCTTGCCTTGCACGAGGCACTGGGTTCAATCCTCAGCACCACATAAAAATAAATAAATAAAATAAAGATACTGTGACAATCAACAACTAAAAAAAATACTAAAAAAGCTAATGTTCTAACTCCTTCATAAGAAATAATGAAAAATACTGAAATATATGTTGTCTACCAGATTTACTTTTGATACAAAGATACAGATGGGTTAATTTAAAAGGATAGAAAATGATGTATCACACAAATGGTAATCATAAGAAATCTAGAGTAGCTACTTAATGTTACATGGTAAAGACTTTAGAACAAGGAATAGTCCCAAAGATAAAAAAAATGATATCCTATAATTATATAATAGTCAACTAATAAATGGGCCCTAAATTCAATGACAGGTTATAAAAGACACATAGAGGGGGCTGGGGTTATAGCTCAGTGGTAGATTGCTTGCCTAGCACTTGTGAGGCACTGGGTTCAATTCTCAGTGGAAGGAAGGAAGGAAGGGAGGAAGGGAGGAAGGAAGGAAAAA
>NW_026000316.1:5185953-5205870 GCF_001458135.2 Marmota marmota marmota
GGAAGGGTAACAACTAATATTAAAAAAAAAGACAGAGAGGAGTCACAACAAGAAAAGCAAAAGACCTTGTAAAGCTGGAAAAATAGATGGTGCATCAACAAGCCCAGAGTCATCAGAAACAAAGAGGTAAAAAATTTCCCCCTAGATCTATTGTAAAAAGTGCAGCTCTGCCAACATTTTAAATTCAGATTTGGGCCTCCAGAAATATGATAATACATTTCTGTTGTTTAAGTCATTCAGTTTGTGGTAATTTGTTATAGCAGCCCCAGGATACTAATACAATAACATAGGTGGGAGTTATTCAAAAATTTACACAGTAAAGGAGATTTGCTATATCATAAGATATAATTAGTTATCTTCAACTTCAATTGATACTATCAATTTGCTGTCCAATATGATTATACCTATTACACTTTTACAAGCAGAAAATGAGAGTACTTTCAGACTTTTTTGCAATTTATTGAGTATAAAATGGTATTCTGTTATTTTAATGCCCCTACTAGAATTGAACTGGGCAAGTGGACTACCTGACTACCTGGCAATTCAAAAGTATATTTCCATGATTTTTCATTCATCCATTTAACACACCTTACTGAGTGACTACTTTGTGACAGGCACTATGATCTCTACTAAGGATAATGTTATGGTCTGGATGTTTGTTTATTCCCAGTGTGACAGTATTAAGATGGCGGGGAGCTGGAGAAGTGCTATGGAAGTGCAACCCTCATAAATGGATTTAAGACCCTTATAATAAAGCCTCAAGGGAGCTTATTTGCTCCTTCTGCCATGTGGGATGTAGCAAGAAGTTGCCATCTATGAAACAGAAATTGAATCCTCAACAGACATCAAGTGTGCTGGTGCCATGATTTTGGATTTCCCAGCTTCCAGAACTGTGATCAATAAATTTCTGTTGCTTATACATTACTCCACTTTTGGTATTTTATTACAGCAGCCTGGACAAACTAAGACAGGTTATATATATTTATTTATATATATATATATATATGAACAATATATTGTCTCTCTGTCTTTCTGCCTCACTAGCTACATTACCTCAAGTTTTCCTCTAATCTATATGCCCAAAGCACTGAAATATTTACTGTACACTATTTTCTAATATATTCTCTTAAATTATTTAAGTTCTTAAGAAAACACTTGTTATAGATTCCTCAAAAACTAGGAATGGGGAGCTGGGGATGTGGCTCAAGCGGTAGCGTGCTCGCCTGGCATGCACGCCGCGCTGGGTTTGATCCTCAGCCCCACATACAAATAAAGATGTTGTGTCCGCCGAAAACTAAAAAATAAATATTAAAAAATTCTCTCTCTCTCTCTCTCTCTCTCTCTCTCTCAAAAAAAAAATAAAATAAAAGTTCAGCTGTGGTTTAAAAAAAAAAAAAAAAACTAGGAATGGAACCACCATATGACCCTGCTATCCCACACCTTGGCATTTTTCCAAAAGATGTAAAATTTGCATACTACAGTGACATAGCCACATCAATGTTTATAGCAGCACAACTCAATATAGCTAAATTATGTGATTAACCCAGATGCCTGTCCAAGATGAATGGATTAAGAAACTGATTATGAATGGAATTCTACTCAGCCATTAAAAAGAGTGAAATTATACCCCATTTGATTCAAATGTATGATATGTCAAGATCATTGTATTGTCATGAGCAACTAATAAAAATAAATAAATAAATAAAATAAAAAAGAGTGAAAGTATGGCAATTGCTGGTAAATGAATAGAAATGGAGAATATCATGCTAAGCGAAATTAGCCAATCTCAGAAACTCAAAGGTTGAATGTTTTCTCTCATAAGCAGAAGCTAGAGTAAAATAAAGAAAAGGGAGAGAGAAGGATGAGATAATATAAAGAGCCAATCAAATACAAATTAATAGAGGAACAAAAGAAAGTCTATTAAAGGAAGAAGAATGGGAAGGTTGAGCGGGGATGAGAGGGAGGATGGAAGGAGAAAGGTAGAGAGGATCATGAATTGAAATCAATTTCCATGCATGTATGAGTTTACCAGGATGAACACAAAACTACTATGTATAACCATAAAGTTCTAATAATAATAGAATTAAAAAATACCTGTTATGTACTGAATGTTTGATTGCTCCCCCAAAAAATTCTTATGTTGAAGCCCAACCCCCAATGTGACTGTATTAGAAGTTGGGGGCTTTGGGAAGTAATTAGGTTTAGAGTAAAATCCCCACAATGAGATTTAGTGCCCTTATAAGAAGAGGAAGAGATATCAGAGTTTCTCTGCCATGTGAGGACATAGTGAGAAGGAGACAGTCTATAAACCAGAAAGAGGGCCCTCAGTAAACTAAACATACCAGTACCTTAACCTTGGCCTTCCCACAGAACTGTCAAAAAGGTATGTTATTTAACACACCCAGGCTATTGCATTTTGTAACAGTAGTCCAAGTTGACTAAGACAACAAAATATACATGAATATACATGGATATATATGTATGTATGTCTACACATTATTTTTTCTCTGAACTAGATTATATATTTGGTAAGAATAAGGTTCCATTTCTATAGTAACCCTACCTCTCTGATAGCAGCTATTCCAGTGTTTTGTACCTGAAAAGTTCAATAAAACTTTTCTGAAACTAGTCAAATGTAAAATGACCTATCTACAGATTTTTTTTAAACTCAAGATAAGGGATGGGATAGGTTTCTTGCTCTGAATTTTCCACTTTCTGACATTCTTACCTTTCTGATAAAGAAGATGATATGGCTAGTTAAGGAGAAGACTAACCTTTCTAGTCAGAGAACAGAGGTGTTCTTACTAAATGGTTATGTTGAGAACAAAGTAAAGAAAAACAAAATCCTGGGATGTTAATTTCAATTGCTCTTGTGTTCTCAGTCTAGATAACCTATTCTTCAGTAAAACATGGTTTTATGATTACAGAAATGTGACAGAAGAATTAAAAAGATTCATCCAATGCAGTACAAAGACCAGACACTTTGGTATCAAACCTGAATCTAAAAACATCCCACAAATTCTGTGACTTTAAGCAAGTTATATTATCCCTCTCAGCTTCAGGTTTTTCTTCTTGAGGAAAGTAAAGATACCATCTACCTCAAAAAATGTGAAAATTAAACAACAGTAAATGTCACATACATAGTAAGTACCCTAAAATGTAAGTTATTTTCTATTTCCCTAATAAAAATGGAACACAAAAGACATGAGTGAAGGTTGGCAACTTTGTAGAAGTTATCAAAAGTCTTCAAGTAGGCATACTCTCTGACAAATTTTATTTATTATATCTAAAGAGAAAAAATAAACATGTATTTAAGGTTGCACAAATAAACATGTTCATTTTAGAATTGTACTGGTAAAACCTTGAAAGTATTCTAAATGTCTTTTGACAGTGAAATACTTGTATATTGTATATATCCATCAAATGCAAAACATACACTTTCAAAGAGAGAGGACTGTTCCCTCATTCTCTGTGAGGGAACAATATTAGTAAGAAACTTTCTTCATCTTCCTCTCTATGTCCTCATTTTCCCCTTCACCTGAAATGACTTGTTTATCTAGACAACGCATTTGGCAGGACTCTGTCATTCATTATGCCTCCATTCACTATGAGGCAGGATTATTCTGTTAAAGCTCATTACTCATTTATCAACCCATATCTTATTTCCTTCTTCTTTTAACTTGGACCTACATGCCCCCTATAAGTCTAATGCTGCCCACCTACAGTTTATTTCCCTAAGGTAAGCCAAATAGGATCTCCCTACTACCAAAATAGTCTACAGGTTTTTTGGAGAATGGAGTATCTGCCAAATCTGTAGTGTGAAAGAATAGCATAGACCCTCTAAAAAGTATGTAGTTGTATATATTCTCATGAAAAGACAACCATAATATCGTGGAGAGTAACAATAAAAAAATCACGTACATACAAACCTTAACACTATTTTCCTCAGGACAGTGAGATTAAAAGGCTTTTTTTAATAGTGAGGGGGAAGACTATTTTTCTTAACTAGTTCTTCTATAAGGTGGTTGTAGTATGTGTACAAGTGGAGGAAACAGAAATTCAAAGGATAACATAACAAATACCAGCAAAAATATACACAACAGGAAGCAAAATCAAATTGTATAATGAACCAGGGATAATGGATAATGAACCAACTGGATAATGAACCAACTCTCCAAGATTCTAGAAGTAGGTTTCCAAGTGTGGTTGCCTCTAATGGAAGTTGTAATATGATATAATCTAAAATTCAACAGCCCAAAATAACAGAGCTTTTAATGTCCAAGTAAAATCCTACTGCTCCCAAAACTCACCCTACATAGTAAAACAATGCTATGGCAAAAGTAGTCATTGTAACAGGTAGTGTGCCGTGTAACAGCAGCATTACAAAGGGATTCTACTGCTGTCCCATTATGTTTATTCATTGACAAGTATACTTTTTTCAAAGCATCCAAACTCATTACTAATAATTTAACTAACACCTCCTTGGAGCCTATTTTAAAGTAACTTTCATTTCAAAATGTAATGAAACTGAAATAAAAGACATGACCAGGCCTACACAAGCAAGCCTATTTTAAAATATCTAAAACTTAAATAAATTAACATTGACATGAACAAACCAACTCTGTCTCCAAAGTTACATTAAATTTACATACTATTGAAATTATGCTTTTATAGCAACTGAAGTGTTAAACTAACTGTAGCATACACAATTTCATATATATCACAGGATTCAAATTAACAAGAATATTCAAGCTTATCTGATAGAAAAGTATCCCCAAATTTCTCTATATGTTATGCAAGCAGTTCCAATTTACACAAAAGTTGTATTCTAAAGTCTATTTGTAAATCATTGTCAAAAGAAAAAAACCCTGGGACATATTTTACAAGTAAAATAAATTTAAATAAAATACTTAAGTTTCAAGACTACCCAGAAAAATTCACTTAGACCCCTAAAATAGTGTACATTAACAATAACAGAAGTAGCAATCCCTGAATCCCTTGCAACTAGTGGCAGCAAGGGATTGGGGGTCAAGAAGAAGCCCTCAATATTGGGTGTTGGGGAGAAAAGGAGCACTGTTCCAGCTTTGGTAGCACTAAGGAGACCAAAAGCAATGAAAGAGAGTTCCAGAATTATGGTTTCTGAATATCCATGTTCAGTAAGATAAATGAATTATCTGTAAATGAACAATTGGAGATGCTTATAAGAAAGAATCAGGGGCTGGAGTTGTAGCTCAGTGATATAGCACTTGCCTAGCATGTAAAGATCCATTGTCAACTGAAAAAATATGAAAAAAAGAAAGTATCAAAACAACCCAGGAAGAGTTTATAACTGGTAAATTTCCCTACTAAAAAATTCCTAGAAGAAAAAGGAACCACTTTGTTGCATGTTCTTAATATACAATTATCTAAGTAGCCCTATAGTGACTGAACAAACCCACTGGGTATCAATCATTCCACCTAGGGAGTGTGTTGGTAAGAAACAGCACAGCATAGCAGTTCAGAGATAACAGAGTTCAGTGTCATGCACAGCTAACCTTGGGCTGGTTGATGACATTCTCTAAATTTTAGTTTCTACCCACAGTGGAGATAATAATGATCACCTTGTAGGATTACAGTGAGGATTAAATAAGGTCATCCATGAAAAACATTGATTTATCTCAGTGCCTGGCACACATAGTAAGTGATCAGTAAATGTTATTGCACAGTTGCCTAGCAGACAGGCTGGGACAGGAATAGACCTTTATATAACTGGCATCATTCCTCTCCCACTTGATAAGTAAAACTGCCAGCTTGCTAAAGAAACACATTCCAAAAACCTGAAAAATAGGGTATATTTTTCCCCTCCCTGTAGCATGGCACCAGGGTTCAAGTATTTTTTATCTTATTTCTACCCTTAATTTCCTTCCCTTTCCCAACAATGTTTTAAAACTTCTATGCCTCCAAAACTTTTTAAAAACAATATATTTTATTGGTAACCAATTATTTTCCTTATAAGCAAATCTCAGAAATATTAATGTAACACCAGGGAAAATGAAAAAAACATTCTAAATTTTAGAAAAAATTTCTAGAATCTTCCCTCGTTCATTTGGCGCAGCTATTCTATAGTCATACCCATTAACTTTTTTAATTATATTAAGTGCTGAGTATGTCATAGGTATCTGTTTTTCCATGAGCTTTCATAAGGACAACTAAATACAGTAAATGTTTCATCCAGCATAATCAGTGATCCATGAATTATGTCATGTGCTTGAAAAACATCTTTTTAAAAGGGGGGGAGCTAATCATTCCTGATGGAAGCTTTTAGAAAATATATTATACATAGACCACACTGATGAAGAGTACATTGAATCTCCCCTTGATGATTCCTCATCAGGATCAATTTCTATTCTGTGCAATAATACAGCAATGCCCTCTGAAACCATTGAAGACTGTGAGGCTGTTTTTCTCTCTGTGAAATAAGACTACTATATTTTTATAGTTCCTCCTTCTGCTGTTAGCTGTCACATCTCACTGTCAATAGCACCTTTCATTTTTTTTTCTTTTCAAAACATAAGATTAACTGGGTGAGAGCCTGAGCTGACACCCACGATTCTCTAAGATACATAAGTGTCTTTTTTTCCTCTTAATTTGCAAAAATGCAAGGAATACTGCAAATAGTTGAAATCAGCCAGAAGTACTGAGTTCCTGATAAGTGTGGGGGCCTCTGCTGAATACAAAAATGCCATAATTGTATTCCAAAAAGTAGGAAGGTAAAGCCCAATTGATAGAAACCTTGAGAATCAGAAAACATGTTATCATAGAAAAACCACAAATAAAGCAGTAATCAAAGGTGGTTTTCTATCAATCACCATGGAGGTGCCATCTATCCATGATTTATCTAAATAGCTCAAAAATTAAGCTTTGAACATTTTTAGAACAGGTGACACTACAACAATAAGCCCAGACTTTCTAGAATACGCATATTTGTCTTTGCTTTATTATTTTCTTTACTCCCATGAATACCCCACCCACCAAATTAAAGAAAATTAAAGTCTGAATATAAGCCAATACAATATTATATGGCTCTATAAAAACTATCTGTAACCAGAATTCAACAACAGTATGTCTAGCTGACTGTATTTGCAAGAAGACATGGAATATAAGCAACTATACTTTCAGCAAGCTTTCAAGCTCTGGCTAGGGGTGGAGGAATCAGCTATGGTTGCTAGATTCATTCAAAAAGTGAATTTAACAAGAGTGCCAGTTGAGGAACAAGCACTTAAACTGCCAAGGCATCAGAGGCACCTCTGCTAAAGAATAGAAACCTTAATCCCCCTGTCCAAAGAATTAAACACGTGACTCATTTGAAATACTAAAAGAAATGCCATATGGTTTCCTTCTATTACCAAAAGCAGTATTCATCCAAAGCCATGTTGTACAGAAAAACATAAACAGCCTAAGACTGTTCTCTACAGAGGCTTGCTTACAAAATTGGCCCTTGGCTAGTGTCAGGGAATGTGGATTTGGGGAGGGTTGCCACTGCTCTCTAACTGATCAGGATAGTTTGCCATGCTATTTATATGAACAAAAATTTTATGCCTTTCCTTTTGAGAGACTAGAACTTGGGTACATGCTAAACAGAGTGCCTAATGACCAGCTTGGCCTGCCCCAGGTGGGAACATGGCACATATGTTGCTGCCTTTTTTTTTTTTTTTTTTTTTTTTGGCAGTGCTGGGGATTGAACCCAGGGCCATGTGCATGAAAGGAAAGCACTCTACCAACTGAGCTATATCCCCATTCCATATTGCTTCCTTTTCCATGCTGGGGGAACAGAGTTGTTTTTTGTTAACCTCTCTTAGGAGGGAGCCAGCAAGGCAGCTTTTGGATTCCTCCAGACTCTGCCTTTATCTTTTTCCCCTTATGATCCAGCTGTGTATCCCTACTTTGTCACAGTTATAAATCATAGCTGTTAATAAAGCTATACTCTAGATCCTCTAAATTCTCTTAACAAATACCCCCCAAAATGGGAATGTTCATAGTAACCTTTGACACATGTGGCACTGTGTTGAATGTGGATGATTTTTTTTTAATGGCTAACATTTGGATCCTACCCTCAAAATTACTTATTATCTAATGGGAGAGTAGGGAGAATATACTGACAATAAACACACACTGATGAGTTATTCAAAATTTTAATGAGCATTTACTGTATTCCTGGCAATGTTAGTAATGACATAATGGAAACATAAAAACTAAGCACAGCCCTTTTATGAAAGGACTTACACTACTAGTAGAATTTGTACACAGTAACAAACGGTCCTCTTGGAAATGACATTGCCTGAAATACTAAAAACAAAAAGATATTAATTATTCCAACATGGACATTACTATTTTCTCTGATCTATAATTTGACTTGCACAATTAACATGCTTCCTTGGATAATAATAGTGGTATTAACTTTCCTCAAAACCTTTAGAGAGGGAGCAGGAGTAGGTCCCAAATCTTGCTAGATCCTTTAAATACACATTGTAGGAACCTTCCCAGAATGACTCCGCAGTGTGTGAAATTTGTTTGGAATAGAAACACAAATACAGTCCTAACCTCAAGGATCCCACAGTCTCCTAAAAGAGATACAGAAGTACACAAATGATTATAATTCCAGATTACATGGGCGAGAAACTTACACAAGATGATATGACAATGTAGACAAGGAACACATAACTGATGATCTCTAACATTAGTTACCATAAATGTTAGAAATTTTAGTCTTGAAATTAGCTATGATTACTCCTACCTGTACTTTAAAATAGTTCTACACTTTCCTCTAAGTTTTAAAATTAGCAAAACATTTTATCAAGATAGAAATTTACCTGATATAAAAGCTAGTATAAAATATCCTTTGAAAGCAATGCCTACAATCCTAATCAACAACAGAACCTAATGAATAAATTGCATTAGGCCTTGTGTATATCCTCAAAAACATGTAATTTTGCATTTCTCCTATTAGGAAAAGTTCCCAACATTTAGAGAGATATTTCATTCTATTTGACATTATGTTGAAGAGGAGCCTAATTTTTAAACCAATTTCCTTTGAGCCAACAAAAAATAATGTTTATAGAGGGGAAATAAATCTTGAAATTACTTTTAATCACTTCATTAAACTTAAACCTCTTTACCTTAAAAACATCACCGATGTTTTTTTTCTCTTTACACAGAATATTACAACCGCCTATCTTTGAGGACTTCAAAAATATATTAGTTCAAAATCCATTTCTTGGTTCCCACTGAGATTTAAATTACCTGAAACTAATAGCCTCACTGCAAGAGTTCTATTCCATGGCTTGTAAGTTGAATTCACCAGCATGACATCTATGTTTTATATATGTAAATTCCACGGGTTTACTGTAAATTCATGACATCGACAATACTGGTTGCCTAAAAGATTGGTACTGCTACTGAAACAAATACACAAAATGAGACAGGAACTAGCCATAATTTTTCTTGCTTGCCTATTTTATTGTGGTAATCATGGAAAAAATGGAGATAGTCTAGAGCACAAAAACTAAGATAGCAGCTGAAAGCAGTATAAACTCTAAGAAAAAGAAATATTTGCATATAAATCAAAGCAAGCAATAAGGCTTACATCATGGTACATAATAAAAAAATTATTTTATTACAGAAGCTACTGCTTGCATACTAGCTTCTATCATTACATTTTCTAAAATTTGGCACAGGCAATATTAAAAGAAAATTTACTAGCAATAACATATATAATATTGACCAGGGCTCTCTTTACCTTTTGAATTCTTCCTAATACTATAAGGAGTCTAGTCTGCAGAACAAAGCATTAAATTATTACTGAAGTAAAAGTAAGTGTATCATCAGCATTGACAGTAAAGCCCAGGCAGCAATGTTTCAGTTTGGAGCTCTCTTGCTTATCTTCTATAACTATTTATTTCCTCTGTTAAACAGCTATGCAAATAACATTAGCAGTACTCATCAATTATATTTGTTACTGGTTTTGATGCTCTCACAGAATCTGCTTACAATCACAGCTCTTCAAAACAGACAGGACTAATTCCAAGTTCTAATTACCAGAAGCCCCTTTCTTCACACTACCTTAATTACTCCCTGGTAATCAGGTGAGCACTTACAGTAGGAGAGCAACTTCTTTGGAGGTTATCAGGGGGCCATTTAGTTCATTTCAGCTGCCAAATTCTTGATTACTACCACACTAAATAACTTTTATACCATGTAATAGTGTAAAGTTTCACTGACGGAAACAGGATACTTTTAGTACTTTTCTGTGGAAAGGGACTGAGGGTATGATCACATATTTGATCAACTCTTTTGGTTTCTTCAACTGTCTTCAAGAATACACAGGTTTCTTCAACTTTGTGAAAGTCTTCACTTCACTTTGCTCACCTCCTTTTTGCTTTGGTCCTCAAAGCCATGCTCCTCGTCAGCCCTATTTGTTCCACTAGCTTCAGTTCATCTTTCTGCTCTCTAAATGTGAATAATCCCTGATATACACTCCTGGACCCTTTATTCTGTCTCCTCTAAATTCCCTCAGGAAGTCCCAAGTTCTCTATGGTTTGGATTATGACTCCTATATGAGGAATGCTATAATTTGAAACTCTGACTCCTCTGAAACCGATGTTGAAATCTGATTGTCGTTATGGTCATTTTTGGAGGTGGAACCCTTGGCAGAGCCTTCTTGAGAGGGATTACTGCTGTTATAAAAGGACAACTTTGGCCTTTTTTTTTTCCCCCCGCTTTGCCCTTCTGCCTTCTACCATGTTAGGACACTGCGTTCCTCCCCTCTGGAAGAGGCATCAAGAAAGCCCCATACCAGATGCCACCTCCATATCTGTGAGCAGCTAAATTTCTGTTCTTTATAAATTACCCAATCTCAGATATTCTCTTATAGCAGCACAAATAGACTAAAACACTGACCTACAAAAACTTTTTCTGTCCCTTTTACCTAATTTCTGTTTAATTTCTCCAACAGCTTGGCAGATATTTCCACTTAACATTTGAACTATTTCTACAAAACAACTCCATTTTTTGGTATCCAAAACCAAATCTCTTGCCTCTTCTAGTAACAACAGTGGCAATGACTGACATTTAATTTTCTCCACATACCTTGGAAGTAGAGGCTCTTTTTTATCATCTCATTTTACAAATGAGAAAACCAAGATTACACAGCCTCTCAGGTTTCAGGTCCAGTTAGACTCCAAAGGTTACATTCTTAACCACTGCTGCTAATCATATCTAAGATCATCTGGTGATGATTTAGCCAACCTTAAAGAAATGGCTACTCTCCTCAATTGTACTTGAGGTGCAGCTAACATTTCCAAAGTCTCTATTCTGCACTGATGATTTATTCCACAAAAATTCAATATCTAGACAGTTAGATAATCTTGATTCTACTCAAGTCCAGCTTTATCATCCAGGCCCTGATGCCCCTCACTGTTCTCCAAACTCACGGACCATGATTCCAACACATCTTTCTAATTAAGCAAGTCCTATACATAATGTAGACATGTCAGAAAGGCAAGATATGTTTAAATTGGTTTGGTATATGATCTCCTCTGCTTTAATTTATTCAAACTACACAACTTTTTAAAACTCTACTAGTCATGAAAATGAACTTCATCTTACCCATTTAATTATGGATGCTTATAGTTATATTAGTGCTTACTGTTTTTGTTTCAGAAACGTTTTAGTGGATGGAGGAATCTCCTTGTAAAATACCAAAGTTAAAAGGACTGCATTACAATTTAATCAATATCACTAATTTACAAGAAATCAAAGGCCAGAATATGGTCCTTGATTCCAACTAGGGGACAATAAACAAATAAATTAGATGAGGTTATAATATGAATCTTCCTATTTTAATAAAAATAAGCAGCTTACTCAAAGATATGCTCATCCTCTTGCATTACTTTAGCAACATGAATCTTATATTTATAATTATGTAATCTCTGTGTCCTTATTTGGAAAGAAAACTGGTGCACTTATATGGAATATTAAAATCCCCAACAGCCAGGAAGCAGATCAGCAAAGCCAAATACCTCCCTACCTAGAATCAGTAGGAAACGAGACATTTTAGGAAAAAAATATTCTAAGGAGATGAAAGTTTCCATTCCAACACACCTATTTTAAGGTGTTAGGTTGAAACATGTCTCTGTCTACAATATATTATTATACTTGCTAGTGATCTGAACATGTTATAATATGCTCAATATATGACTGGAATAATTCAGATGCAAAAAGATGGTTACTATGGCCAAATGACTGACCAATGTGTGTCACAGGTTCTACAATCACCCAATATCATATTATTAAGACACCAGTAGTTGTTTCTTTTTCATACAGTCTTAAAGCACACAAAATACAGGAATGATTCCAATAAAGGGAAGGGAGGGAAGTTTCTCCAGTTAAAACTGTTTGTCCTCAGAATCAAAGCTGAGAGGAGGAAGAGGAGGTTTCTCAAACTGGTGACATTCCTATCTGCAGCTGACTCCACAGAGGTAATACCTTGTGACTTTTCCTTGTCAATCTTTTTACCCTTGAACTGCTAATATACAGAGATCTTCTATCTATCTTTACTACATTCCTCTCCATCCAACTATCTCAACTACTAATTCTAAAGACCACTAGAAAATCATAACCACCACCTCTAGTTTGTATCTGTTACTAACAGTTTTAATATCTGCAAGCGACTGCTATGAATGTTACCACTGATCTCTTCCACTCTTCTCTCCCTTCTTCATTTGTTTTTTCTTTTTAGCATGTGTCCAAGAAGGCTAGGTTTCCGAAGTCAGAATTTGCCTTTTTCTTGTCTTTAAACCAATGACTTAATGTAAAATGACTTAATGTAAAAAGGTAATTCCTGAATGTTCCTTGGCTCTGGCTGGTGTTCATGTTCGTTCTTTCTTCCTCCCTTCCTCCTTCTCTCCCCGTCTTCTTCTATTTTAGTCACTGTTCAGATTTTCAGAGCTTTTCTCTCTTTCTCAGTAAATCCTCACCCCATTCTTTACTGTGGAGTGGTATCTATTCTGGTTGTTTTAGCAGTATCAAAAAGATTTACCCTTGGCTTACTAAGATTTCAGTGTGGTCTGATTTTATGCATTGGTCACTTAATACTAACTAGTGCCTTATGGGGGAAACAAAACAGGAGAGGCTAATGCAAGTACATTTTAATCAAGTAAAATGCTCAATTTATAAAGATATATTTAAAACTAGAAAATGTTACCCTATCACCACCACCACCTCCCTTAGAGTGAAGGAACTGAAACCAAACAAACAAACACATGTGTCAGTGGTCTACTCTAAAACAATCCCAAGTAAACTTGAATCTCCAGGGAACTTTTGTCCCCTTTTGTGGCCTGATCCAACCCTAGCACACCTAAGAAATTTCTAAATAAATAAATAACACAAAAAATACTGAGGAAATACAGTGGGGCTTATATAGCGTAAAATGACAGTTCACTTTTGAATAGATTCACACCTTTGAAACTGGGGAAATTTACATACATTTAAAATCCCTATATGATCATTTTTATATCTCTACTTTTGATAGTATATAATTTTATTTCATAAAATGTAAGCCTGTTTTATAAATGTGTTTTAAGACATCTTTAGTTCAGTCTATTTCTCCCTAACAATTATCCAATATACTACTTTACCTGAAGTATTCTTTTGCATAAATTATAAACAAGACCTTAAAGAATTCATGTATTATTGTTCCCCACATAAGGAAATTATCTCATGTTCTACTTATAAAATGTCTATCTATGTTTATATAGTCATTTTCTTTTTCTGTATGTGATATAATATTTCAAGGAAATAATTTAATTGTAGATGCAAAGAATAGTGTTGAAAATTGGAAAATGTGCATGAAAAGTTATTTTTGCCCTAAAAGAAACCAAGTAATGCTTATATAATTAAACTTCAGAAATGCTTTATCATAATTATGCAAAGCAAACCAATCAAAAGGGCAGAAATCAAGATACAGATACAAAATGGACAGTTCAATTTGGTAATGGTAATTCGGAGAACACTGTCAGAAGGAAAATGGTTGTGTTGGAGAGAAATGTTCCATCTCTGCTATGGTTTACATGTGAAATGTCTCCCAAAGACTAATGTTGAAGGCTTGGACACCAATGCAGGAATGTTCAGAGATAAGGCTTTTGGGATTAGATGAAAGCTCTGATCTCATCAGTGGATTAGTCCACTGATAGCTGAATGTACTACTGGAAGGTTGTGGTATAGGTAGGCAGGGCATGGATAGAGAAAGTAGGTCACTGCGGGTGTGCTCTTGGGGACTATATCTTGTTTCTTGCCCTTTCACCCACCTTCCTGGCTAACACCAGCTGAGTGGCCTTATTCTACCATACCTTTTCCCTAACCTCAGACACAAAGAAATGAAGTCTGTTGATCATGGACTAAAGCTTCTGAATTTCTTAGGCAAAATAAATATTTCCTCCTCTAAATTGATTTTTCTTAAGTATTTGTCACAGTGACCAAAAACTGACTAACACAATCCGTATGGTTCAGATTAAGAAGGTCTACAAGAGTTTTGGATAAAATTTACTTTGATTTTACAGACAATATAAACTCCAATGACAGATCTGAAATATGTAAAGGTCATGATATTGCTACTCTCCTAAAAGCTACTTGGCCACTTGCCATAATCTAAACTTTAGCCACAAAGATTTATAGCTAAGTGTACCTGCTTTTCATGATGCCTCAATCCAGACCACTAAAATTTTCTTTTTTTTTTTTACATAAGAGCAGCACAAGAAATCTTAAGTTCCACCATTTATCTTATTTTATAAAGATCAAGGAGAGCCAATTTTAAAATTCTGACTCAGTGTCCCACGATAGGAATACAAACTCATTTAAAAGTCTCTCTCTCTCTCTCTCTCTCTCTCACACACACACACACACACACACACACAAACACACACACTTTAAATAATGGATACACTAAATTCACATACTGAAATAGATATTTTCTCTAAGATCAGTGGTTTAAAAGCTTTCTTCCAATTTAAAAAAAAAAAAAAAGCTTTCTTCCCTTAATCATTTTTCAGGCATATTAAAGTAGTATTCCATTAGTAGGAATTGATTTTATAAGTCAATCAAAAACAGTAAAACTATTTGGGCAAATAGAAACATCTAACACCAAACAAAAGCTACAAGTCCTATTAAACAAAACAGCTAAATGATTTACATATTTTGCTTTAGTTGTAGGATATGAAGAAAGTCAAGATTTTCACAAATAAGAATCTAGAAATGTTAAGAATTTTAATATAGCATATCTTGCAATCTTAAGATACTTCAGCCTTAAAAAAGTGAAGAGAAGCTACATTCTGAGTTGTATACAATAATGAATTTATCTAGTCTTATAAACTATTCATTAGGAGAACTTTGAACTTGGATTTTAGTTTTGTAACCTCTTTAAATAAGTAGAGCTCTCTTTTTAAACAGACCTGAGGACGGGAGACATTTGCAAAGCTTATGAAGCACCTCTATAAAATCCTAGGATGAAGAGCTAGAAAAGAATATAATTTGAAAAAGCTCTATTCTGAATGATCAAACACTGGCACCAACATTAGTCTAGGCAGGCACCATAAATGTTTTTTTTTTTTCCAGAAACATATTTGGAGGTATTCACGATTGATAACAAAGAAATATACAGCATCATAACTTTTTAAACAGAAGTGGACCCCTGAAAATGAAGATTGCTAAAAGCATTCTAATTCAATAGGTAGATAAGATATTTTTAATTTTTTAGTTATAGGTGGACACAATGTCTTTATTTTTATATTCATGTGGTGCTGAGGATTGAACCCAGTGCCTCATGCATGCTACGTGAGCGCTCTACCTCTGAGCCACAATCCCAGCCCCTGGCAGATAAGATTTTATAATAAAATATGGCATTTTCTAACATATGTATAAAGAAAAAGGACAAAATGAATAACTATAACTTGTCAATTCCTTTAATAAAGGTATTAACTGCCAAAAGTTCAATCTTGTTTTAACTCATTTAAAATGGTTAATTTGTTATATACAAAAAAGCTTAGAAAATATTTTGGGTGATTTTAATCAACTTCTTGAAACATGATAACTCAGAAATAAAATTAAAATTATGCACTTGTGTACTCACATACAATCTGATGTGACATTTTATAATTGGACTACATTAAAAACAAAAGCATGAAATTGTTTTAGCAGCTATTTCAGCCTAGTCATCTGTTTAATACAAGTAATTTTTCCAAATGAAAATATTGCTTCATTTGCAATAGCAATTCAACAGCGCCCCCCAAAAATAATGAATAGGGATTCACAAAATTTCATGAGACACATTGGTACATTTCCTGCTACTACTTATGCATTTAACACCTGTATATTTTTCACCAAATTATTCATATATCATAAGTATGAAAAAATTATTATTATAGTTACCCATCTGAGAAAGTGGAGCTTTAGTGTTGTCTTACATCTTGATAGCAATTTGTGTATTATTTTTTTAATCCAATAATAGGAAAAATCATGGACATTCCTCCCCAAGTTTTTAAAGCTAACCAGGAAAGCACATTACAAACTGTTCATAAACCCAAACATTTCTAAAGATAAAATCATGCCACAACTATTTGAAGAATTAAAATGCTTCTAGAGTTGTCAGGAACCAGACTATAATTAAAGGAAGTAAGGGTGCTAGAGTTTATTAAAATAATACGTTGTAGTAATCAACTATATAATCTACCAAAATTATCTACATCAGTTTACCTCATCCTAAAACAGAGATTAACTTCTGAAAGGAAAATAGATCTCTAAAAACTGGTAGGAACCATTCTAAAATTCTAAGTATGCAGCAGAAATAATTGATTGGATATAAATGTATGAAATTATTAATAGTGGTTTACATAAGAAATATAAGAGTAGGAGTAATTGTCTTTTATAAATCCATTTCCCTTACTTCCATTATCTGATTTTCAGAAGTGGATTGTACTAGTCTTATAATGAGGATAGTAAACTTGAAAAGGACTTGCTTTAAACCATATATTTAAAGGAGATGTGACTTTTTGTATTTAAACATTTAATATTACCAGAAAGGGCGGCAATTCTTTACTACCACCCCAAATCTCAAAGTAGTATTCCAGAAACCTTCCCCTTTCTGAGTTCATATGATTTTATCTTTAGAAATAGTTGTCAAAACCCTAATTTATACAGTATATTAAACATTCATTAGAAATCCAGACTTCACATGAAAAAGGAAATGGATACTACAACTGTTCAGTTTAAAATGCAGGTATTTTAACATGTAGTTGGAAGATTAGGGATAAGGCTCACCAATGTTTGTGCCTTTTCCTAAAGACGGTGACTCTAAAGGCAGTCTGTAGCCCAGGAGCCACCTTAGAAAACCTGAGCTTTCATAAAGGTTATAACCATATCCATCTTCTAAGCTAACACTGAGTAATGAAGGAATGAATGTACGACTGCATTATAAGCTAGCAGTAGCTGTAGTTCAACACATTCTTCCAAAATGTGTATTAGGAACCATGATGAAGATCATTTATTTAAGTGAATGTTACTATAATGATTTAAACATGGTGTGTTTTACAGTTTATAAAGTGCTTCATAACTCTATTAGGATGACAGTAAATACAGACAGAGACTTGGGCTAAAGGAAGTTCAAGTGTTTTACCCCAAATCACTCAACCGTTAAGAGATGGAGCCCAAGCAAGGTGCAGTGGTGCATGCTTATAATCCCAGCTATTCGTCGGGCTAGGAGAATATTAAGTTCCAAGCCAACTGGGCAATGAAGTGAGACACTGTCTCAAGAAGAAAAGGAGAAAAAGTAGAAGAAGAAGAGAAAGAGGGGAGAAAGGGAGCCTCAATCCAAACACCAGGCCTTCAAAGTCCAAATTATATAAATTTCACTGTTTTCTAACTTATATTTAAGTATCCATTTCACGTGTGTTTTTTCATGTGTAAGAGATTCACTTTGTTCACCAAACTGTGACCAAACACAATTGGAAACAAAGTGCAGGTGAACATTCAGGATATTTCTAGCTGGTATGATAAACAGCTATTTTTGGAGTTCCTTAGATAGTTTTTGGAAAAGAAGGTGGGGTGGGATTCTCAGTATTTGTTAGTCACATCTATACACAAAAGTCACAGTCATCATCAATAAAAATGGCACCACCACGAAAACTGAGGAGACACACACACACACACACACACACAATAAGAACATTTAGATTGGGTATGTTATCAAGTAGCACTTACAGTTCTGAGGCGCCAAACTATAGAAAGTCTAAAAGCAATTAGAAAGTAGACCGCAATAGCTAGAAAAGATAAAGAAAGTATGAGACAGCAGCTAAGGGGCCACTTAAACTTACAAGTACTCTGACAGAAACTTCATGGGCAATGATGAACAACAGTCCCCAGTAGAAAGCCTATCAAGGGGAAAGGAACCTAAATTGCAGTACAAAAAAATTCAGTTTTATTCTTGAAAAGATCTTGAGAGGCTGGACTGAATTTCCAAAGGAAGAGGACTCTACTTTTGAGAAGCATTATGAAATAACTAACAGTTTCTGATTTTAGTTTATATATAGTTCAGTGTCATAGGAGTTGTCAATGTGTAGAGACTGAAGAAAAGGATGTTTAATTATTTTATTGCTGTTATAGCTTAGTGTATCTTAAAATGTCTATGGTATATTAAGACATGGTCCTTGCCCTCTGAGAGCTTATAAGCATTTTAATTACACAGTATTAATTAAACAAAACTAATATTTAACTGAAATTAATTATAAAAGGCAAGAGTGCATAGGAAAGGTGAACATGGATGGTATAAAACTCAAAGAGGCACATGTTTAATCTACTTTAGACATACGACTAAGGAAAATATACACAATATTGCTAAAAATTGAATTATTTCTAATATTGTTCTTTGGTTCCTAAGGTGGCAGTATCTTTTTCCTCACTGTATCATTAAACTATATCATGTTTATCTGCACTGATGTTACCTCTTTGCAAATACCTGCTACAGAAACACAAAGATAATTTCTGCTCAGTCATTTTTTACCGAGAGGAACATGAGCAGAGAGGAATTTCACTATGTGTGATACAACAGCTTTTCCATGGGCAGGGCTCTCAAGGTGTTGTATGTATGACTGTGAGTATTCTCTAGGTGGCAGAAAATAAGAATCACCTATTGGCACATGGGAAAGGACAAAATATTAACAGTGATAGAGAGGGTAGGCACACATGATGTGGATCATTATCCACAACTGCCTGAAATCCACCGAATCTTACTTAGGTATTGGTAAGAGGACAAGCTCTGAATTCTTTCTGACTGGATTCAAATCCCACCCCTTCCACTTACTTACTGCACAACCCTAGACAATGTACTTGCTTTTCTAAACTCCACTTTTCTCATCTATAAGATAGCAGTAATAATTGTCATCAGAATTATATTAGTTTTTTATATGGAGCCTGGTTAGCACAGTTCCTGGTACATAGTATTCTCTAAAAGTTAGCTATTTTTAAGTATTAAATAAAATAAAATGAATACTATAAATTTGTTTGCTAGGGCTGCCATAACAAAATACCATAGATTGAGTAGCCTGAACAGCAGAAACACAGTTTTTCATAGTCCTTCAGGGCTAAAAGTCCAACATAAAAGATGTAAGCAAGTTTGGTTTCTTCTAAGGTCTCTCTCCTTGACCTGCATAAGGCCACTTTCTTTATGTTTTGAGTCCAAATTTCCTCTTCTTATCAGGACACTAGTTAGATTGGATTAGGCACATCCTAACAGCCTCATTTTAATTTAACTCTTTAAAGACCCTATCTCCAAATACTGTCCTATTCTGGGGGACTGGGCATTAGGTGTTCAACAATCAGAATGGGGGGGGGGGG
>NW_026000316.1:5209081-5221315 GCF_001458135.2 Marmota marmota marmota
GGGGGGGGGGGGGGACACAATTCAGCCCATAACATACACTTTTTCTTATACCAACCAAAGGCACTCCACTCAGTAAGAAAATCTGAACTAATTTGGGGAAAGGGTATCTTTTTTTTATAATACTTCTCAGCTTTCTAACATGGAAAAAACCTATTTTAGCTCATTTCACTTTGGGAGGATGGACACATAGATGAATAAATAGAGACGCGTGTACACATACATAGTAAAACTAGGACACAGAAACTAATTGTTTTATAAAACAGCTCAATGAATGCATGACCAAAAAAAACTGCCCAAAAAATCATCATTATCAATAAACATAAATGATTTATCTATAGTACACAAAGTAGTTACTGATGTCAAAGCACAAGAATCACAATGCATAAGTAGTCACTTTCTCCTTAAATCACAAGTTCATTGAAGGAAAAAATGATATGACAGGTTAGTAGAAATTTATAAACAAATCAGCATAAAACTGAATCCAGACAGCTTCTAATATCTTCCACTGATGATGCTAAAATTCATTTTTAGTTTCTATACTGTACTGATATAGGTAACTGTGATTGCAACTATAGTAGCACATGCAATTAATATAGTAATCATAGTATCTGAATTGTGGTGACACCAGTTTAAAAAAATATATGCTTAATGAAACTAGTCATGTGACCATTTAGAGCCAGAGACGCACAAAGCATTTCATACAAGAATCTAAACTGGATACTAATTCAAATTATGAATATACCTTGGCCAGTATCTACTATTCATATAATTATCTGCCATTAAAAAAAAATATCCAAAGGACAAGGTCAGACCCTTTCTAACCAGCCTCCAGGAATTGGGGGATAAGGGTAATGTCTTCCTGAAAAAAATGGTGTACAAACCCACAGAAATAAACATGCACGCACACGCAAGAACACACACAGACACACACACACACACACACACAATTGTTGCTTAAGTCAGAAAGTATGTGAAAGGGCTTTAAACACCCTAAAGCACTTACCATGCCCTTATATCATTCAAAAGAGCTAACTTTGGTTCAAACAGATAAAAGAAAACTGATTAACTAAAATAGGAAATGAAATCAAATATGTGAGAAAAAGGACAATTTTGCTATACATAAGTTAAGTTAGCTTTTAAACATTAACCTGATTGCTTCCACATTTTCTCCTGCTGGCAAAACTAGGATCAAAAAAGTATCATCTCAGAAAAAATATCTTTATGTCCTCCCACTTTAAGTTTTATAATAGTAACAGCAATTTTTACACAGAGTCTTTAAAGGATTCATAGCTTAGAGATTGTATAGTTTCACAACAAAAACAAACACACAAGCTGGGTGCAGTAGCACACACCTGTAATCCCAGTGGCTCAGAAGGCTGAGGAAGGAGGATCAATGAGTTCAAAGCCAGCCTCAGCAAAAGTGAGGAAATAAGCAACTCAGTGAGACCCTGTCTCTAAATAAAATACAAAATACAGCTGGGGACCTAGCTCAGTGGTTGAGTGCCTCACTGAAAGTTCAATCCCTGGCATACTCCCACCTAAAAAAAAAAAAAAACCCCACAGGAAAACAACACTTATCATACAATTACCTCATGCTATGTAGCTGATCAAAATTTTTACATAGTTAAAAAATAAAATAGACTGGGCTGGGCTTGTGGCTCAGCAATAGAGCGCTTGTCTAGCACGTGTGAGGCCCTGGGTTCAATCGTCAGCACCACATAAAAAATAAATAAATAAAATAAAGGTATTATGTCCAACTACAACTAAAAAATAAATATTTTTAAAAAAGAAAAATAGACCAACACAATTTGAATAATCTCTATACTAGTTTTATATGTCTTATATCAAGCATCTTATTTTAAATCTATTCTTTTATCCAATTGTACACACCAAGAAATGCTCAATAGAAATCTCTAACATGGGGACTGGGGTTGTGGCTCAGTGGTAGAGCACTCGCCTCACATGTGCAAGATCCTGGGTTTGATCCTAGGCACTACATAAAGGTATTGTGTCCAATTATAACTAAAAAACAAATATTTTTTTAAAAAAGAAATTTCTAACATGATCACAACCAAGATACACAGCTAATAAACTTTCAACACAGAATCCTATGAGAAAAGTATATCTTTTTGTTTCTAATATCGAAATATTTTAAAACAAACTATCCCATTCTCATAAATATTATCAATGTACAAAGCATATGTCTAAATATAACATAGGTGTTCATGCTGCTTTTTAGAGGCTTTCAAATGCCAGAGGTAAGATGACTTGCTAATATTTCATCATCTACATTGTTTTTGTATTACTTAAACAATTTTTAAGGTGGCATAACAATATAATGACAATGTACTAGGGGGTAAGGAGCCATTAAGAAATTATTCTAAGAAAGAATGCACATTTAAGTAATAAAAGCTTTCAAAACATATGCAAATA
Organism: Marmota marmota marmota; assembly: GCF_001458135.2. Classification (NCBI taxonomy): domain Eukaryota; kingdom Metazoa; phylum Chordata; class Mammalia; order Rodentia; family Sciuridae; genus Marmota; species Marmota marmota. The sequence goes on from NW_026000316.1 coordinate 5,211,515, forward strand.
CCCTTATCCAAAACAATGTATAATACACAAGCCAACTTAAAGTGTTAAAACATCAGGAAATGAGAAAATCGCTACTCATTGCATATAAGGAATGTGAAATTAGAAAGGACCGAAATTGGTACTTTAATAGAGTTTGTGCTATTTTTAAAAGATCACTTATTATATACCATCATTAAGTAGTCTCAGGTCTTATTTTCATCTGATTACCAAATGAGTTTTTCTACTTTATATATACTAGTTAAAAATAATGGCATTGATTATTTTCATTCTGATTGAATTTAGATTTTTAACAAAATGCTCACTACCATAAAACTAAACATTTTACAGTAGCAACTATCCCATAATTTCTAAACTCATAAGAAGAAAAAAAAAAAAAAACAATCAAGTTGGAGACCAAGAAAGCAATGTTTTATCATCATGAAGTAACTACTTCAAACTCCAATAATCAATGTTTTGTCTCCCCCTTCTGGACTACACAATTATGAAAAGAAAAACAAAAAAGCAAAATAAAATTTAATTTTGTTTTGCAGAATATATTCAAATAATTGGCCTGACACAAATGTAATATTATATGAGGTACTCATTAAGAAACTACTCTATTAATAAACTATTAAAACTTCAATTTAATCATGTAGGAACAGCTAAACAGCCCACAAAAATGCATAGTATTTTATGAATATTACTATTACTAGGAAGCTTATGGTAAGAATGTATCAATAGTATTTTAAATTTTTTACTTTGAACCTGACCATAACTTTATACTTTTAACAAGAGCTTTCTCTTGGTATTACCTTCTTCATCAGCCTGGGGAAACAAACCCACGTGGCTCTATTTTGAGAAAAAGGTCCCTTAATAGTGGTCCCTTAATAGTCTCATGCTTCATTTAGGGTATATGAACAGACATTTTTACTAAACCTTCACTATGATGGGGATATTTAGAAATACTGCAAAAACTACAACTATGACTTTTTTTAATATTTATTTTTTAGTTGTAGTTGGACACAATATCTTTATTTTATTTATTTTATGTGGTGCTGAGGATCGAACCCAGGGCCTTACACATGCTAGGCTAGTGCTCTACTGCTGAGCCACAATCCCAGCCCCACAAATATGACTTTTAATTAAGAAGTTGTATCTCACAAACAGTACCACAGGCTACCAAAATGTTTAGCTCTTCACTGAGTCATCTAGATGTGCATGTAGCCTTGATTACCTGGTAAAGATGTTCAGGCTTCCCTCTACAAATGGGAAAAAGGTATTCGAATGATAACCAACATTTTCATCAAAGGTAAATTTAAAATATTAAATAGCACAAAGAATATTTAAAATATCAAAAGTCTTATCTGAAACAAGATAATTACATTGTTGATGCTAGAAAAATGTTATTGCATGGTGAAACTTCATTCCTGCTTTTGTGATCTTACTCATTTCTCCTTGATTTACGTATGTAACTGAACTCATCATCTCATCATTATTGACTCACATATCTCTTCTGCCCTTTCTAATCATTTGTTGAGGCTGATATATTCCTTTTTCTCTTCCTCTCTCCCTCTCTCCCCCCTCCATTTAGTTCCTAATGGTATGGTCATTATATTTCCACCCTCCAGTTCAGGGTCTTATTACTTATTACTGCAACAACCCCTAGTTCGATCTCCCTGCTCTCATCTCTAATCTCTCTAATTTCCACTGTCACATTTATGTTCCTCCAAATATACATCAGAGGTTGTCATTCCATAGCTCAAAACTATGAGGTCTTTCTAAGCTGCTTCACTGACTATTAAAGTCACAACTCTTGGCATATCTCTCCTAAAATGATGGCCTTTGCACTTGACATTCTCTTTCTGCATAGCTTTCCCTTCAATATTTATATGGATCTCTCCAATTTCTTTGAGGTCTATTCAAACATCATGTGCTTGGCCAACAATTATATGAAAAATGCTCAACATCTCTAGCAATCTGGGAAATATAAATCAAAATTAAAGTCAGATTCCACCTCACTCAATTTAGAATGGAAAGCACCAAGAATACAAACAATAATAAATACTGGCAAGGATGTGGGGGGAAAGGAACTCATACACTGTTGGTGAAAAATATAAATTTGTACAGCCATCATGAAAATCAGTATGGAAGCTCCTCAAAAGACTAGGAATGGAACCACAATATGATCTAGTTACTTTACTCCTCAGTATTTAACCAAATGAATTAAGGTCAGCATATTACAAAGTTACATGCATACCCATATTAATAGCAGCACAATTTACAATAGCCAAGTTATAGAACCAAACTAGGTGTCCATTGATAGACGAGTGGATAAGGAAAATATGGCATATATATATACAACAGTTTATTCAGCCATAAGAAGAATAAAATTATGGCAGTTGCAGGAAAATGGATGTAACATGAGTATCATGTTAAGTAAAAGTCAAGGGTCACATGTTTTCTCTCATATGTACATATCCCTGATCTGTATTCTCATCTTGCTTTTTAAAATGTTTTTCCCTTCATAACACTTACCATTACCTGCCAATATATTTGATATACCAATATATTTTATATGTTTTTTGTCTTTTTCCCCAATTTAGAAAGGTCCATGAGGACTTTACCTGTATGGTTTCTCATTCTAGCACCTAGAATAGAGCCTGGCAGGTTAACAGGTACCTAGTAACTTTTTGTTCAAGAAAGAAAGGAAACTGTCAGAGAAGCTTACAAGGTCAGACAGAATGAGAATGGTGAATCAGGCATTCAAATTAAGGTCTTTCTGATGCCAAAACAAACACTTCCCTAAAAAGCTCCTCAGGTTGTTGCCCTAGCCACTCAACTATTTATGTTATTAAATTACCTTATATTTAACATTGTAAGGTATGGTCATTATAATTCCATTTTCCAACGATCATGTGTAATCATGTCAATTCTACTTTTTCCCCCCACAGAAAAAAATGCCTGTTTTTCCACCTGTGGATAAATTATTCTTGGCTTGCAATAAAATCAAGTCAATCATTTTAGCTGTTTTCTAAATCTGTTTTATGTAATGTACTATAAATAATAAAAAACAATTTATTGTGATTCAGAATTCTACAACACTTATTTAGAACTAGAGGCCATTGAAAAAGTCTTTCAGTTCTTTCTATCTCTACCCTACTCCAAATTCTCTTTGCTAGTTTTAATATCTTCTAGAAGATATTTTATCCTTTTCCTTTGTAAACATTATCTACAAAAAAAAATCCTCAAAAACTTTATTAAATCTTTAAAGTGACCTTGTCAGTATAAACTTGAGATCACATATGAATATTAATAACATTTTTTCTCAAATCCCAGAAATAATCCACATGAAATAACATATAGCTTCCAATAAATAGGCAAGGCAGTCTCCTTCTAGCATCCAGCTGAATCCTCCCTACCATTCTTGACCCAGAACAAATCCTACTTCTCCCTTTAAATCTTCGAATAGCACATATCTAGGATACTTAGCAAAAAAGAAAAAGTAGCTCACAGTCTTATCTTTATGTTTATGTCTTTCATATCAAGTATTTTGTAGCATTCACTACGTTAACAAAAATATAATTTGAACCTACTATTACAGAGATTATCAGTTAAATATATTAAATATAAACGATGTGCTTCAAAATGACCCTGAATTTAGTACTGTTATCTTCATTTTATCAATGGGGGACCTTATAGATTCTGTTGGCCTCCCACTTTGAAACCTTTTGTATATTGTACTTTCAGGTCCTATCTTTACCCTCTATCTATCTTCTTCTCAATTGACCTATGCTCCTTGAAGGCAGAAGCTGTGTTCATTGGTGAAAAAAGACATGAAAGTGATTTATTAAAATAAAATGTGTTAAGTATTAATAATAGAGCTTTGGGAAGGAAGGAGATACCTAGGACAGCTTCTCCTAAGATTGATAGGAAGCTTAATCTTGATGGATATTTAGGAGCTTGCTGGGCACCCTAAAGAAAGGATACTCCAGCTCAAAGGAGTGGCATAAGCTTCATTTAGAGGTATTAAAGAAAAGTGTCTTAAGAAATTGCCAATTGTCCCTATATGAATAGAAGACAGGAACGCAGCAGATGACTTTTTAAAAGAAGGCAAGGAGGAGATCACAAAGGGCAACAGGAAGGCCTCTGAAGGTTTTGAGGAGGGAAATACCATGATCTCTGGTAACCATGAAGAACAATGGGTACAATGAGAAGTTGAAAACAGGGTAAACTGGCCAAGGCCTACAGCAATCACCTGTGTGTTAAATGATTGGAATGAACTGAATGTATACTATGAGAAGGTAATAGTATAGGTAACTATGGAAGACAGTTTGTAATTGTGGTCCACCTCAGGCTTTGAATATAATCCTTGCTGCTCTGACACTGAGGCTTACTTGAAATGGACATGTTTTCTTTTCCTCTTCTCCATCTCCCCCTCCCTAACCTGGATGGGGGACAGGATTACCTTCTTCCTATCCCAGACAGAGTTCTTGGTCTTTGAGCACACACCCTCCACAGGAACCAAGTAATTCAGACTCAGAGATTAGCACCAGAAGATCTAAGGAAGGGCTATCTCCCAAATTAACAAGTAAATCACAACCCCCCACAGGAAACACCTGGAATGAATCACTTCTCTAAAAACCCCTGTTCTCAGGGATTGGCAGAATCACAGCCTCTGGAGCTGAAGTCCCCTGTGTTTCTCCTTTGCTAGCAAAGCAATAAACCTTCTTTCTCCAAGTTCTCAAAAATCTGCCCTTTGGAGGCTGGGATACTTGTAGCTCACTGGCAGAATGCTTACCTAACATGTGTGAGGCACTGGGTTCAATTCTTAGCACCACATATAAATAAATAAAATACAGGTCCATCTGCAACTAAAAAAATATTTTTTTAAATGTGTCCTTTTTTATTGAATTGGCATCGAGGACAAAGAACAAGCTTTAGGTAACAAATTGAGAGTTAATTAGGAAAAATCATCAACAGAATTTAATAACTGATTGGATATGAAGGAATCTCTAATATTTCACTGGCTTCTGACATAGTCCTATTGAAGCCAGAGTTAGACAGGCAATCTGTAAAGATGGGTAAATTGAGTCAGGTCAGATCAAGGAGGCCAATTTGAATGAGTCTGGGAAGTTGGAGACTGCCCCCAGAGGGACTGAAATGCTTTCAGAGCCCTTCCTCCACCGAATCAAGATAACCAGCGCCCCCGCCCCCACCCCCAACCTGTTGCTAATGTAACCAGTCCCAGGAATTGGCCCTCCCTTCATTGAGTTGTAAAAGTTGTTAGTGTGTCCTGGGCTGTTCCATCCTGCCCTTCCCCCTTCAGCTCATAGGCTATAAAACTGCACCACTTTACCATACTTAATCCTGTAGGCCACTGAAATTCAGTGTTAAGAACTTGTGTATTTAAACAAAGCTAAATATATAGTGAAATGCTAATTGATAGGAATTTTTCAGGTCCATCTTAAGGAAACAGCATCTCCACCCCCAAAAGGTTATTTGGTGCATGACTATATTTCACAATGTGTGCTCCTCAAGCTCCCTTAACTGAATCTCCTGTGGTGCTAGATAAAAATGCAAATTTCTTGGCTACTTCCCAGACCTCAGGAATCACAATCCTGGATTGGGATGGGAGGGGGGTACATTTGCATTTTCATGCACTGTCAGGTTTGAGAACCTTTATCCTTATCTAACCTAAATACCTATCAAATGTATGTTTCTTAAATCCTGTTTATATTCTATCACTCCTTGCCCAAACTAATTTTTTTATATTCTTCCTGAACTTCCAGACCCTCTTTCAACTTGGTTTTATAAATCCTTCTAATATACATTCTAACAAAGTCAACAAAGTCAACCTCATCTCATTTCCCTCTTTCCTACCCCCACACACATTGTGGTTCTCTTTCCAGGCCTTTACATTTACTATCTTGAGGGCTTCTCCCTATTGAAATCCAAATCCTCAAATCCGTGAATCCTCATAAGGAAAGATTCCAGAAAACCAAGCTTAGGTCCAGAAATATGCATGAATTTTCCCTTAATTACACCAACCCTCCCTCTCTCTCCCACTTATGAATTCCTATTACACTTATAGGTAGTGTGCACAATTTAATATATTGATTATTTCAACATGTCTTATCTAACATAAACTTTCTAATCAATGTACCTAGTAAAATTCTTGGCACATAAAAAAACACTAAATAAATATCTGATCTTTGAAATTACTCCAAAAGGTTGATGGCTTTTTTTCCCTCTAGATGTCACATGAATTAAAGAAAATATATTTTTAAAAGCAAAACAGATACTAATACATGCACTGTTCTAGATACCTCTGTGCTCAAATATATTAAAGGTAATGTTTGCTATCCTTTTCTCTAAATAAAGAATACTCAGGCTGGGGTTGTGGCTCAGTGGCAGAGTGTTTGCCTAGCATGTGTAAGGTACTGGGTTCGATTCTCAGCACCATATATCAATAAATAAAATAAAGGTCCATTGACAACTAAAAAAATATTTTGAAAAAGAATGCTCAATCAAGACAGCAAATTACAGATAGCTCTCAATCACAATATAGGCCAATTTTAGCTTGTTATATAATAGTGCATCATATAATTACAGAACTACAATATACTACACCTTGAGTACAAAACCAATAAAGGAAAAAAAAAAAAAACCTTAGTAGATAATTTAAGCAAATGATTTCAAAATATCTATTTAATAAATGAACCCAAAATAAATATGACTTGCCCAAACTCAAAGAGCTGATTAATAGCACCCAACAAAAACAAGCATCCAGGCCCCCTGACTGCATGGCAAACGTCATTTTCATTACATTATATGCCCAGTGATACTAAAGTCAAATTCAGATTGCCTAATAAGAATTCCTATATGTGCCAGACACAGTGGAGCAAGCCTGTAATCCCAGTGCCTAGGGGAGATAAAGGGTTGAGGCAGGAGGATCAAGAAGAGTTCAAAACCAGCCTCCAGCAGCTTATCCAGGCCCTAAGCAACTCAGCAAGACCCAGTCTCAAATTTTTACAATATATAAAAAGAGCTGGGGATGTGGCTCAGTTATTGAGTTCCCCTGAGTTCAGTTCCTGGTACAAAAAAAAAAAAAAAGAACTCCAATGTACATAAACCAATACTTTAGGAATCTTCCTCTGCCATACTGAGAAACTAAGGTACAACATACAATTTCATGAGACTCACACAGACTAACCCAAGAGTACTTCCAAAAAACAAAAGGTAAACCTTCTAAGAAAATATACCAGCATTCTAATTCTAAACCATATCCCAAAACAAAACAGAGATAAATCCTAATCACCTGATCTTAACATGAATCCCATTGCTTTGGTAAAATATATGCCAAAAGAAGAACCAAACATATAAAATACTATACTAACAACAATCATAATTTCCCAAAGCACAAATTTATATCTAAGGTTAAAACACATCTTTTGTACTTACCATAACTTTACTTCCAACTATCTGCATGCAGTGGTCAACGAAGAGAGGTTATGGTGTAAAAAAAAAACAAACAGCAACAATATTAGTAATCAGAAGCTTTTTCACAGAAGTGTTTAGTAAATTAGTAAACAGTTAACCCTACTTACACTTTGAATACTTTAGATCTAGAAGTTAAAACAAATCAATAAATATTCATTTCTACCATATTTCAAAAATATGTCCTCTATGGAATAAGGATTCCAAAATAAAGGATAATTATATTTTGAGAATTTTTGAATGTATTTTAATGAGCTTCTCTTATAATACAATCTAAATATCAAGTCATGCAAAGTTAATAGCAATCTGGAATCAGCTCCCAGCCCCTCAAAAAAATTATCAATACAAAATTGATTTTATTTTCAAATATTGCCCTTTTTTCTTTCTTTGTTATGACAAGTATACTATTAAGGTTAAAATAAGGTGTTTTAAAACAAACTGTCACATTTAAAGTCATGCATTAAGTTCAGAAGTAAACTTTAGGTTGAAAATTGGAACATTTTATCTGTTATAAATTTAAGGGTTATACTATTGTTTTATCTTATACTTGAAAATTACAAGGAAAGATTGCTTATTATTCTAGTTTTCTAGGTCATCCTAGAATTTCTATTATAAAATCAGAGTTTTCTATATAATGTGAGGACAATGAAGATTTTATATATAAATATAAATGCTTATATTCACTGGGAGGAAATAATCCAAAAATCTCAATATTGAGCTTTAGATAAGAGATAAGAGAATCTGAGAGGAAAAGATGTGTTTAAGAAAACAAGAAGTAAACTCACAGTCCTAAACATAATTTTATGCCAAAATCCAAATATAAATCAAATCACTGTTATCAGATTCCCACATTTGAATATCAAGCAGTGTCCCCAAAAAAACTAATCCACAATCTAAAATCATTAATCTGATAGCGGTTATTATCAAGATGCATTCTATTTTTCAGCCAGTGCTTTAAAAATAAAAATCAAATTTAATTGCAACCCCAGTAAGAATCCCAAATGAAACACGATATGACAAGATGCAAAAAGATAATGACAGTTTCCAAGTAAATTATTTCAGAGGAATCCAAGAATCTCCAAATGGAGAAGCATGTTTCTTAAATATTCATTCAACAGACTATTTACAGTCAGTGATTATTTAGTTGAATAAAAGCCTCTTTGGTGCAATTAACACTCTTCTGAATTGAAAGATATGCTATTGACCTAAATTATTTCCTCCCACCAAAAAAGACAGAGGTTGTATTTGTCCCTTGTCTATTTAGCACAGACATAAGACTAAAAAGAGAAGGCAAGCCTGTCTCAACAATTAAGGCAGGTCTATACTCAGTGAAACAACCACAATATGGCCCATTTAATGATTCATTTAGATTGCAAAATGACTGCATTTAGCTAAAGCACATACAGCATTAGATTAGATTGATTAGCCAAGGGAAGCTAAGATAAACTAGTTTGGTCATGTCTGGGTTTAATTGTTTCATCATATCCAGACCATAGCTGGAAATGACCCAAGAAAGAAAGTCTCTGATAATGACAAAAGCAAAACTATAATAAATGCATACACACACGCATATACAGATGACTACAACTTTTAAGTACTTGTTATATAAGTAAGTCTAGCAAATCTGTGAATACAGTTGGTTTCACTTCTTAAATTATTTCTGAGATTTTTTAGATCAATGATTCTTCTCAAAGGTTCCTATGTCTTCAAAAATATAATCTCACATATTCTAAAATCTCAACTTCAAAGACTGATTTAAATTAGAAATAAACTAAATTCTTGGTATTCTAATGAAGTCACTAGCATTTGGCAAACTAATGTTAAGACTTCAGTGAATAACTTTTCCTAAGTGTCAAAATATGCTGTTAAATATATGTAAAACCCTCTATAAATCTCCAACATGTTGTGCCTGTTTCAGGATTATGAATCGGTAGGACAATTTCTGCAATATTAACAAAGCACAGTTTTCCATTTCTAAAAACATGCTCATGTTTTGAAAATAGAGTGTCTCCCAGGTTATCTGTGGCTTAATCATCCACATATACTGCTAGCCTAGGTCAGTCCATAACCACACTTCCTACAGTAATCAAAGAGTCCAACTCATGATGGGCCAATGGCACAAACCTGTAATCCCAGAGGCTCGGGAGGCTGAGGCAGGAGTTCAAAGCCAGCCTCAGCAACTTTGCAAGGCCCTAAGCAACCTAGTGAGAACCTATCTCTAAATAAGATATTTTTTTAAAGGGCTGGGGGTGTGACTCAGTGGTTGAGCACCCCTGGGTTCGGTTCCCACCAACAAAAAAAAAAAAAAAAAAAAAAAAAAAAAAA
>NW_026000316.1:5221729-5291446 GCF_001458135.2 Marmota marmota marmota
TCTTTAACTTATGCTATTAAACTGCATTTTTGTGGAAATAAAGGACATTGGAATTCCAATTGTTGCTCTTGTCCTAGTGAAACACAAAGCCAGGGCAGAAATATATAGACGAGTCCCTGAGTAGCAGAGCACAACCGCCCCCTTGATTTAGATGTATAATTTCTGTTTGGTTTTATTGTGTTTTGCTTTCAAAAAAAAAAAAAAAAAAAAAGAGTACAACTCATAGGAGATAAATGCAGACAGGTGGTTCTTCTCTACCCACCTATTTGGAGTTCACTCATTACAGAGTTACTCAAGGTACTTTTTCCTATAACACTCATGGTTTTTCTCTACTATGAATTAAGAAAAAAAACTAAGTCACGGTTTACATCATTACCTTGTGATTTCCTTAATATTCTCTTATTCCATGTTAATTTTAATAAAGTTAATTATACAACAAAAGAGTCTTGTTTGCTTTAGAAACAGGTTTTGATTATATTTCTGTATATTGCTTCATTTCTCTTTAATGTCCTTACCCAAGAACCCAAGGAGCATAATGGACATTTCTCACTGAGCTCACATTTTGTTCTTTTGGTTTTAGATCCCATACCAAAGGACTAATGCAGATGACTAAATGGGAAAATATACAATTTATGTTTGATTTTTAATTGCCACGTTTTACACTTGAGTCTAAAACATTTTTCTATCAGGGACTCTAGCCCTTAACTTTGCTTTAAATGAGGAAACCTTTCCCCCCATACCAGGGATAGAAACCAGAGCCTCACACATGCTAGGTAAGCACTCTACCACTGAGCTACATCCCCAGCCCTAAACAAGTAAACATTTTTAATGAGTACATCAATATAATGCAAAAGTAAGGGTAAAAAAAGTACAAGACATACAAAGCACAACCAAAGCCTAATGAAAGACAGCAGGATGGGAAGGAAGCCTGGTTACATGTGGGAAAACAGTCATACATTCAGTAATAATTGGTGCAAATTTTATTGTCCTGATCATGAAAAGGTCAAGGGATTAGAATATTGTTTTTCACATATACACACTCACACACACACATACACATCCCTCTCACCTTTAAAAAAGAAATAACACAAATAATTTTCAGAGTTTTAATGATAGAAAACAGTACTAATTAATGTTTCCCCAAGGTGAGAAAGCTTCAAAACATACTTGTCAACAGGCTTTCTTCCATCACAATATTTGGTCCATGAAAAACAAATATAATCTTGGAACTGTTATGAATGTGCTATGTATATAATGAGGTGCTCATAGTTATTCTGAATGAAACAAATAAGGACAAATACTCAGTAGTACTGGTTTTGAGGCTGGTGACTTAAACATGAAATTTTCATGTCTTTTGAGAACATTCCATTTCCATCTTCTGAAAAAAGCAGATTGAATGAGCTCATCTAATATTTAACAAATCTGCATTTTAATCTGAAAAATGAGTATATAACTTAAGGTGTGCATTTCCTTGATCACTTGAAGAGGAAACTATGAGAATAAATACAAACAACTTCTTCATACAGATCAGATACTAATCAAAAGGTCAAAGTAGAAGAGCATCATTTATATATAATTTCCATTATCGTCAGTCCCACTTACACAAACAACGACCCAAATAAGCCAGAGACACTAACAAAATCCTATCACTAAAAATATCATATGACTAGTCATATAGTATTATCTGTACTTTGCATTCAGATTTAGTTATATAGATTTACTAGCATACTTGCCTTTAGGTATTTGAAAAATAACACTAATGTACACCCTGCATTTCCTAAAGCATTTTACTGTGAACAATAACTTGAGTGCAAAAATGAGAAGAGATTCATCAGAATTTCAAAGTAAAACCCTATGCATCACCTAATTCTATTGAAAACGACGCTCATGGCAAATTTCACTTATCACTTGAAACATATTTCTGCCCTTGGATACCAGAAGCAAATTAAAAAACATGCTGTTGCTCTGCTCTGGCAGAGCTGCGATGCGTTATGTTTAAATAGTTCAGCATTCAGATTTAGCTTGCTTAAAGTACAATATAGAATCAATACAATTGCAAAATTCAGTAATTGCTAATAGCATTAATAGCATAGCCAAATAACATTAGAATATAATTTTCCAATGAAGAAATTTAGTTGTCAACTCTTCAAGTGTAGAATGTTTTAAATGTGCATGTCTACATGCATATATATGCATATACCTACAGATAAAATCACTGTATATACACACTCACACACACACATACACATCCACTGATTTTATGATCTCTCGATATGAAAAGCTGTTTCTTTATAGACATGTAAAAGACACATTTTGCCCTTTCAAAAATACATGTTTCTACATAAAAAATTAAACCCAAAGATTTAATTTGGAAGTGCCTTAAGAGGTGAAAAAAAAACAAAATACTCTATTAAAACAGTAAGTTTTTCCCATTGATAACAAGTCCTTTCAATAAACCTACTTTCAAGTCTTGAAACTCGCACAGATTTGATTAAAGTTCCTATTAAGCACTTTCATTTATATTGAACAAAGCTGTACAATAACAATTATGAGGCAGCTTACACAGTTTGCATTATATAAATGATGAAAAAAGCCAACAACACTGCATATTAAAAAGCATTGCTAAAAATTACATGCAAGCAGACACCAGACATGTAGCTTTAATGTCAACTTAATTAAAGATGACTATGTTGTTTCTTATATTCTCCCTCAAAATACAAAATTTTTAACTAACAATCCATACATTAAGTGAAATACCTGCAAAATGCTGTCAATTTTTAGTAATTGCACAAAGCCTCTGCCCTGAAACTCACTGAATTACTTCAAGAGCCTGCTGTCCTTTCTAAGCTTTCTTGTTTATAATAATGACAGCTTCTCATTTCCAAAGATGAACAGTTTCATTTTTAAATATATACATTTTGAAATATATAAATGTATAAAAATCAAACACAAATTGTTTCCTAAATAGTCTGAATACATTGCAGCAAGAACTTGAACATCTGAGGTTTGTTCATCTTTTAAGTAGATAATGCTTAAGCTCATTCTGTTGGTACCAGGAAAGTTTCTCTACTTACAGATTTGGCAGTAGCAGAAATATACTGGACAACCATCTCACGCTTGGTGGTAAAATCTTTGTTTCGTAAAGGAGCTTTTTTTTCTTCATTAAGGTTCATGTCCTCCTGTTAGAAAGAACATTCACTGTGAGCATTGATAAATTTCTGCCTAAGCATTTCTAAAGTGATGAATAAATATTAATGATGTCTATGTCTTAAAATATTAAGTCATTCTGTAACTAACAATTCTTTTTTCTGGATATTTCACTATTATTTTTTACCCTAAGATACCATAATAACAAATATTAACAAAATCTACTTCTTAAATAAATACTTCCTGCTATAACTAACAAAACTCTTTTTTTCTGGATACTTCACTATTATTTTTCACTCTAGATTCCATAACCTTGCATAAATTTTACCATGCACCCAAGGTTTATATTACTACCAAGTCAATCAGTAAACAGGGAGAAAAAGGTATTTTTAAAATATTCCACAGAATAAATTGGCAGTTTAGAGCATAGATATACATTATACTGCCCTACCAAAGCTATTTGTTTAACTTGATAGCAAAAGCAAATACACACATACAAATTGCTTAGGATTACTATTATCCAAGAAAGCAAATATGACTGGCAAAGAGGGAATATACATCCATAACATATCCCTGAAGAAAAATTCATAATAAGTTGTTGGATTTAAAAAAGAAAAAAGAGAATTATAGTTGGGGGGGATAACAAAAATCACTAAATGGGCTAAGGAGCTGAATAGACACTTCTCAGAAGAAGATATACAATCGATCAACAAATATATGAAAAATGTTAAACATCTCTAGTAATTACAGAAATGAAAATTGAAACTAAGATTTCATCTCATGCCAGTCAGAATGGCAGTTATCAAGAATACAAACAACAATAAGTACTGGTGAGGATGTGAGGGAAAAGGCACACTCATACATTGCTGGTAGGACTGCAAACTGGTGCAAGCAATCTGGAAAGCAGTATGGAGATTTCTTGGAAAATTTAGAGTGGAATCACCATTTGACCCAGCTATCCCACTCCTCGATCAAAAGACTTAAAATCAGCGTACTATAGTAATACAGCAACATCAGTGTTTATAGCAGCTCAATTCACAATAGCTAAACTGTGGAAGAAACCTAGATGCCCTTCAATAGATAAATGGATAAAGAAACTGTGGTATATATACATAATGGAGTATTAGCATTAAAAGAGAATAAAATTATGGCATCTGTAGATAAATGGATGGCGTTGGAGAATATCTTGCTAAGCGAAGTAAGCCAATCCCAAAAAAACAAAGCCTGAATGTTCTCTCTGATAAGTGGATGCTGATCCATAAAGCAGGGAGGGCATGGGAAAAAAGGGAGGAACTTTGATGGGCAAAGGTGGGGAGAGGCAGGGAGGGGGTATGGGAGCAGAAAAGATGGTGGAATGAGATGAACAACATTACCCTACCTAGGTACATGTATGACTGCACATATGATACAATACTATGTTGTATACAACCAGAGAAATAAAAAGTTGTGCTGCAACTGTGTACAATGAATCAAAATGCATTCTGTCATATATAACTAATTAAAATAAATATTTTTTTATAAAATTTTTAAAATGTCTCATTGGACAGAAAAATATTCACTTATAAGAACACACTGAGGTTCAGTAAACTTTATGAGATTGGGAATACACCTTTATTTTGTGAATATGCACACATATAACACTTTCATTACACAAATTATTTTTCTTCATTTTGACACTTATGTTAACACCCACAACAGAAAAAGACACCCTGGATGGGATTGCAAAACCAAGATGGAAATGATTATGCTTCAAAATGGAAAAGTGAAAAGAAAACACAGAGAATGGGCCAAAGTGTTTAGAAATTGTGTCTGCCAAGGGATGGATACTCACATAGAAAGAAACTTTTACAACTCAATGAAAAGACAAATATCTTAATTACAAATGGGCAAAGTATTTGAGCATACATTTTTCTTAAGATATGAAAATGGCCAATAAGCATATGAAAAGATGTTCAACATCATTATTTATTAGGGAAATGCAAAGGAAAACCACAATGTGATCCCCCTTCTCTCTAAAACAGCTTGAATAAAATAGATTAAAATAATAAATGTTGGAAGGAAGGGATGGGGAGGATACAGAGCTTCCTAGCATGTTCAAGGTCCTGGGTTCACTCCCCAACAAATGTTAGAGAAGGGTTGTCGAGGAAACACTAACCTATTGCTGGTGGGAATGTAAAACAATGCAGCCAGCCATTTTGATAAAACAATGTGGCAATTTCTTGAGAGGTCACACATACGATTCAGATCATATACCCAAGAAAGATGAAAATATCTGTACACCAAAACTTGCACATGAATGTTTATAGCAGCATTATTACTAATAGTCAAAGAGTAGAAACAATTCAAGTGTCCATCAAGTACTGACTAAATTAACAAAATGTGGTATATCCATATAAATTTGTCATATACAATAGTATTCAGCCATAAAAAGGAATAAAGTATTGTTATAAAATGGATGAGCCTTAAAATTATACTATGCAAGTAAAAGAAACCAGTCACAAAAACCACATATTGTATGATTCCATCAATAAAAAATCAAATCTACAGAATTAGAAAATAGATTATTGGTTGCCAAGGCCCAGAAAAGAGGAAAAGAAGATTAAATTATGACTGTTTATGGGTATGGTGTTTCTTTCTGGGGGGATGCAACTGTTCTAAAACAGTTTGATTGTTATGTTGATCTTTGAAATATACCAAGAAACACCAAAGTGTACACTTTAAAAGGATGAGTTTTATGTTATGTGAATTATATCTTAATTTATTTTACATTCCTAAGTTTTAATTTTGATTGATATATAATTGCACATATCCTTGGAGTACAATATCATTTTTGGATACATGTAATGATTGAATCAGGGTAGTTTGCATATCTATGATCTTAAAAGTTTGTCATTTCTTTATGGTATTGGAATATCCAAAATGATCTCGAATCTTCTAGCTCTTTTGAAATATAGAAAACATTATTTTTAAACTATAGACACATTACTGTATAATAGAACACCAGGACTTAACTGACCAACCTTTCCCTATCCTATCTCCCCCTTACTGCCTCTTAGCCTCTGTTAACTACTATTCTATTCTCAAATTCTATGAGAAAATAAATTAGTGGGAATGTAAATTAGTATAGCCACTGTGGAAATTTAATTTCCTTCAGAAATTAAAACAATCATGGGGCTGGGGATATAGCTCGGCTGATAGAGTACTTGCCTCACATGCACAAGGCCCTGGGTTCAATCCCCAGTACCACAACAACAACAAAGAAAAGAAATTAAAACAGTCGTATGATCCAGCAATCCCACTACTGGGTATATATGCAAAGGAAATGGAATCAGTGGTCAAAGAGACATCTGCACTCCCAAGTTCAATGCAGCACTCTTTACAACAAGCAAGAAACAGAAACAACTTAAGTGTCCATCAACTGATGAATACAAAAAGAAAATGTGGTGCATATAAAAAGTGAACACTATTCGGTTAAAAAAAAAGAATGAAATCCTGTCATTTGTGACAAAATGGATAAAACTGGAGATCATGACATTAAGTTAAATAAGTTTAGGCACAGAAAGATCAAGAAATACCTCACGTTCTTTGTCATATATGGAGTCTAAAAAATTTTATCTTAATTTTAAAAAAATCAATATTTTATTTCTTTATTCTTTCGGTAATTCTGACAATTCTATTTTCAATAAAGTAAATTTATTGACAAAGAATAATACTAAAGCTATTTTAGAGACTCCTATGTGATAATGTGGTGGAAAAACCAAAGAATCTATGAAAAGTAACAAAGTGTCATTTATCTATTGGATAGAGATCCCCCTAATATACAAAACCCAAAATGTTCTGAAATCCAAAACTTTTAGGATATCATTCTGAAACCTTTTGAATGTTAATATGACATTGAAAACATTTCAGATTTTAGAGCCTTTCATTTTTCTAATTAGGAATGCTCAACCAGTAAAGCCTATGCATATACTACAAAATGTGAAAAACTCTAAAATACTTCTGGTCCCACACACTTTGGATAAGGTGTACCGTGGTTAACTTTAGTGACAGCAAACATCGCCTGACCTATATTTGTACCCACTGCAGTGATTCTTATGACTATACACAGTCAATATCTATAAATTTCATGTTATATATACAAGTTCTTTTCCATACTCATCTGGATCACTGTCTCTACTCTCACCTTTTCTATCTTATACCCATATTTTTTTCATTTGTATAGCTTATTAAAAACTTACTAGAAAGCAGAAAATACATTCTGCCTCTCCCTCTCTTAGTTTCTAGCATTGTTGAATCCAAACAGAATCAGAGTAACTAGTCTGGACAGCACTTTTATAACTCCACAGATGCTCATCTATGTTCTAAAACTATATCAACTGGCGGGGAACTCACTACCTCCTCCAGCAGCTCAGCTCATCTTAGGACAGTTAAATTTTTGCTAGCTTTTTTCCTTGGAAGACTAGACTTGAAATATGTGTAACAGAATATTAATGTGTTAAGGTGGCAAGATTGTACCTTTTCTTTCCTTCTCTACTTTTAAATTTTATAATCACTTATTTACCAGATGTATACTATGCACAAGGGACTATGTGAGGCTGGTTAAGAGTGTATAAATTTGAGAGACTGCTTTTATATTCAAATTAAAGGTTATTATTTATAAAGCAATGCCTGACACTTAGGGAAAGCTACACATATATAAGTCATGGTCTAGTGGAAACAAACATAATAGATGGACTCTTTGGAAACACATAGGACAGGTGGAAAAGTCAGAGAAGTCCTCACTAGGATTTGGGTCATGAAGGATAAGGAAAATCTGACTAAAGGCTATGAGACTAGCTAGGAGATTCCAGTGGTCATCTTTTATTTTTTGGCTACCCAACATCATTTGAACCTGGCCTCTATATTTTAATATATCCTCACATTATCAGTCCCACCTAACAAAAGTAGAATTTTAAAAAGTTACAATTGCCAGTCTCTCTTAAAAATTAGATGACAGGTATGTGGTTTAGTCTCCACCAACAAAATGCATTTATAAGAGATGCAAATCCAGAAGTGAAGTATATTAGAGGAAATGGGCCATGAATAGGTCATCCATTTGGGGGGGTTTGGTAGCAACAGAAATCATGAAATTACAGAATCGATGGCAGATTTTTTATTAAGACAGTTTGACCAAGTGGTTCCAGGGTGACAACAGCTCCTTAATTGGACTGTGTTTCAGTTGTGTAGTTTTGGAAGTTATTCCTATGATGGTATCTAGAGCCTGTTTGTGTAACCCTCCTGTTTAATATCCCTTAATAATATCTTCTACTTAATGTAGCCAGAATGGATTTTCTTACGTTCCATATTTGGGCTAGTAAAGTGTTTCAAGTGACTAGTGATAAGGACAATAGATAAAACAAAAGGAAATTAACTCAAGAACCATATACATGTTTTTTGAAGGTGACATTTTCTCCTTCAAGCTACTAAATTCAATTTATTTTCATGTGACATGGATTAGCATCCATGACTATCTCTCAAATATTCTGTGGTTTGATAAACACAAGGAAAGAAAAGACTTCCATCTCTTTCATCTTGTTGTAGTATACCTCTTTAATTCGGCCTCTGATTTAATAATCTTATTGGCTAAGCATATCATTTTGCTCATTTATAGTGTGCTCATTTTCATCAAAATCCCTAAATTCTTTCTGCTCGCATATGCTGGACTAGGTCTCTTCAGTCTCCAAATTTTCTGGTAAAATTGCAGTCTCCAATAAATGTGGTTATCATGAATCTATACCCTCCCAGTAGAATCAACTCTGGAATACTGACAAGATTAAGTTGTGTATTTGTACACTTCTCAGGCCAAAGAGGGTGGTGTGCTGCTTTTGGCAGTCTCTAAGTAAGCAGTCTCCTCTCCTTCCAGTGTCATTTCTACATCACTATGTACTTCCATTCAATTTTTAATGATGCACAATGCTGAGATCATGCCATCAGAGTAAAATTATTTTGTAGGAAAGTAGGCAAGACAATAAGGGTAATGGATTATATGCCCCAGAGGAATGTTGTCAAGATTAAGTATGATCATACATATCAAGTAATGTACTAACTAGTCTTCAAAGAATGCTAGCTATTAGTAATGTTATCACCACCCGAGCCCTAAAAACCAATCTTTAGGGATGGGGTTGTGGCTCAATGGTAAAATGCTTGACTAGCATGTGTGAGGCACTGGGTTCAAATCTCAGCACCACATATAAATAAATGAAATAAAGGTCCATTGACAACTAAAAAATTTTTAAAAAATATTTAAAAAAAAGAACCTTTATCTTACCCTTATGTGTTAATAACACTATGTTCTTCATAGTTTTCTTACAAGTACTATGTTCTTTGTTCATGATGCTTCTTGCTCTGCCTGAAATACTGTCCAATTTGCCACCTCTCTCCCTTTGTAAACCACAGCTCCCCATCAAATCCATATCTGGTTAACTATTATACTTCAAGGTTATGCTCACTAATTTTTCAGGAAGATTTCACCCCAAAATACCTCATTTGGAAATGGCTCATCCTTTTCTTTCATTTTAATTCCACTTACATTAAAACTACATGATAAATCTCTCTCTCCTCAAAACTGAGCTGAGGGCAGGAACTTATTTATCCTTTTACTCCCAGCAAAGAACAGTTCTGGGAATGTACTAAGAAATAAACAAAGATTTATTGAACCAATGCGATATTTAGGACATTTTCTTTAAATATTTTAAATTCCTTTAGAGTCATCTACATTTTTATATTTATAAATTTATTGTATAGGTTGACTGAAAATGGGTATCATTCATGTGAACAGAAGAGTCCATACTTATTTTCTCCTTCTAGAAATAAAAACATATTACTAATTAGGCAGCTGATACTTCCAAATCATTAACTCTAGCTTTATAATATAATAGCAAAACTAAATAGAGCAATACTCATAATTCAGTATTAACACTAAACAACTTAATTGAATATGAACCTACTTCTAAACACAGAGTTCTTACAGTAGTCAAAACACAAAAGCAAGCTTTTAGCTTGTTTAACATTTATTTAATGTATCTACCATACATGAGGAGTGTAGTTACTAAAAACATGTTCTTTGAAGTCACAATAGCTGACCACTTATAATACTTCAAAGCCCCATTTGCAACTAAGAAAGTATTTTTTCCTCTGTCCACATATGTTGTGATACAATTTTTCTTTATAAACAAGTTCCTTCACTTCTTCAGCAAACACTGTATTCTTTTTTATCTTCTTGGTGCTGAGGTTTGAACCCATGGCCACATACACTCCAGGCAAGTACTTTACCACTGAGTTACACCCCTAGCCACAAACAATATCTTCTTAAAATTTTTAATAATGAACTACATAAAATGAGTCATATGAGAAAGTCAAAAGTTAAGCCAGCTGCCTATTCATTCATTTGTTTTCTAATTAATTCATTCTCATTCTTTCTCTCCTTCTCTCTCCACTACCATAATTAAGTAGGGGACAATATAATTTTTTTTTTTAGTTTTCCCCTCACCTTCCAACATTATGTCTATTTTCCTTTCTTTCCCTCTGGTTTTCTATTTTGCTTTATGAGACAAATGTCAACCTTCTATATTTTTCTCTCTCTTCCTTCCCTGTAAGACAAAAGTAACACTGGTATATCTGTTATAAATTTCATATATATTTTCTACAAATTATATATTTCTGTTCCTGCAACATGTCTTGATTTCAGCTTGAGGATGAATTTTACACTTGCTCTTCTTAAATCTGAACTCAACTTCAGCACTAAATGCTTGCCATCTTACTTTCGTTTCTTAAAATAGTAATTATTCAAGTATCCTTCAACTTCTAGGCTTGGGAAGATCTGTACCTCTAAAGACAATGAATGAATGAAGGCACCCCAGTACCTAAAATACATCCTAGCACAAACAATGATTACAACTATGTTTTATTAAGGTTCTAAATTAATGAATTTTTATAAGATTTGTTTAATTCTTTTGTACTACACTTGATCTTAGCCAAAAGGCCGAGAAGCGATTGTTGTTTAATTCTTTTGTAAAGGGATGTTGAATAATTATTCTAGCTTTGGTTCCATAATTATTTCTAGCTAAAAAGAACAAAACACTTCTTTTTAAAATCCCAATGAAAATATCAGGTATTTTTCTACATAATAAACTAATTGGCCAATTCTACCTGATATTAATTAACTACCTCATGTTTTCAAAAGACCCAGTTAATTTTATCTAAATAACCATTGAAAATATGGGAGCTCAGGAAGAAAACAAAGATAAAGGAAAAAAGTTGTTCAAATACATTATTTGTGAAAATAGTGTGCAGCCCAAAGCAGGAAAAAAGGACACAATATTAAGTGAATATTACTGAGTACAGCACAAAAATTCATCTATTTCTGCTTTCAAAGCCCTGTTGGAAGGATCCAACTTTGAATACCTACATATACCCCCTTTATTATCAAGAGGGTAAATTCAGAACATGATTCAATATTAGAAAACATAAACATTACTTATTTTCTATTGTAATCCTTAAGCCTGAGCTTGTCTTTAACCAATGGTTTCCAGAGTACAGAGATTACATAAAAGACCCACTGGGGTTTAGGAAATACTGTTATTCAAAAAAGAAAAAAAAAGGAAAAGAAGACTTACTGATATTTCACAAGAGTAACCACTAGATCCCTCATTGGATCTACAGGTTCAAAAGGTACATGAGCTTACAGGAAAAGTGGTGTATGTACAATGAATATTTATTTTCTGTACTGCAGCATACTGCAGTTGACATGTACCTGGTTAATGGATTTATTGATTATTTTATCTAGTTTTAACTCAATTGACCCTAAAGATATGAAAAAGTAGCTATAAATGATTCCTACAAAGGCAACAGACTGAAGATAGTAATACCAATAATGCAAGCACAAGGGAACAAGAAAATGTTAGACTGCTATTTCTCCTACTCATAATTCTGATTCTTTTATCACACAGCAAAAATAACAAAAATCTAAGGCTAATAAACTGCAAACCCACAAGATTGAAATTATTAAGGTAACTACTTAAAATACGGATGCATATCAATCATCTGTGATAACCCTCACTTTATTGTACATTAAAATGTTAGCTAATGATGGTATAAAGCCACCTCAAATTAGCAGGCTATTTAAAATCCAAGCATCCAGAGCATGAATAAAACTTCTTCAATTTTCTCAGCAATAATTAGAATCATGTGATAATCAAGCACCTTATTGATACCATATAAACTTAATGACACATGCTTAGAAGCTTCTTTAGAATTTTCTTTCTTTGATAGCAAAAGACAAAAGGTCCCATGGCATGGAGGAAACATTTGGTAAAAGCAAATGAAATAATACACACAAAACAGCATAGCAGTCAACTAAAATACATCCCTTGTCAGCAAATACTGTCAGAAGACACATAGAAATCATTGCTGAAAATTTGCTAAAGCAAGCATTAGAAAAATTACTCGATGTGGGAGGCTTACCACATAGCTGGATGAAAATACAGGGTTGTTTTTAACAGCTTATAGTATCTGCTAAATTGTTTCAATAATGGAATAAATAAACCACTTTTGAGTCACTGATAGGACAACATAACAGAGAAAACATACTTCCAAACTTAATTATTCTTTAACAAAAGAAATTTTATGGAAAGTATAAGTGGGCAGGATTCTTGAATAAGGTAGCCCAACTTGTAAAATTCAAGCCAGAATTTTAAAGAATACAGAATGCTACACAGTCAAAATTGTAGCTCTTTTTTTAAAAAAATATTTATTTATTTTAATTAGGTACATATGATAGCAGAATGCATTCTGATTAATTGTACACAATTGCAGCACAACTTTACATTTCTATGGTTGTACATGATGTAGCATCACACCGTATGTGCAGTCATACATGTACCTAGGGTAATGATGTCCATCTCATTCCACCATCTTTCCTGCCCCCATGCACACTCCGTACCCTCCCTCCCGCTTTGTGTAGCTCTTTAAAAAAATCTTTTAAAATAAACCAAGGTATTTCAAATACAATAGAACATCTACAATATTTTGAAATGAGACAGGAAAGGAACATGAAAACATTTTGTACCTTACAAAAGATATCTCTGGTTATCTCAAAGCCATTTAAAACCACTGAAATTTAGCATGACTTAGGCGTTTATCATTCACACAAAAAAAGATAATTAATAAGAAAATAACTTCTTTCAACAAACTTCACTGAAAAAGACACACATTGACAAGGGACACCATCCCCCTTCCCAGATCAGTCACCTCCACCCTTACTTCCTCTTTCTTCCTGGTGTTGGATATATTGTCTGAAGCAGGAACGAATAGACAAACATGAAGATAAGGTTCTACAGATTAAAGACAAGGAAGAAAAAAAGGAAAGAGCCCATTTCTCTCATGACATTTGTTGAAGACACGTTTGTTCACTAAAACCCATTTTGAACCCATTTATTTAAAACCATAAAAATGCAACACTCCGGATTCATTGTAAGAGAAACTGACTATTATCAACAAAGAAGGAAATTTACTAGTCACTGTTCAGCAGGAAACATTTACTTGATTCATGAATTGGACTGATGAAAGTTAATACTATGATTTAATAAGTGTTGCTAACTATGTACTTGCAACTATTCAGATCTACGTATCTTTGTCAGATTTATGTTCAACTATGAAAGACATTAAGCCAAATATCAAAATAAAATGATCTTGGAACTAAACCTTCTAATTGCTGCCTGTTTTTAAGCAAGACATAAAAAATGACACATTGACACTACTCTCACTAAAACATTAACCATGACAGCAAAGGCTTTTGTATGATTAAAAAACAAACTCATTTTCAATCATTTTTTAAAATCTTGTTCATTTCATGTTTCTCACACTTTATTATGTCTACATTTTATAATGTAAATGATATTAGTATATGCATATGTATATAATTTAAAATACTGGGGTTACTTGCTCAAATGTGTATGAATATACACACATAATATATATGAATTTTATATATATGTATGTGTGTATATATATCTATATTTTTTTAGAGAGAGAGAATTTTTTAATATTTCTTTTTTAGTTTTCGGTGGACACAACATCTTTATTTTTTTTATTTTTATGTGGTACTGAGGATCGAACCTAGTGCCCCGCGCATGCCAGGCGAGCATGCTACCACTTGAACCACATCCCCAGCCCAATATATCTATATTTTTAAAGTAT
Source organism: Marmota marmota marmota (assembly GCF_001458135.2). Classification (NCBI taxonomy): domain Eukaryota; kingdom Metazoa; phylum Chordata; class Mammalia; order Rodentia; family Sciuridae; genus Marmota; species Marmota marmota. Next base: position 5,236,112 of record NW_026000316.1, read on the forward strand.
ACACACACACACACACGAAAACAAATCCCCCACCATGGGGTAAGAAATCAAAATGTTTAGAGACTAATGCACTACTCCAGAGACTAGGACAGTTTTGGGGTAAATCTCCAGATAGTAAATGTTTTAGGATTTACAGGTTATACAATCTTTGTCTTTGAACTCAATTCTACAGTAGCACAAAGGAACCCTAGAAAACGCATAAACAAATGGATGTGGTTGTATTCAACAAAACCTTTTTGTGGACAACTGAAATTCACATAATTTTCATGGGCTCATAAACAGTTTTCTTTTTTGCTAATCACTTAAAAATATAAAAATCATTCTTAGCTTGCAGGCCAAACAAAATAAAACCCTTGTGGCAGCAATAATATCTTTGACATCTTTACATCCTCTATGACTAGCAAAGTGTCTGGCATTTGGCAGAAAGCCATCAAATAAACTTTACCATGACATGGAAACTTGCCTTTGCTTTTTCTTCTTTATAATTCCACCCACCTATGCTTCTATATGTCACCCCTATCATCATAACAAGAGCTACTTTAAAGTAGGGATTTTCTTTGAACTCTTCAGAACTTGAAATAGTACCTAGAGCTGGGGATGGAGCTCAGTGGTAGAGCTCTTGCGTAGCATGCACACACAGGGTCTAGATTCAATCTGCAACACCACAAAAAAAAAATTAAAAACAAGTTGCTTATAGAAGGCCTTGGACTTTGACAAACTAAATTGTTCACACTATAAGGACATTTTTATGCCCCAATTAAGATTGATAATTCAAAAGTGACACTCAGTTTCAGTTTGTTTAGATTTTCTCTGCTTCCTTCCTGAGCCCCTGCACAGTATTACGTACCCACCAAAGTAGCCTATTCATAGCTATTCTAGTATTACAGAAATCATTTCTTTACTTGTCTCCCTGACTAAACTCCAAACTCTCTAAGGGAAAGGGAGATACTGTATTCATCTTTATAACTCCAGCACTACCTAGCACACTACACATATCAATAAATGGTTGCTGAAATGCATTTATAGCAATAAATATTGGCAGGAACTTTTTAAACAGAAGTATTTAAAAAAATATTTCTGTATATAAACATAGAACACAGGCAGTGAATTTGTGAAGTTTACCAGTGACAGTAAATTTTCAAACATGCTTCTTTGAATTCCTCTTCCTAGAACTCCTATTCTACTATCCCCTCAGCTGTAGACCTTTGATGAGGAACATACTTGGTAAGGAAATTTAAAATTGAGTCATATTTAGTTACCTTTTAAATCTGTTTTCTGGATAAGTTTTGCTCCTTCTTATTTTTTCTTAAAAGTCTGTATGAGAAAATAAAATACATTGTCCAGAATAATGCTGGCATTACAATAGTCTAATAATATGAAGTAAGGATACTAGGAATGTAAATGTAACCAGTGGAAATTATGCCATCTAGACAATTTCTGAGAATCTGACCATTTTTGACAGCTATTTCTATGGCTGATTATAGACTCTAAGACCTAGTTTACTATAATTTAGTTTATGGTAGTTTAACAGTTAATTAAAAGTACTTATGCTCAAAGCACTAAAAGGTTCTCATCCAAGCTAACCAACTTCTACAAGACTGGTGTTGGATTAAAAAGAAACCTGTAATAACAGTCAAGAGAGAACAAGTATACTTGGGTTAAAGTACAACACCTGCTATCCAAAGAAAAGGGAAAATTGAGAGAACAAAAGTTAAAAACCTTGAGATTATTTATGAGAGTTCTAACAGATGGAATAGCGGATAATTTAGCATTTAGTGCATATAATTATACTAAAATTGTTGAAAAATGCACACTGCATTAATATAAATCACTGAATAGAAAAACATGTAAGAACAGGAATATAACTCAGTGGTAAAGCACTTGCCTAGCATGCATGAGACCCTACTTTCCATCCCCAGCACTGCCACACACAAAAAAGTTTAAAACATAAAATTTCATGTGTATTCACCTATGAAACATTATCTTTACTACGTATATATTAAATGAAATTGCCTAGAAATCACAAATCATTTCTAGCCTTATCCACTTGCATAAGAAAAAACTATTTAATTACCTGTATTAGAACACAGTCCTTACTGACATTTCTATATGAATCCAATGTTGCCAACGAAACCTAGGTACCTCCACTGATAGACCAGACCCTTGTGATAGCTAATAGAAATCAAATTCCAACTTGAACTCCCAAGAAGTTTTTGTGTGTTTATATTTTTAATGTTTAAATGGAAATCTCTCAACTCCTCCATACTCCCTCCCAAAAAAACAAAGGACTCTGCCTTGATTCTGTTTGTATAAAAATAAGTTATACTATTAAATGTTTAAAAATTCCCAAGCAGTATATTCAGTATACAAAGTTCAGTTATTCTTGGGAAGCTCAAAGCTATGAAAACTTTAAATGCTGAATCACTATAAAATGCAGCATTTTATTAATTTTCTTAGATTTAAAGTGAACAGTGGAGAGATTTCTTTCAATCTTAATTAAGGGCAATACAGAATATTTCTGGTTAACATGAGAAAGGTTAAAAATATGAACTTCATTTAATTTAAGTTTGGGGTTACAAATTATGTGTAATACCACTATAGTTCAGTCACCTTTGAAAGTTACTAAATCAATAATGTTGAAGCAGTATTGTTTTCTTCCTGATAACTTTACCCACTGGTGAAGATTTGAAAAACATGACTCTGGGAAGAAGGGAGTAGGACCCTATAAAAGTATCATTTACTCCATGCAGGTAATTATATCAACCATATAAAAACAATGATATATTTGAATTCTTGAAAGTTGTTTTTTTGGTTTTTGTTTTGTTTTGTCTTATTTTTTGTTTTGTTTTGTCTTATTTTTTTGTTTTGTCTTATTTTTTGTTTTTGTTTTGATACCAGGGATTTAACCCAGGGGCATTTTCCCAGTGAGCTACATCCACAGACCATTTTTATTATTTTTGAGTCTCACTAAGTTGCTTAGGGCCTCACTAAATTGCTGAGGCTGCTTTGAACTTGCAATCCTCCAGTCTCAGTTGCGGGGATTACTGGCATGTGTCACCATGCGCTGCTGAAAGTTTTAATATAAGAACCATTTCTCAATTTTCAAACAATTGTTGGTGACCATACTCTAAGCACAAAATTCAGTTTACAAACTAAAGGTGGCACATTGTTTACTAAGAAGCCAGTGTTCTGTAAAATAAATAATCACCTAAAAAATCTCAGATTTGGGGCTTTAAATCTGTCAGCAATGACCATTGGTACCATTACTCAGAAAGTCTGTCTATAATTGCTTCATTGAGTATCTACAATATGAAGTGATTTATCAATGCATGGAACAGATGTCAGAGTCAATGGAACATTAGTAATGTACTAAAACATCAGTAAAGTGAAACTGAGCCACTTAGATCTTTTACTTAACTGGATTCATTTCAGAATTTTCCTTAAGTATAAAGAATCAAGTGATTTTTAAAATGAGGTATTACTAATTAAATAAAATAGTTAATGTTCTTTAAAACTTCCATCCTGCAGTTAATTTCAGACACAGCCATGTATAAGAACTATTGTTGGTAGTTATACTCTTCATTCAACAAGAGATTCAATGATCAGAGTAAGGTAGTTATATTTGAATATTGTTTTTCATTAATTTTTTCAGCAAGTAAAACTTTCATGAAAACATATCATTACCCAGAAATCCCAAGTAATAAACTGTATCAGTAGTTTTAAGGTAATTTATTTCTTGTCAAGCATCTCATACATTGTTATTGTGTATAATGTCCTGCTATTTGATCCAATTATTTAAAATGTTTTACATCTCAGAGCATGTTAGGCTAAAACATGGATATAGTATTTAGGCCAAATGGTCTAAACATTGTATGATGGTTCTCTAAAGTCTAAAAAAGCCAATCACCAGGAACAGCACAATAAAGGGTAACATCAAGAGACTCAAGAGAAGCAAGGTTGCCATCAAATAGGACAAGAACATCTTTTACATTGTTTGCAGAAGGAAGGACACCTACAGGAATGAAATCAAAAGGGGAAATTTTGTATCTAAAAATCTACTACTGTGTTTTAGAAACAAAATGACTTAAGTGCCTTCTACCAATCAACTGTGATAATGACATTTTATCAGTTTTCCATTACTAGATTGTTGGCCTCTTTCTTTTCAATTGATGCTCTGTAAAAAGTGATTACAGATAACTTTCTGTCATCAGTAGGAAATAATCTACCCCAGGCTGGCTTTACCTACCACCCAATGTACCTGTGAGTTGCTTTTTATTTCCACACAGTATGTATGCAAGAAAAACATATCAATTTTATATGTAGCTTAAATAAAACACTATTAAATGTAGATGTTATAAAAATGCCAATGGTTTAGATTTGAGTTCCAGCTCAGCTATTAGGCAATTTACAGAACCAGTTTTCTAAGCCTCTCTCTAAGCCTCAATTCCCTTATCTGAAAAGGGGGGATAACAATGTTACCTACTTTGTGGCACTGTCATAAGGATCAACTGAAATAATACATGCAAACTGTTTAGTTACATGCCTGGGTCATAAGTAAACATAAACTATGCTTATTCATAAAATAACTTTTTCACTGTACATCAATGATTTTCAAACTAAAAATAATACCTCATATACATAATGTTCAAGTAGACTTTTCTCAAATAAGAGATATAATCCTTAAAATCTTTCCTTTAATATTTTGGTTGTTAACTTTAAATCACAGCATATTTCTTGATATCCAACTCCTGTTATCCTATTATTTAAAATAATATATTCATTAATAAATAATGAATGTTTCTGGTTTTGCTGTTATTATCATCACTGTTTTGGTAATTAAAATAGAACAACAGTGATAAACTGAGGGAATCTAGGTGATCAGAAAATATTGGCAATTGAAGAAATAATGAAACTTATTTGAGAATGGGAGGGAATGTTTGTTACAGACCTTTATAATATTTATTTATTATAAAAATAATATATATATTCAAAAACTATGTATTTGATTTTATCTTTATTCATTTATGTATAAATAAGGCTTAATTGACAAAACTGTATGTCATGATGTATATCAATGACCAAATCCAGCTAATTAACATATGGATTACCTCATATAGCTATCAATTTTGTGTTGAGAACACTTTTCATCTAATCTTAGCTTTTTTCACAAATACAATGTATTATCAATTATAATCACCATATTGTTCAATAGATCTCTTGAACTTATTTTTCTTAACTAAAACTTTGTATCCTTTTACCAACATCTCCCCAATCCCTCCCCAACCACCCCAAACCCTGGTAATCACCATTCTACCCTCTATTTCTATGAGATCATCATTTTTAAACTCCATATATGAGTGAAATCCTAATATTTGTCTTTCTGTGCTTGACCTGCCTCATTTAACATAATGGAAACTAAAATTATAAATAGATATAATAATCTCACACATGTTAGAATAGCTAATGTGGAAAAGACAAAAGATAAAAAGTGTTGGCAAGGATGTGGGAAAAAGGGAACCCCCTACACACTGTTAATGAAAATGTTAATTAGTACAGCTATTATAGAAAATAGTATGGAGAGTCCTAAAATTTTTAAAATAAAACTACCACATGATCCAGCAATCCCACTACTGAATATAAACAAGTTTTTAGCCAATATACAAGTTTATAATATGTGAGTATATGGTTGATAATAACATTAATGAGATCCAACAAATTAAAGTATAACACAATATGATAGTACCTGAAAGATATCTTTTCTTGATATCTTATTCCCAAATTTCCATGAAAAGAAAAATTCCCATTAGGGAAAATGTGGCACCAAGTTGTACACTTCTTTACATCACATTTATAAACCCAACAAGCAAATCTTTTTGAAAATATCCCACATTTATAGAGGAAAATGGTAATTTTCTGAAGAAACATTAGAATGAACATTTAAAACACAATACTGCACACAAATTGAAAATGACCAGGATTCACTGTTGTTTAGGGTTACAATCACATCAAAGCCATAAGTGGAACTGAATCATAGTGAGCAAGGGAGGAGAGTAGAAGAAGATATCAAAGAGGTAAAAGGTGGGACAAGATCATATAGTGCTTTATAAGCTATTGTATATACCATGGCCTTTATTTTTTTTTTCTTTTCTGCACAGTCTTTTTTAAAGTTAATTAATTTATTTATTTTTAAATTTTATTATATATGACAACAGAATGCATTACAATTTATATTACACATATAGAACACGCTTTTTCATATCTCTGGTTGTACACAAAGTAGAGTCATAGCCTTGGTGTCTTCTGACCCAGCTATCCCTCTCCTAGGTCTATACCCAAAGGACGTAAAAACAGCATACTACAGGGACACAGCCACGTCAGTGTTTATAGCAGCACAATTCACAATAGCTAAATTGTAGAACCAACATAGATGCCCTTCAGGAGATGAATGGATAAACAAAATGTGGTATATATACACAATGGAATACTACTCACATTAAAAGAGAATAAAATCATGGCATTTGCAGGTAAATGGATGGAGTTAGAGAAGATAATGCTAAGTGAAATTAGTCAATCCCAAAATCCAAATGCAGAATGATTTCTCAGATTAAGGATGCTGATCCATAATATGCTGGGGTGGGGATGGGAGGATTAAATAAACTTTTTTAAAATTGTTTTTGTATTGTATTTAGGACACCATGCCTTTGTTTCATTTTTTATGTGGTGCTAAGGATCGAACCCACTGTACCTTACACACACATGCTAGGCAAGTGATCTACCACTAAGCTACAGCCCTAGCCCCACGATGGCCTTTCTTAAACTAAGTGGAACAGAGAGCCCTGATAAAGATTTAGGAGCCAAGTAATATGATGTTCATGCTTTAAATGAATATTTTTTCTGTTGAGAATATATTATAGAGGATCAAGGATGGAGGCAGAGTGACCAGTTAGGAGTTCTGGTAATCCTAATAGTCCTACCACTGTTGTAGCAATCCAGATGAGACTTCAAAAAATATGGTACCAATAGAGGTGGTAAGAAATGGTCAGATGTTGTAAGTTCCTTACTTTGAAAGGAGAGATAATGGAATTTCCTAAAAGCCTGAATGTCAAATGTGAGAGAGGAATAAAGGATACCCCATTTGGGGCCTGTGAAGATAGATGGGCATACTGTCAACTGTAAGGCAGAAGAATTTTTAGCTAGGCCCAGTGGCACACACCTGTAATCCCAGCAGCTCAGGAGGCTGAAACAGGAGGATTTCCAGTTCAAAGCCAGCCTCAGCAACTTATCAAGGCACTAAGCAACTCAGTGAGACCCTTTTATCTAAATATAATACAAAATAGAGCTGGAGATGTGGCTCAGTGGTCGAGAGCTCCTGAGTTCAATCCTCAGTACCCCCCAAAAAATGAGGGGAAGAATTTTAGAGAAGATTTGGAGAGGAATATCAGCAGTTCTGTTTTGGCTATTATTCTGAGAGATCTTTTGAACATCCAAGAGAGATGTTCATTACAAAGTTAGACATATGAGTCTGGAGTTGTGGACTAGGGTGGAGAAAAATTGAGAATTATGAGCATACAAATGAAATTCAAAAGACATATAACTGGTTGCTATCATCAAAGATTGAAGATAGAAAAGAGATAGAGAAAAGATGTCCAAGAACTGATCCCTGAGCCAATATTTACAGGTTAAAGACATAAAAAGGGATCATAAAGAAAGAATGAAAAGGAGAAGCCTGAGAGGTAGTAGGAAAACAAATATGTGTTGAGGGAAAAAATGTGCTTCAAACAGGGAGAGATTGATCAACTGAATCAAATGCTCCTGATGTGTCAATTGAGATGAGAACTAAAAACTTACCATGGGATTTAGCAGCATGAAGATCTCTGTTGACATTATAAAGGCAGTTTTGGTGAAATGGTAGAAGAGGAGCATAGTTGGAATGAGTTCAGAAGAGAAAGTGAAAAGAGAGGAATTGAAAACAGTGCATATAAGTAAAACTATTGTGAGAAACTTCATTTCAAAGTAGAGTAAATAAACAGAGAGGTAGCTGACAACAGAGATAGAGGGAATGTTTTAAAAGAAGGGACAGCATGTTTGTATGCTGATGGGAATTGTAGAAAAGAGAGGAGAAGGTCACTGAAACAATGTTTGAGTAAATAAAAGGGAATGGGATGGAACAAGTGGAAGGACAGAGACATGAAAAGTTCATCTATGATGACAAGAAGCAAGGCAGACTACTTGAGTACAGATCCTAAAAGGTAGGCAGGTGTGGTGGTAAAAGTCTATGGATGTTCTCTTCTGATTCCTTCAGTTTACTCATTAAGCAACAAGGTCATCAGCAAAAAATAAAGATGGGGAATAGTTCAAAGGTTTAAGCAGCAAAGGTGGGAAATAGTCACCAAGGAGCATAGTTGAGGGAATGGAATAGGGACATATAAAATGATCATCTGAAAACATAAGGGGTTTTGGAAAAGGCATCTCTTTCAGAATTTTTTTATATATATTTTTTAGTTTTATATATACCTTTATTTAATTTATTTTTTTTAAAAGAGAGAGAGAGAGAGAGAGAGAGAGAGAGAGAGAGAGAGAGAGTTTTTTTAAATATTTATTGTTTAGTTTTCGGTGGACACAGCATCTTTGTTTTATTGTATGTGGTGCTGAGGATCAAACCCAGGGCCGCGCGTATGCCAGGCGAGTACGCTACCGCTTGAGCCACATCCCCAGCCCAATATTTTATTTATTTTTATGTGGTGCTGAGGAACAAACCCAGTGCCTCACATGTACGAGGCAAGCGCTCTACCCAATGAGCTAAGACCTCACTCAGCCCTCTTTCAGAATTATAAATAGGGCAATACTGGATTAGAATAGGCAAAACCTGGAAGATGGGAGGAAGACCAGTTAAAAGGCCATCTTAGTGGCTACAAGAAACACAAGAGGAAGATTATCTAAACTAGGGCAAGAACAGCTAGAGGACAACTGAGGACACACAGATGTCAGAGTTATTATAAAAGTAGAACCAATGGGATTTGGTAAGCAATTAAGAGTGACTAAGAAAAATGAATGGAGTAGAAAATGGTCCCACAGTGGTGAGCTTAAGACAACTGGAGTATGGCAAGGCCACTGATAAACTCGAATGTTGCAAAAAGTAGTAAACAAAAGGATCAGCAGATTAAAGCTGCAAGAATTATTTTTGAGTGAAGAAAGAAGAATTAAAAAGATTAAAGTGCTAATAAACAGTCTCCAGGACTGTTTCTATTTTTGTTTTTATTTCCACCATTTTTGAAAATTAAGATAGGACAACAGAGTGGTAAACTGAGGAACATCTAGGTAATCAGAAAATACTGGCAACTAAAGAAGAATAGGGCTTATTAGATAAAGGAAGGAAATGCTTACAAATGTTATAAAGTTGTTTATATAGAATTTACACTGATGAATGAGACAGAAATTTAAAATAATGAACCATGGATTTGGAGCTCCAGTTCTTCTCTGGTGAGGCTAACCAATATAATATGGCCCAATGCCTCATTTCTCCCTTGTCCTTCCATAGACTGCTGAATAGTCAAATTATTATGTTTATTATCTAATATAAGAAATAATTATGACAACAAGCTAGAAAACATAAGAAATATGTTTTAAAATATAAGTGGTATACCTTGCTAATAGAACAAACTTGACTGAATTAATTTCTCTTTCCGTTTACTGTTTGTTTTTTGTTTTGTTTTGGTTTTATGTTTTTCTTTTTACCCTTTGTTCTTTCAACTCCATTTCCTATACCAACAAGAAACACTGTGGACTTAAGACTTATTTTGCTTTATGGAAAGAAGCATACAAATCGGTAATCGAAAAATTGACTGATGTGCTGGAAACTAGTGAATACTAGAGGACAAAGGTAAGTCAAACTATCCCTGCTTCTGGGAGCTCACAGTGGAAGAGATAGGCAAGGATGTTTTAGCTCAAAAAACACATACTTGTGCAAATAGTTCTGTTGTATCAATGAGTTTCTGGTCTGTGCTATACATGATATATACAGTTTACACAAACACATGTACCTAAAATCCAGTGCTATTCTTGACACACACATTTTAAAACTACAACAAAATTAGGTCTGACTTACCATCATTTTTTCAAAGAGATCCAGTACTTCCTTTTCTGACAAATTCAAAGATCGTTCATCATATAATGGCTGAGCTGCTGGAAACTCACTCATTGCGACTTGGGAATCAATAGGATGTTGAATAAGAGGCTTTTCTTTCTTGACCGTAGATTTTCTAAAACTTGTAATTCGGTCACGCTGCAAACAGAAAAAGATAAAAAGCCCTAAGAAAAAGATCGAGACCCATGAACATAAAGAACTGAAATATCAAAATGGCACTTAGTATAATATGTATTATTATTGTCTCTTGACAAAATGTTATTTTAAGCAGCAAGCTCAAGTTAGAGATTGTACTATTTTGAAACCTTGAAGTAGCTCTTCAACTTTAGAAGTCTGAGGGTGAAAAGTATTCCTCAAAAGTAAAACTTAAGTCTCTTGCCATTTCTATTTTGCACAATAAGTAGGTTCAAAGAAGTCTCAGAGACAAGTGTGACTCCAGGAGGCTGAGGCAGGAGAATCACAAGTACAAGGCCAGCCTCAGCAACTTAGTAAGACTCTGTCTCAAAATAAAAAAAAAATACAATTTTAAAAAAGACTGGTGATGTAGCTCAGTGATAAAGTGCCCTTGGGTTCAATCCCTAGTAATCAAAATCCTGTGGTTATTTCAGGAAGAATATGTCTTTAGTGGCAAATTTAGAACTATGAATAAAAAAGGAAAGAAAGAAAATGAAGAGAACTGTGGGTACTCAATTCTAAGGGAAAATTATGGCAATAATTCATGCAAAAACTAGACTGGGTGTGCAACTCAGTGATAGAGCACTTTCCTAGAGAGTCCAAGACTGTGGATTCAAACCCCAGCACCACAAAAAAGAAGTACAAAAGTTGTGGCAAGTATATATCAATAATCTGTCAATGTAGCAATTGAATAAGCATGGACTCTGAAACCAAATGACCTGGGTCCAAATCCAGACTGCCATTCACTGACTGAATAATCCAGTAAAAGCTTCTTGGTCTCACTATGTCTGTTTCCTCTTAAAAACAGGGATATGTTTTCCTTTTAAAAACAGGATATGACCTACACCACAGTGTTATTGTGAGTTTTAAATAATATGCTAAACATGCTTAGCTACTATTTATTATTGTTGTTATTAATATTATTATTATTTTCCTCCAACGTTTTATTTCCTAAAACATGGGGCAAAAGCAAGACAAAAATAAAAACACCATTTTTTCCATTTACTGGAAATATAACATAAACAAAAATATCTTTTTCCTATAAATACAATTATGAAGAACTCACTATTTTATGGATATTGACTTTGAACCATTGATTCCATGTACAATCTCTAATAATTAGCTTGCTCTTTCACATAAAGTGAGTTAATTACTTCAATTACATGTAAACAGGCCACTCTATTTTAGACTGCAAAACATTAGACATCAAAAATTAGTAATGTACATAAAACTGAATGCAACTCAGTTTTATTTGGGTTTCTGTTAGGAAGCACATGCATATCATCAGCTCACATTACACAAGCAGACCCGTTAGATATGAGAACAATGCACGTTCACTGCCATGTTGAAAGGGGTCCTTACAAATTACCTCAATGATACAAAAAGCATCACAGATGTTATTAATTCAGCTGGTATAAAAGCATGTTGACCCCATTAAAAGAACATGTCTTTCATTTTATTGATTCAAAGAATACCTTTTTTAAATAAAAGGTGTACTTTGAAAGAAATATGAACAGTTTTAAGCAGCTTATTGAGGATTACAAAAAATGATTTGAGTGTATGGTTGCTTACAAAGAGATTATATAAAGTACAATATTTTAGAGCTGGGAAGAACAAGAAAAATCATCTAGACCAATTCCCTCATTTCACCGGAAAAGTGACTCACCTAAATTCCTAAGCCCCTGGTTCCTATCAGTCTTCATCATAACATATAATTTATTCTTTGCATTATTCTGAACTCTATTCTCAATTTTCTTTTAACTCTTTGAGGGAAATTAATTTGGTTTAGATTTGTCTGTCTTCACACAACTCCAGAAAAACAAATTAAGTAATCCCAAATAAGCTGAGTATATTTCTAACACTCAAATGTCAGTAAAAGATATGGTGGACATGAAAGCATTTAAATATGCAATTGACAATAAATTAACATATCTATCTTCCATTCCTTCATATGACTTAATATTTACTCTTGCAGTATTAGTACCATTGCTAACATGTAAATTTGATCTTTCACTATGTCCTTCATTTTTATCTTGAAAATTTGGCTTTTGATTTCAGCTGTGTCCTGGTAAGAAAATCAAGTCAAGCCACACACTTTCACCTCCATAGAGTAGTGTTGGTAGATAGGTAGGTAATTTCACACAGAAAAAAATGACATTGCTTACAATACCATTTTTTAAAGTTTAGCTATAAAAGGGCATAATTGAATTTTGAGCACATAACTTCTAATAAATTTTACTATGATAGACTCTGCTTAGAAATATTTAAGGTTTTTAAATTTAACAGTACACATGTAACATATTAAACTTATTTTTTTTTCTATTTCAAATTAATTTCCTCTAATATTAATGCTTAATATATTCACAATTGATTTGGAAAAGGAAACATCTGTGTTTCTCAAAATCCAGACATAAACACAGAATTTAAAAAAAATTTGGTTACAGTATATATCAGGTTGACAGCAAAATTTTGTTGAAATTTCACACAATTCTTTATGTTAATGTTCAAAAATGAGAAGTCATTTTATTAACAATTATTCTATTCTATGTAAACATCCACTTCATCTTACATATATCAATGTTTTAATGTCCACACATATTAATTTCAAAAAGCAACATGCATAAGTAATAACATGCTGCTACAACCACCTTACCACATCATCTGCCAAAGTTTTTATTTGAATGTTCTATTAAAACCAAAAAGAAACAAACAAAAAAGAAATACCAGTCAGGTAAGAGAAATTCACATATCAAACAAGACAATAGTAAGTTAATGGTTCTCATTTTTTATTTTATAAACTATAGTCAAAAAGAAGTAGAAAGTTTAATATATAAGCAATATATCATTTACAAAAGAAAAATAGCAGCTTAGAGATTTAAAATGAAGGTTTGGTTGGGAGAAGTGGTGATCTATTTGTCTTTAAATATGGATCCCAAGACGCTAAAGCCAAATCTGGATCAGATATCAGTGTCCAAATGAGAAAAAAAACCACAGCAAAATAATAAGTCTTGCAAGTTTTTTCAAAGTTTTTCAATGAATAATCATGTTTTAAACATATCTAATTTTTTTAAATGTACACTATCCTAAATGTACACTTATCCTAAATGTCACATTTAATAGTAGTAATGAAACAATTTTGTCTCAGAATTCAGTGTTACATTTGAAGGATACTTAAAGGACACCTTTATAAATATTCTAAATAAAACTGAATCTTGTGATCCTGTTAATATATGCCAATTTCTCAAAATCTCCCAAGATCTTTTTTTTGTTGTTATATTTGGAATCGAACCCCAGGTGCTTTACCAACCAGTTACATCCCCCACTATTTTTGAGATAGGGTCTTGTTAAATTACTTATGGCATTGCTAAGGTTGGCATTAAACATGTGGTTCCCTTGCCTCGGTATCCTGAGCTGCTAGGATTACAGGCAAGTGCCACCATGCGCAACTGGAGTGCACTTATAATAAAAACAGTCATGCATTGCTTAATGTTGAGGATATGTTCTACAAAATGCATGCTGATTTCATCTTGCAAATAATGTACTACACAAATTAACATGGCCATGACATCACAAGGTGATAAAATTTTATGGGACTGGTCCATATGTTGGTCCATTTTAACTGAAATTTTGTTATAGTATTCAGGACTATACATTGAAGCATCAATTAAGAGATCTAATTGGAAAGCATCAGATTTTTAAAAATGGTCCATTAGGGGGCCAGGTACAGTGGCACATATTTATAATCCTAGTGGCTCATAAGTCTAAGGCAGGAGGATCACAGGTTTGATGCCAGCCTCAGCAACTTAGCAGGGCTATAAGCAACCTAGTCAAAACCTATCTCAAAATAAAAAATACAAAGGGGTTGGGATGTGGCTCAGTGGATAAGCACACTTGGGTTCAATCTCCAGGACAAAAAAAAAAAAAAAAATTAAGCCTTCTGCCCCATTTCATACACTTATTTCTTCAAATTAATATTGATCATGCATGTTCACACCCCTTTTTACTAAGAAAAACAGTCTTCTCAATGGTGAGGAGAATTCCAGTAGGAGTTTTAAGTGAGAATTGTTTGGTCTCAGGATCTCAGGAAATTGTCTTCAAATACCACCAAACCTGTGGCTTTATAAAGTTCAACTTTCCCTAGATCAGCTGGGGTAAATATACTATTATATGGATACCTGTTTTTCTACTTTTGATCTTTTGATTCCCTAGGGAATCTAAAATTCTAACCTGTATACTTTATTTTCATCACAAATCCCAATCTATTGCCATAGATAAAGAAAAGAGGGGGATTATTTATATGAGAATTGAAGCCATTTTAAGAAAGATAAAAGCACCATAGGACTCTGTTAGTTTTCTCTTTAGTTTTTCTAGTGGGTTACAGAAAACTTTAATACACCATGAGGAGCTTCATGATTTCTTGTAACACAAAGTCAGAAAAAGAAGTGTCATCGTATCAAAATTGCCTGAAGTAAACCTTCTACCATCTGAATGGGTGCCTTCTCCACTTGGGACTTTGAGATAGATTATACAGTTCTACGAGTAGATTTTTATTTTGTTTTCTTCCCATCCTTTGGAGTTGTAAACTCAAAACTATAAACACACCTGTATCTCCAAAGCAAGAATGTAAATTAAAGGGAAATATGATTTGCTTTAGTCAAATTCCCTAAGGTGCACAAATGTCAGAAATGCTTCAAATCTGTGTCTCAATTGAATACATGTTGACAGTTTAATGATGGGAGACAAAGATAAGAAAAAAATCACTAGCAATTTTTCCACCTGATCCTAAGGGAAGAGACTGAGTCTTCATCTCCATCCCTCACTATTCTTTTTTGCAATTAACATACTTTGTGTCCACATTAAGCCACATAGTATTGACTACCAAGATTTGGAGAAAATTTGAGATAATCTGATCTAAACTCTCATTTTAAAAAATGGGGGTAACACCTGCATTCCAATTTTCTACATCTAACACTTTCATGTCACCTTGGTCTCTCCCTTCTCCTTCATTCACAACAACCAATCATCTAGCTGTCCAGTCCCACTCTCATATTTCTACAGTTCACAAAGATCTGACTCAAGTCACCATCAATTCTTTCTTAGATTTCTGTATTAACCTCCTAAATTATCTCCCTGTTTCCACTTTTGCTTTCCTACAGTTAATTTTGAACACTGCAGACCAAGTGATACTGTGAAATCCAAAGTCAGACCATGTCACTCTTTGGTTCAAAATTCTGCAATGTCTATTTCCCCTCCTAGTACAAATCCAAGTTGTTAAAATGGCCTATGAGGCCCTGTGGATCTGCACACTGCCCAGATCCCTCTGACCTCACCTCCCACTGCAGTCCCTTCATCCATCCAGCTCTAGCCACACAAAGCACCTCGCTGTTCCCCAGGCAGGCAATAAGCCACAGGCACTGGCTCTTCCCTCTGCCTGGAAGGCTCTTTTCCATTATTCCCATGACTTACTCCTTCAATCCCTGCTATTCTGCCCATCCTATCTGAAATGGAACCATGGTGCTCTCTCCACACACTCCTGTCACTCCTGAACTGCTTTATCATGCTATTTTTCTATTTTCCAATAGGACTTAACATGTTAAACAATTTGTAATTTCCTTTATTATTAACTTTTGTCTTTTTCTCACTAAAAATATGAACTCCACAAGATCAGGGACTTTTCGTCTGTCTGGTTTTGGGATGTACCCTTAATGCCTAAAGCAGTACTTGGTACACTGAAGTGCACTAAATATTATAAATGACTATCGTGCTCCCATTCATAAATATTCAATGCCTCTCCATGACCTATAAAGAGTAATCTCCCAAATAACACATTTTGCCCAAGGCTACATTCTTCTTCTTCCTTCATGAACCCTGTGCTATATAAAACAAAAATTTAAATCCTTTTCCCAATGCATGCTCCATGATGTCCTATTTGTACCTCCTGTTTGTACCTCCATGTTCCCTCTGATCTCAAATACTCATATTGTTAGATAGGTTTCCATTTCTAGAGCCCTTGAATTTAAAATATGGTTCTTAATAAACCAAATGTGGAAAAAAATAAACCAAATTTGGAACCCTGATCAAAAATAATACTGGAAGAGGATTGTGCTTTATTTTAAAGATTTATTTTCCTAACACATTTTCAAGAGTGATAGAATACCCCAAGGCACATAGGAAATTATACTCATGTAAAAAATTATCCCAATTACTTGTGATGGAGAACCATTAAAAAAAAAACACTCTGCTTTTGATTTCTTGATTTATACATTTCATTCAGCTACAGTATGTGTGTGTGTATACATATATAATTTTCTTTAAAATATATATATATATATATACACACACTATATATATAATTGTGCACATTTAATAATATTAGATTATGGATATTTTATCATATATTTCCCTCATGAAAAATGTTTACATAAATATCATTTTATGAATATAATAACATTATTTAGAACTTTTCGTTGTAACACTTTAGGGAGAAAAGAGACAAACATGGTCTATAAAAGATGAAAATCTTAAAGCACATATGAAGAGACTGAGTTTCAGAAGTGGGGATTTTGGGCCACTGTGCATTAAAAATGTATTG
Organism: Marmota marmota marmota; assembly: GCF_001458135.2. Classification (NCBI taxonomy): domain Eukaryota; kingdom Metazoa; phylum Chordata; class Mammalia; order Rodentia; family Sciuridae; genus Marmota; species Marmota marmota. The sequence goes on from NW_026000316.1 coordinate 5,253,022, forward strand.
AAATCATTGTATAAGTTCCAATTAAATTACCTGCAACAGAAAAGATTTCTGCCACACAATTTTCTTTAAATCTAAGTCAAAAAAGAAAGGTACAAAAGGACTCCATCATAGCAACAAAAACACCACCAAAAAGAAACAACTTCAGATAATTGTAAAGAGCTGCTTTTTGACAAGATTAAATCAGTCATTTTTATGTGAACTGACCTTTAAGACACATGTGAAAAATGGCTGTATTAAAATACATCATCATGAGGGAGAAGATGGCGGCCAGGGGAGTGCATTGCCCCCGTGTGCCGCGTCACTGTGCGGGAGAATGACGAGTCAGGACGGCTAAAGGCTATCTTGTTAGGAATTTCCAATAAAAGTGGGGTGCTCCGGAACCTGGAGGAAGGATTTCCATCGCACGAGGATCGGCTACGGGGGCTCAAACGCGAGAGATTTGTCCGCACGGAGGGTCACGCTGCTTGTTCGGCAAATCGCCCCACGGCTAGAGTCTGCGGCGCGCGCTGGGAAACGAGGAGACAGCGACGCAGGGATACAGCGCTGCAGTTTCTGCGGGCTTCTGCCAGGTGTGCAAGCACCGTACTCAGTGCTGAATTCTGGGTTTGAGACGGGGGAAGGAAGCGGTCCAATTCGGTTCTCCACACCGGTCAGACCACAGAGGAGGCCAGCGGCCACCATCTTGGAGAGCTGACGTCACCATCCCTGTTTTCGACTGATCGCAGCTCATTCAGCCATAGAACAGGTAATTTCAGGCTGCCATTCGCCTGCAGCTTGCCATTCGCCTTCAGGCTCAGTGCTAAATAAACCGCGGAAAGAGCTTCTTGGAGCCTGCTCTTATCAGAGCATGCACCGAGCACGGAGCGGCCGAGTTCCGGCTCCCGGAACTGCTCTGGCCCAGGGCTAAGGAGCCCGCGGAAACTGCTTCTCGGTCCGGGTCCTGCTGAGGGCCGGTCAGGACTCACCCGTTGCTTTGGTTGCCCGGCAAGGGGAACGAAATGCTGCCATTCGCATAGGATACCAACATGGCAGAGATCTGATGTCATCAGAAAGCGGCGGAGGAGAGAACTTCATCAATACCAGCGGCGACATAAACAGTTGGTCTCCTGGTAGGGGGGGTGAGGCACAGACACCCGAGTCTCCTCAATTTGTCGTGGAGCCAGAGGGGAGGAGCCGGGCCGCCGCCAGCGCCCGGAGCAGGCCCAGCGGCTCGCCAGCGTGGTGACCGCGTGACCCCAATTGGAGAGGGGGCGGAGCGGAGCCGCCACCCGCACCCGCAAGGTGGGCAGACCCGCGACCCAGTGGTACATGGGCGTGGTAGGAGGGGCAGGGCAGAGCCGCCGTTCGCGCTTGCAAGGTAAACAGACCTGTGACAGCCTGGCGGGTCAGGCCCAGTGGCCTGCCAGTGTGGTACACACGTCACCCCAACTGGAGTAGGGGCAGAGCAGATCCTTCGCCCACGCCCGGATCAGGCCCTGCCGGTGGGGTGGTCACGTGACCCCAATTGGAGTGGGGGCGGAGCGGAACCGCCACCCGTGCCCGCAGGGTGAGCAGACCTGTGACCAACCTGCAGATCAGGCCCAGGGGTCCGCAGGCGTGGTAGGAGGGGCAGGGCAGATCCGCCGCCCGCGCCTCCAAGGTAGGCAGACCTGCAACAGACCGGCGGATCAGGCCCAGGAGCCTGCCGGCGTGGTACACACACCACCCTAATTGGAGTAGGGGCAGAGCAGAGTCGCCGCCCGTGCCAGGAACAGGCCCAGCGTCCTGCAGGCGGGGTAGTCACGACACCCCAATTGGAGTAGGGGCAGAGCAGAGCCTCCACCCGTGCCCGAAAGGTGGGCAGATCTGCGACCGACCAGCGGGACAGGCCCAGTGGCCTGCCGGTACGACAGACACGTCACCCCATTTGGAGTAGGGGCAGAGTAGAGCCGCCGCCCGCGCCTGCAGGGTAGGCAAACCTGCAACCGACCGGCGGATCAGGCCCGGTGGCCTGCCGGCGTGGTACACTCGTCACCCCAATTGGAGTAGGGGCAGAACAGAGCCGCCGCCAGCGCCCAGAACAGGCCCAGTGACCTGCCGGCGTGGTAGCCACGACACCCCAATTGGAATAAGGAGAGAGCAGAGCCGCCGCCCGCGCCTGCAGGAAAGATACGCAAGCAGTATGAAAAGACAAGGAAAGAAAGGACCACAAGCAATGCAGGTCAACGCAACTTTAGAAGAGGTAACAGCTGCAGCAGATGGAATGTCAGATAAAGAATTCAGGATATACATGCTTCAGATGATCTGGAGTATCAAGGAAGACATTAAACAGCAAAATCAGACAATGAAAGATCACTTCGACAATGAATTACGCAAACAAATCCAGGAAGCAAAGGATCAACTATACAGGGAGATAGAGGTTATAAAAAACAAACAAACAGAAATCCTAGAAATGCAGGAAGCAATAAACCAACTTAAAAACTCAATGGAGAATACTACCAGCAGAGTAGAACACTTAGAAGATAGAACATCAGACAATGAAGACAAAGTATTTCAACTGGAAAAGAACATAGACAGCTCAGCAAGACTGTTAAGAAACCATGAGCAGAACATCCAAGAAATATGGGATAACATTAAGAGACCAAACTTAAGAGTCATTGGGATACAGGAAGGTACAGAGCTCCAAACCAAAGGAATGAGCAGTCTATTCAATGAAATAATACGAGAAAACTTCCCAGACTTGAAGAATGAGACAGAATCCCAAATCCTAGAAGCCTACAGGACGCCGAATGTGCAAAATCATAAGAGATCCACACCTAGACACATTATAATGAAGATGCCCAACATACAGAATAAGGAGAGAATTTTAAAAGCTACAAGAGAAAGGAAGCAGATTACATTTAGGGGTAAGCCAATCAGGATAACAGCTGATCTTTCAACACAGACTCTGAAAGCTAGAAGATCCTGGAATAACATATTTCAAACACTGAAAGAAAATGGGTTCCAACCAAGAATTGTGTATCCAGCGAAATTAAGCTTCAGGATGGAAGATGAAATTAAAACCTTCCACGATAAACAAAAGTTTAAAGAATTCGCAGCTAGAAAACCATCTCTTCAAAACATCCTCGCCAAAGCATTACAGGAAGAGGAAATGGAAAATAACAATGAAAACCAACAGTGGGAGGTAGGACAGTAAAGGGGGGGGAAATAATCAAAGAGGAAAACAAACCATGTTTAGTAACAGAAATAAACAAATATGGCTGGAAGAACAACCCATATCTCAATAATAACCCTAAATGTTAATGGCTTAAACTCACCAATTAAGAGACACAGGCTAGTAGAATGGATCACAAAACAAGACCCAACAATATGCTGCCTACAGGAGACGCATTTGATAGGAAAAGACATACATAGGCTGAAGGTGAAAGGTTGGGAAAAATCATATCACTCATATGGACTTCGGAAACAAGCAGGAGTGTCCATACTCATATCAAATAAAATAGATTTCAAGCCAAAGTTAATCAAAAGGGATAAAGAGGGACACTACATACTGCTTAAGGGAACCATACACCAACAAGACATAACAATCATAAATATTTATGCCCCAAACAATGGTGCAGCTATGTTCGTCAAACAAACTCTTCTCAAGTTCAAGAGTCTAATAGACCACCATACCATAATCATGGGAGACTTCAACACACCTCTCTCGCCACTGGACAGATCTTCCAAACAAAAGTTGAATAAGGAAACTATAGAACTCAATAACACTATTAATAACCTAGACCTAATTGACATATATAGAGTATACCACCCAACATCAAGCAGTTACACTTTTTTCTCAGCAGCACATGGATCCTTCTCAAAAATAGATCATATATTATGTCACAGGGCAACTCTTAGACAATATAAAGGAGTAGAGATAATACCATGCATCTTATCTGATCATAATGGAATGAAACTGAAAATCAACGATAAAAGAAGGAAGGAAAAAGCATACATCACTTGGAGAATGAACAATAGGTTACTGAATGATCAATGGGTTATAGAAGACATCAAGGAGGAAATTAAAAAATTCTTAGAGATAAATGAAAACACAGACACAACATATCGGAATCTATGGGACACATTGAAAGCAGTTCTAAGAGGAAAATTCATTGCTTGGAGTTCATTCCTTAAAAAAAGAAAAAACCAACAAATAAATGATCTCATACTTCATCTCAAAATCCTTGAAAAAGAAGAGCAAAACAACAGCAAAAGAAGTAGAAGGCAAGAAATAATTAAAATCAGAGCTGAAATTAATGAAATCGAAACAAAAGAAACAATTGAAAAAATTGACAAAACTAAAAGTTGGTTCTTTGAAAAAATAAACAAAATCGACAGACCCTTAGCGATGCTAGCGAAGAGAAGAAGAGAGAGAACTCAAATTACTAGCATACGGGATGAAAAAGGCAATATCACAACAGACACTTCAGAAATACAGAAGATAATCAAAAACTATTTTGAATCCTTATACTCCAATAAATTAGAAGATAGTGAAGGCATAGATAAATTTCTTAAGTCATATGATCTGCCCAGATTGAGTCAGGAGGATATAGACAACCTAAACAGACCAATATCAATTGAGGAAATAGAAGAAACCATCAAAAGACTACCAACTAAGAAAAGCCCAGGACCGGATGGGTATACAGCAGAGTTTTACAAAACCTTTAAAGAGGAACTAATACCAATACTTTTCAAGCTACTTCAGGAAATAGAAAAAGAGGGAGAACTTCCAAATTCATTCTACGAGGCCAACATCACCCTGATACCTAAACCAGACAAAGACACTTCAAAGAAAGAAAACTACAGACCAATATCTCTAATGAACCTAGATGCAAAAATCCTCAATAAAATTCTGGCGAATCGGATACAAAAACATATCAAAAAAATTGTACACCATGATCAAGTAGGATTCATCCCTGGGATGCAAGGCTGGTTCAATATACGGAAATCAATAAATGTTATTCACCACATCAATAGACTTAAAAATAAGAACCATATGATCATCTCGATAGATGCGGAAAAAGCATTCGACAAAGTACAGCATCCCTTTATGTTCAAAACTCTAGAAAAACTAGGGATAACAGGAACATACCTCAATATTGTAAAAGCAATCTATGCTAAGCCTCAGGCTAGCATCATTCTGAATGGAGAAAAACTGAAGGCATTCCCTCTAAAATCTGGAACAAGACAGGGATGCCCTCTCTCTCCACTTCTGTTCAACATAGTTCTCGAAACACTGGCCAGAGCAATTAGACAGACGAAAGAAATTAAAGGCATCAAAATAGGAAAAGAAGAACTTAAATTATCACTATTTGCAGATGATATGATTCTATACCTAGCAGACCCAAAAGGCTCTACAAAGAAACTATTAGAGCTAATAAATGAATTCAGCAAAGTGGCAGGATATAAAATCAACACGCATAAATCAAAGGCATTCCTGTATATCAGCGACAAATCCTCTGAAATGGAAATGAGGACAACCACTCCATTCACAATATCTTCAAAAAAAATAAAATACTTGGGAATCAACCTAACAAAAGAGGTGAAAGACTTATACAATGAAAACTACAGAACCCTAAAGAGAGAAATAGAAGAAGATCTTAGAAGATGGAAAAATATACCCTGTTCATGGATAGGCAGAACTAACATCATCAAAATGGCGATATTACCAAAAGTTCTCTATAGGTTTAATGCAATGCCAATCAAAATCCCAACGGCATTTCTTGTAGAAATAGAGAAAGCAATCATGAAATTCATATGGAAAAATAAAAGACCCAGAATAGCAAAAACAATGCTAAGCAGGAAGTGTGAATCAGGCGGTATAGCGATACCAGACTTCAAACTATACTACAGAGCAATAGTAACAAAAACAGCATGGTACTGGTACCAAAACAGGCGGGTGGACCAATGGTACAGAATAGAGGACACAGAAACCAATCCACAAAACTACAACTATCTTATATTTGATAAAGGGGCTAAAAGCATGCAATGGAGGAAGGATAGCATCTTCAACAAATGGTGCTGGGAAAACTGGAAATCCATATGCAACAAAATGAAACTGAATCCCTTTCTCTCGCCATGCACAAAAGTTAATTCAAAATGGATCAAGGAGCTTGATATCAAATCAGAGACACGCCGTCTGATAGAAGAAAAAGTTGGCTACGATCTACATACTGTGGGGTCGGGCTCCAAATTCCTCAATAGGACACCCATAGCACAAAAGTTAATAACTAGAATCAACAAATGGGACTTACTCAAACTAAAAAGTTTTTTCTCAGCAAAAGAAACAATAAGAGAGGTAAATAGGGAGCCTACACCCTGGGAACAAATCTTTACTCCTCACACTTCAGATAGAGCCCTAATATCCAGAGTATACAAAGAACTCAAAAAATTAGACAATAAGAGAACAAACAACCCAATCAACAAATGGGCCAAGGACCTGAACAGACACTTCTCAGAGGAGGACATACAGTCAATCAACAAGTACATGAAAAAATGCTCACCATCTCTAGCTGTCAGAGAAATGCAAATCAAAACCACCCTAAGATACCATCTCACTCCAGTAAGATTGGCAGCCATTATGAAGTCAAACAACAACAAGTGCTGGCGAGGATGTGGGGAAAAGGGTACACTTGTACATTGCTGGTGGGACTGCAAATTGGTGCAGCCAATTTGGAAAGCAGTATGGAGATTTCTTGGAAAGCTGGGAATGGAGCCACCATTTGACCCAGCTATTCCCCTTCTTGGTCTATTCCCTAAAGACCTAAAAAGAGCATGCTACAGGGACACTGCTACATCGATGTTCATAGCAGCACAATTCACAATAGCAAGACTGTGGAACCAACCTAGATGCCCTTCAATAGACGAATGGATAAAAAAAATGTGGCATTTATACACAATGGAGTATTACTCTGCATTAAAAAATGACAAAATCATAGAATTTACAGGGAAATGGATGGCATTAGAGCAGATTATGCTAAGTGAAGCTAGCCAATCCCTAAAAAACAAATGCCAAATGTCTTCTTTGATATAAGGAGAGTAACTAAGAACAGAGTAGGGACGAAGAGCAGGAGAAGAAGATTAACATTTAACAGGGATGAGAGGTGGGAGGGAAAGGGAGAGAGAAGGGAAATTGCATGGAAATGGAAGGAGACCCTCAGGGTTATACAAAAGTACATACAAGAGGAAGTGAGGGGAAAGGGAAAAATAATACAAGGGGGAGAAATGAATGACAGTAGAGGGGGTAGAGAGAGAAGAGGGGAGGGGAGGGGAGGGGGGATAGTAGAGGATAGGAAAGGCAGCAGAACACAACAGACACTAGTATGGCAATATGTAAATCAATGCATGTGTAACTGATGTGATTCTGCAATCTGTATATGGGGTAAAAATGGGAGTTCATAACCCACTTGAATCAAAGTGTGAAATATGATATATCAAGAACTATGTAATGTTTTGAACAACTAACAATAAAAAGTTAAAAAAATAAATAAATTAATTAATTAATTAAAAATATTGTATCTAACTACAACTAAAAAATAAATATTTTTTTAAAACATGGAAAAAAAAGAACTATGTAATGTTTTGAACAACCAACAATAAAAAATTAAAAAAAAAAATACATCATCAGGGTTGAGGTGCAGCTCAGTGGTAGAATGCTTGCCTAACATGCATGAGACCCTGGGTTAAATCCTCAGTGTCACAAAAAAATAATAAATAAAATATAATTCATTTTTATTTACAATAACAGTGTTCAGGGATAAGCTCTCAAATTTTATCCAAATTTATATAGGTGTATGCATCTCTTCCTCACACCACATAAAAGTAAACATCATGGATTTTTACTCCTATGTACAACCTATAGAGCTACTATGGAGTTAAAAATATTTACAAGCCAAAAGAAAAAAATGACCCCCAAAATCTTTATTAGAATCACACCCTTGAATTAAAAGCACTGATTAAAGTCATTTTGGTAAGTTTTTATTATGCAAATCTAATGATAATAGTCATTACAATAAGGGCAGATTGCACCAATAAGTATATTGACCATACATTTTCATTAAAATCAACTCTGGTAAAGCAATCAGATTGTGCATTAGTGAAACAATCAGAGTTTATTAAACTTCACTTATGATCAGCTATATTAAATATAACAGTACAGTATTATGTGAGTATTGTATGATTATAAAAGTATCACTCTAGAGCCTCAACCCCTTAAGAATAAGAGAAACGGCTGACTTACTTATAAACTCTAATGCTGTAGTTCTCATTGCAATGTGAGAGATCATTATTCCAAGAAAATTAAGTTTTAATTTTTTCAATCAGCCAGAAATGAACAAAAACAGCAAGATGTAAAGATTCAACTCTCTTATGGCTAATGTTACATGCTAATACAATGTTTTATAAACATTGTGCAATTACTCTAGTACCACAGAAATTGGACAACTAAATTGCATATAATTCAAAAGTCTCATCACCAACTCAAAAACTTAGTCACGCTCTTTGACAATTTTCTTCTCTTTAAAGAAAATCAATAAGTTGGCCATTATAACAAAGATGAAGGGTCAATTATTTACCCAGCTTTAAGTTTCATGCTCTCCAAGAACAGGGGCAACAGGACACAGGAAAAAAAAATACTTTTAACTCAACTGAACAAATATTTGAGCATCTTCAAGGCACCTGTTCAATGCTGGGCGCTGGGAATACAATGGTAAACAAGGTACGCATGTTTTTCTCCTATGGAGGTTATAGTTTAGTTGAAGATCAGAGAAAAGAAAGAACAATAACAATAAAAAGATTCTGAGAGCTCTGATAAAGCCTCCAAACATATTCCAAGTGAGAAAGACCTCGAGGAAGGTGATCAGTATCAACCACTGATCCAGGGTTTGATTCCTCTGGACTATATCCCTGCCCAACACCTATCCAGATCAGGGACAGTCACAAAAGGAGTACTTACTATTCAAAGGTCTACCTCCAACTTTTCAGATCCTAAACTATGGACTTTAAAAAACAGTAAGAGCAATCAAGACAATCCAAAGCCATTCAACCACCTGGTAACCAAGCTGAACATTCTGTGTAGACATTCAAATACTTTATTATAAAGAACTATGCATTAGTTGAGTACTGCTCGGTTGTATCTTTCACCAAGAAAGATATCTATCATGTGATTTTTAGAAGCAAGTTCAATGTAGAGGTTTGGTTCGAAGAATGACTGGAGGAAAACAAATTTTAGCTTTCACAATCATTGAAATATTTACTGCCTGTATTTAAAATTATCCCAAAACACTCTTTCATCTACTTTCTGACAATAAGGGTCATTTTCAAATACCCGTATATCATCTCAGGCACTTCTGTCCTCTATGACCATTAGCAATTACGAATAGATGTCAGATCAATCAGCAGTGTGCTAGGCACTGGGAATTTAAAGATATGGCCCTATCCCCGAAGTATTTTGCCTAGTAGGTGAGAAGATGAAGTCACAGACATTAATTAAGCCCCAATCCAATTCTTCACCTTAGTTTGTTATCGTTAACACCTCAAACTATCCATTTCATCATTTTAGTAGAGCAATACTTCTATATTTTTGCAAACATAAGCATACCATCTCAGAAGCACTGTCAAATCAGAAGCCTCAAAAATTAACCCAACAGAGTTCTTTGCTAATACAAATCAAAATTACTTTCACCACTTTAATGACACACAAAAAAATCCTTTGGGGATTTTTCCTCCCAACATGCTCTTACATCTTATAAAAAACAAAATATTTATGTTCAAAGGGTCAAATATGACATCACAGTACAGGGCTTCAGTTTTCTTCATGAAGCAATAAGCTGTTAAGTCACTGGATTAATTTTGTTAATCTGTCAAAACAACATATGCTCAATCTTAAATGAACTGCCTTGTCTTATATAAATTTCAATGTTGAACTTCAAGAGGGGTGACTATGATAGGGAAATCCAGCAGTCTCTTCTGCTTAACAAGAATGATCAACTCCAGGACTATGGGTAAATGGTTCAGGAAATGTATGCTTGCCACTTAGGTCTTTTAAAAAGTTCACACTAATGAATTAGAGGAAATTGCTCAGTACCTGAATTAAATACAACCAATTGCAGGAATCATCCAGATTTTTAAAAGTAGTAGCTTCTTCTAAAGGTATACAAATAGTGTTTGTATGTTTTTTACTAAACCATTGCAAAGGGGGAAAAATGTTTGGACATGAAAGTTCTTCTTAAGTCTATGAATTGAAAAAAATGAAATAAAATAGAGTGAAAAAGAAAGCTAGTTTTACACAAATACACATATTTATAAACCTGGCATAGTACCCAGTACATAACAAGATACTCTTAGACAAATGGGGCTTAATATTTAATAAATAAATTTCTACCTTCTCTGTTTGAACAAAAAGACAAATTAATCAACCAAACATTAATCAAATACCAGCTAGCACTTTATGCCATATAGAAGTGTAAGGTATAATTCTTCCTTTAAAGCTTTTACAACATAACCAAGGAGTAAAAACTAACCACATAAAAACAAATAGATAAATAAATGAATGCTAAATTATGAGGTTCTAAGGTACGTCACTTCTCTCTCTCCCTTGGCACTATCACATTGTCCTGTCTTCTCATATCAAAGCATTAACCACTATATGAAATAACCTTGTTCATTATTCACTTGTTTGGGTTCTGGGTTGTAGAAAACAAGTTCCCTCACAACAGAGGCCTTAACTGTCCTATTCACTTTCTGTTCTCTGATAATTAGAACAACAGCTGGCACATAATACCTATTCAAATACTTGGTGAATAAATTCATATAAGTACAATAAGAATTCAGAGAAGAAACAGATAAATCTAGCTTCATTGAGAAACTATATAAGAACTGTACTTTAACTGTTGGGCAGAAATAGAGGGAAAGAAGAGAAGATGTCAAACACCAAAAGAATTACATTAATATTTTGTTTCAGGGAAGAAGAGAGGGGGATAAATTTTGAATATATATTGGTGGGGTCAGATTACAGACAGTCTTGACACCTAGGAGGAGAAGTCTAGACTAAATTTGACAACTACTGAGGGTCCTTAGGACTTTGGGATTCACAGAAAGACATGAAGAAAGTGTCATTTTAGAAAGCTGACTTTGGGTAGCACAAGACCACAATGTTTCCATGAAACTCTTAAAGCCAGATGTGTTTTAGAATTCAGAATGTTTCGTAGTTGAGAAAGGACTATGGTATGTGTACCATATATCACAAAACACACTCAATGAGATCTGGGGTAGCACCTGCCACAAATGCATTCAAGTTAAGCAGTAAAACATGAATGTTCCATCAAAAAAGGATATATAGAAACTATAAATATCCTCAAGTAGGTTAGGGTTAGTGGCCAAATTATAAAAGTCTGTTTTCAGAATTTTCAGAACTTAGAATTTCAGAAAAGGGTTGTGGACCTCTAATGTTCAGGACTTATTAGAGGAAGAATCAAAGGTCTAAGAGAAGGCTCCCAGAAATCATTAAATTTGTTCTAAACAATAGCTACCATTTACTGAGCATCTACTATGTGCCAGGTATTATGCTAAGAGCTTTACATGTATTGCCTCATTTAAATCCTCACAATAATGCTATGTATAGGAATATGCCACCCTGGGGAGGGAAAGGGGGAATACTGGTAAGGAATACTGGCTGAATTATATTGTTATATCATGTGTATTCAAATATGTAATAACAGATCCCATAATTATGTATAATTATAATGCACCAATAAAAAATATGGGGAAAAAGAGGAATGTACTATCCTGTGCTTTGCCTTAGAAAACCAAGATTTACAGTCATTAAGTCATTTGCTTTAAGTCCCAAAGATAATAAATTACACATTTGGAATTAGCATTTAGGTCTGACTACACCAGAACTCTATAATCTCTATCTACATTCTGAAATCTATGTGCAAGAGTCTTTATCAGGACATATCTGGCTAGAATTCAAGCTCTTTTTCAATCTTGGCCATACCATGTGCTCTTTGCTCTGCTATGTGTGACCTACCCACCCCTCCCACCCTCCTTTCTTCTTTATCTGTCCATCTGCTATTCATCCTTCCTACTCTCAGCAAATTTTACATTTGTGCTATTATAGACTCCCATAGTTCCTGAACTCTCCCTTTGCAACACATTCCAATTATCAAATTATATTCACCTATCTATATGGGCCTTTCCTGCTGTACTGTAAACTCAGTGTAGTAAGGACTGGATCTCTCTTAGTCCCCAGTCTCCTCAGGGTTTTTTATAGTAAGAACTCAAATCTGTGATGCTTGATGGAATGGGGCTGTGGGGGGAGGAGGGAGACAGAGCGAAAAAGGGAGAGATCCAGTTATGAGATGATAAGAGCTCAGACTGATGGTAGTAATAGGAACACAGAAGACAGTATATGTAATTTTGTTTAAAATTACACTTGTTATTGAAGCAATGTACCAGACATGTGATTGTTGTTTGTATTAAATAGAGTAATTTAAATATCTGTTGTTGTGATTACTATCTTCACAACACACAAATAACCTCTAAATGGCTATGATTATCACTCTGGAGATACTTCACCTCACAATGACTTGCCATGTATGTACTTCAAGTAGCTTTTATAAATAACCACATCATTTAGTTTTCTGATGTAGCTGCAAAATTAATCTGACAAAACAAAATGATTCACTCCTTTAAAAATTCAAGAGCCTATATCACCTAAAACTGAAAATTATACCTGAGTTGTAAATAAGGTTTTATTATAACATACTTTTTGTAGGGAAAAAATACACAAAAGTCAACCAACAATTTAAGTTAATTTCAATATCAGTACTTTTAACTGTTATTCCTGAATTTGCAAACAATCCTCAATTCAGGTGTGAGTCATGTCTAAAAGTTCATTTGAATAGTAGTTGTTCATCTCTTGGAAAAACATGTTTCCAAAGGTACAACTCAGAAAAATGGTTTCCAAACTAAAAGTAGGCAGCCTTCTATCCATGGAAAATAAAAACAGCCTATATGGACTTATATAGGACGAACTTAAAAATAACTAAATATTCTAAAAAATATTTAAAACATTAAAACTTAAGCAAAATACAAATATATGATAATAGGTAAAATGATTATTTTCAGAAAACTTACAAAGGGTTTGAGAGAGAATGTAGTATTAACAATAAATTATTAAATTTTGCAAAATTCACTTTTCCCACTTTGGGGAAAAATCCTGAGAAGTAACAACTCTACTAAAAGCTTCTGTCCCATACTATTCCTTAATTAAAAACAAAAACAAAAACAAAAAAAAAACCTTGGTTTTAATTTGGTTAAGGGATTCTTTCCTAGGATAGGAACAGAAACTCTGTCAATAAGTAAACAGAAAACATGTTACAGGAAAAAAAAATGTCATAGCCAACACGGTGGCACATGCCTATAATCCCAGTAGGTCAGGAGGCTGAGAGAGGAGGATTGCAAGTTCAATGCCAGCCTCAGGAACTAACAAGGCTCTAAGCAACTTAGTGAGACCCTATCTCAAAATAAAAAATAAAAATGGCTGAGGATGTGGCTCAGTGGTTAAGTAGGCCTGGGTTCAATCCCTAGTATCAAAAAAAATGTCATTCATGCCACTGTATTTTATAACTTTTATCATCATGAATTAACAGGTAGTTCTAATTTTCTGACTTTTTTATGATTTTAGGCAATGTAACAATTATATTAATGTTTATTTGGATAGTCCTCAATTTCTTCTACATTAATTCTGTGTTGTTGTTTTTTTTACAATGAACCCTTTAAGTTATTGAATAACTGAAGATAAATAAGAACTGCAAATAAAAATCAGTAAGTATACTTGCTCTTGAAGCATCATGTGTAGTATATAATCACTATCAGTTACAATATAAAAAAAAAATGAGCTCGTCCCTGTACCTGCCAAAGAACTAACACAATGACCCTTACACCTGTGCAGGTCAAAGCAAACAATTCAAATTTTCTTCTTGAAAAAATTATATATATATATGTATATGTGTATATATATATATATATACATACACACATATACACACACACACACACACACACACACAGTGAATCACCAAAATATCTTGGTCAGTAGATTTTGAGATAGAAAACATACTTTTTTTTTCTTTTCACCTAGATTTTAAAACACCAGTCTTATACATCAATATATAGATCAGAGTTTGCATAAAGTCAGAAGAAAATAAAGAGGCTATTAACCTCTTTTACAATTCTTGGACTTTGCTGATGGCAACAAAGGCTTCTGACCAGCAAAATCAAGCCCTTTCATAGAAACTCCTGAAACCAAAAAATATAGAGTACATCTATATTACTACTTCAGCCATATTAATGTTGCCAATAACACTCAGTTTGTATGAGAAATTCTCTTTGATGAAACAGAAAGTCTGAGTTCTGCAGCATAAATTTGAGAAGGTCTAAATTTATTATAATAGTGTCTGTCGAAGTTTCTATTTTCCTCGCTGCTGAGTAGTTTGGTTTTATAACACTTTGGCAAATTAGGGATTAGGAAGGTTGAACTTAAAAGTTACTATGCAACTGACAGAATGATTTATCATCAGTAGATCACTGAAATACAAATATAGATGTGCTTAAACATTTATAGAATTTTTCTGGCTCTGTTGTCAGGAATTCTAGCCCTAAATTAATGTACCAGTACCAGCATGATAGCCAAGATTTTTACAAAATTCCTAAATTGACTTCTCTTCAAGTACCATCCTATTTGCTAATAATGGTGCTCTTATTCTAAACAAAGTGAAATATGGTATAAAAACTAGAATTAATACTAAATAAGTTCTTAACAAATAGCCCAGATTTAGCTTGTGAACTTAGTTCGGTCACTACATTTTCCTAGAGATCCAAAGTTCTCAATGACAACCAAATTCCCAAATCAGCTTTTGAAAATTTTTTTAACCTATAATACTTCAGATCCACACCTCAAGTAAGCAATATTCTAACTCTGTCCTCCTTTGAAACATTTTCTGTAGAAAATATACATTCTGACTCAGGGTATAAAAAAAAAAGCTTGATTTTTCTTTTTTGTAGGCAAGGCTGGCTGCATTAACAGTGGTCCACAAGAGGACAGGAGAAACCACTTACTTCAGTTTAAGAGTTCAAAGAGTAACACAGAGGAAGACAACTCTCTAGATTAACCTCCTTGGGTGTCTTAACTGGGAAACGGGGCAATTTGCCCCTTCTGTTAAAAGAAATTGTCCTGGGATCCAAATCCCTTCATAAACACTGCCTCTATAGCACTTACATTGAATTTGTTCAAGAGCTTAAGAACAAATTTGATCCACCAAGTGAAAAGTCTCTTCATTTTTTAGATAGCAGTTGAACTCAGAATACCTCAAATTTCACAAACTATACATAAGCAACCAGCCTAGTTGAGCTTTAAATAGTAAACATTTAATGACCTCTTCCTCTTTAATAATACCATAATAGAATGTGCTAAGCATTTTGTTTCACAAAAAAGTGCAGAAATGAGACCATATGTAGATCCAAACCAAGGTAGTATCTAAACATGAACATGTAACTCACAAACATCGAAGGGGTGACAGGTTTAAAATTCTGAAGTCACCAAGAGCCAGCAGCACAGACTGCTTTACTGATTACAGTATGCTTTAAAGAACCTGGAAATGCCACAAAATTGGTATTTTTTATTACTCCTACGGTCCTATTTCAAACCTTAATTATAGTATTTATCATAGTATATAATTTCCCACTACAAAGTATGAATTTCTTGAGGTAGAGCCTGGATCTCATATAGTTTGGGATATGTTACGTAAATTAGGCAAAGATGGCCTCTGTATATTGATCAGCCCTATGCTATTTACTTGTTCATATCAGGCTAAGACCCATTAGCTCAAAGCCCACATAAGTGAAATGCAAACTTCTATACAGTCACTTGTCTTAAGTGTAGCCCAAATAAACCAATTTGGGGGCATTAAGAGCCTGCCTAGTTGGCATATACTGCTGCAGCTAGAAAGGAGCATGTCAAATAAATATAGTGGAGGAAGGGAGGAAGGAAAAAGAAGGAAGGGAAGAAACAGAAGGGAGAGGGAGGGAAGCAGAAAGGGAATTAGTGAATAAATGAATGAATGATGATAATCTCTTTAACTGCCAAATTATAGAAGGGAATACCAATCAGGGAATGGTATTAATTTATAATTTGTATACTAAAATTGAAAAAAAGAAATTAAAAAAGCTAGACCTAAAGACAAAACTATCAATACTATAAGCACCAACTATGTGCCAGGCACTGTTCTCAGTGCTTTAATTAAACCTCACAACAAATCTATAATATAGGTATTATTCTTATTCCTGTATTTTTGATTAGCAAACCGAGGCACACAGAGGTTAAACAAAACCATTTTATTTTTTTTAATTTTTTTATTATTAGTTGTTCAAAACATTACAAAGCTCTTGACATATTTCATACATTTGATTCAAGCTTATTATGCTTGAATCAAAACCATTTTATATAATGTTCCCTGACTTATATGCAACATAACTGTGCCAGTCAAAGTAAGCAGCAAACACAGTGCTAGGGTATGGTGTGACCCATCATAGTGTACAGGTGGAAGCACTTCAGCATATTCATAGTTCCTTAGTTGAAAAACAATGAAAGTTTCTAACCAGACATCTTAGATCATTTACATAATTTACTTTCAGAATTTAAACAAGAGCTATAGAGCTCAAAGGTCACATGCCTCCCAGATCACTTCCTATGAACTTAACTCGTGTAACTTAGCTTGTATATAAAGCTGTTGAATTTATTTTCTGACACAGACCTTTGCAGGCATTCATTAATCAGCACTTGACTAGCAGACTACAAAATAGTCAGTAAGCAATAAATGCACCCTCATAAGCATACATGAGAAGAGTTTTCCATGGTATTTTTGTGAAAAAAAAATATAGAAGGAAAATGTCATGAAATAAATACTAATGATCTCTGTAAGATGATTTTTTCTGAATTTGCATTAAAAACATTTATGCTATTTATTTCAATTACATGACAAGAAAATTAGGTCTTCCATTCATATACAATAAATCTTAAAAAAGATTAAAAACCTTTCTGAGGGCTGGGGTTGTGGCTCAGTGGCAGAGCACTGGGTTCAATTCTCACCACCATATATAAATAAATGAATAAAATTTAAAAAGGTTCATTGATATCTAAAACAAAACATTAAAAAAAGAAACTTTCTGGGCCAGGCATGGTGGTACATGTCTGTAATACCCGAGACTCAGGAGGATGACACAGGAGAATCAAGAGTTCAAAGCCAGACTCAGTAAAAGTGAGGCACTAAGCAACTCAGTGAGACCCTGTCTCTAAATAAAATACAAAATAGGGCTGGGGATGTGGCTCAGTAGTTGAGTGCCCCTGAGTTCAATCCCTGGTACCAAAAAAATAATAATAATAGTAACCTTCCTGGTTTTTTTGCTTTCATCCACCAAAATTTAGTTCCAGCATCATATAAAATAAGCATAAAATAAGTCCCTAAAGGACTTCAGAATTTCAATATAAACTTTAGAGAATGCCAATAATGAAGAATTCATTCTCTTTCTTAGACCTAACTTTATTAAACAGAAGCTTCCCTCAAATTCCAGCAAGAAGGTAGAAGTACAGACAATTGTCTAGCTAACTGGAATCAGGAGGGGAAACCCAGGATAAAATGAAGTCATGTGTATAATATGCTACTAAAAAGGTTCCTAATCCCTACATCCCATGTGTTTTAATTAAGTCATTTTAGGAGAGAGTTTCAGGTGGGGGGGATAACTGGAAGTGAAAACAAATAAGACAGGATTACTTCAGAAATATTCATTTATAACCTAGTAGTTTATTGTAAGCCTTCTAGAAGTACATTTATCATGAGTAAGATCTGTCAAATTGAAGAGTTTTCTGCCAAAATCCACGTTGACGTGACCATCCAGCATAAATGCAATGTTTGTTCTTATTGAACAATGACTTAGATTTTCTTCTGCCTTTTTATTTCCATGCCAGCATGACCAGTGATAATGTTTTAGCTTAAATAATACACAAAGTTAAACTAATAAAATAATCCTCAAACTATACTCTATATTGTAAGCATTATAACAAGGTTTTATATGAGTTTTTACAATAATCAAGGATAAACATTTTAAATATTGTGCCATGAGGCAAAACCTGCTTACTAGAGAGCATAAACTGTAATGTTACTGTTAGCTAGACAATAGTCCCCATTATCTGCCATTTGACTCCAGTTTCAGTTACCAGCAAAAACTAGTTATTTACATTGTCTTGACCCTTTCAAGAAACAGAAGGCATAGTCACATAACTCTTACCACAGTATATTGTTATAATTTTTCTATTTTACTAGTAATTATTGTTAATCTTTTACTATACTTACTTTTTAAACTTTGCCATATGTATGTTAGGATAAAAATAGTAGAAATAGGTTTCAGTTATTATTTGTGTCTTGGAATACATCCCCAATAGATAAGAAGGGACTACTATATTTCTAATTTTTTTTTAAATGATGTGTTTGAGCTAAAGACTTTGGTATGTAAACCCAGAAGGATGGAATTTTTTACCAAAGCTGGGGAGGGTGTTGTAATAAATAGGAAATAAACAAATATATCACATGAGCAGAGGAAAAACAGGAAAAAAAACTGGGAAGTGGCAGAAGCTATATATATACATTTTTTTATGAATGAATCAATTTCAGTAAACGAAAGAATTGCCAAATAACAACTGATCAAAGTATAGGAAGACTGCCAAACTGAAATTACAATAATTGTTGAGTAGTCAATTCCAACCTAAATCAAAGAGATTATACCTGGAATCTAAGCAAGAAAGTTGAAATTGCTTGGCTAATTTTCATCCAAGATTGACCAGGTGTCCCAGGCAGTAGTGGAAAAAAAATCCCAATCACATTAATTAGCTAAGTCAAACTGGCTTTAAAAAAAAAAAAAAAAGACAAAGAGTGCCTAAAACTTCAATTTCTACCTGTTTTACCATATGTTCCAAAACCACCAGAAAAGTAAACAAATGAGAGTTTCACTTAGTGGTGCCACACCTGTAATTCCAGTAGCTCAGGAGGCTGAGGCAGGAGGATCTCAGGTTCAAAACCAGCCTCAGCAACTTAGGCCATCAGCAACTTCTGGAGACCCTGTCTCTAAATAATAAAAAGGGCTAGGGATGTGGCTCAGTAATTAAGCACTCCTGGGTTCAGTCCCTAGTATAGGGTTGGTGGGGGGCAGTAACAAATGAGGTTAGCCCTATGATCCCTTGAACCTCCCCAGGCCACTCCTCCCACAACCCATTTTTTTGTGTGTATGTTACTGGGGATCAAACCCAGAGCCCCATGCATCTAAACAAGCACTCTACCATTGAAATACATCCCCAGGGCCCCATATTGCCTTGAGAGATTCCAGGCCATGCCTCAGGATAAGGAACCCAGGCAGAGCTCTGTGAACACTCTTTTTGAGGAATTAAGAATCCATGCAGGTCAGGCTGCTAGAACTCAGAACACAAAGTGCCAGAAGGGAGAGACAGCCACACAGAGAAAAAATTCAGGAGATTTGCAGAGGATCCACCTTGAATATTCAGTTGAGTATCAAATGGTACTGATGATAGGGAAAGAACCATCCAAGAGACTGAAGAAGAAGAAAACTATCTGGCACAAGGAGCCAGGNACGTTCAAAATAAAAAATACAAATAGGGCTGGGATGTGGCAATTAGTGGCCTAGTGCTCAATCCCTGGTAACCCAAAAAAAAAAAAAAAAAAAATTAAAAAGCAGTCTAAGGGAAGAAAAGAGAACATGTTATATAAAAGAATAGAAGGTAAGCCGTATGAACACTAGTCAAAAAGTTAGAATGACTATATTAATAGCAGGCAAGGTATATTTCACAGCAACAAATATTACCAGGGATTAAAAAAATGTTATTTCATAATGCTAAAATGATCAATTAATCAGAAGGATATACTCACAACATAAAATGTTTATGTCTATAATTGACTCAACTTCAAAATGCATGAAGCAGAAACTGATAGAAATTCAAGGAGAAGCAGACAAATC
Organism: Marmota marmota marmota; assembly: GCF_001458135.2. NCBI lineage: Eukaryota > Metazoa > Chordata > Mammalia > Rodentia > Sciuridae > Marmota > Marmota marmota. The sequence continues at coordinate 5,273,125 of NW_026000316.1, forward strand.
CACAATTATACTCAGATTTCAATGCCCCTCTCTCAGTAATTGATAGAACAAGAAGACAAAATCAGCAGGAATATGGAGTACTTGAACAACACTCAAGCCAACAACCAAAGAATTCACAGTCTTCTCAAGTGCTCAAGGTACATTTACCACAAAAAACTCAATATATTTAAAAGAATTCAGTCATACAAAGTCTGTTCTCTAACCACAGCAGAATTACATTAGAAATCAAAGACAAAAGATTTCTGGAAAACCAACAAATGTTAGGAAAATATGTAATACATTTCCAAATGAATGTTGGGTAAAAGAAGAAATCAAAACAGAAATTAGAAAGTATTCTGAACTAAAAGGAAAATCAAATCTAAACATATCAAAATGTATGGGATACTACAAAAACACTAATAAAGGGATAAGTTTAGGGTAATGAATACCTATATTATAAAATAAGAAGGTTCTCAAATCAACAACCTTCAGCTACAGCCTTAAGCAAATAGAAAAAGAAACCCATGTACGCAGAAGAGTGAAGATGAGGATTTTGAAAAATCAACAAAACCAAGATGCATAATAACTGATAAGAAAAAAAGTAGAGAAGACTCAAACTCTAGCTTCACTGTTATATTCTATTAAACATCGATTTCACAGAAACTCTTCCAGAAAACGGATGAAAATGCAAACTGATTCTCAATATATTTAAAAGGATTTTTTTTTTAAAGGAAGAGACAAGAGAGAGAACAGAGGGCTTACCAAGAGGCATGACCTCTTTCTGTGTGATGGATATGTTTATTACCTTGATTATGCAGATGGTTTTGCAGATGTGCAAATTAGACACATTAAATATTTGCAGTGTATTATATTCCATTAATTTCTTCAATAAAGCTGTTTAAATAAAGACTGTATTCCAGAAACCAACTTATCTCTATAGTGTGAAAATAAAATATTAGTTTTGAATTTATTCTTTAATATACTAAAATATACATATTCAAATCACTTGTTTTCTTCCAAAAATAGTAAACTGTGATTACCACTATAGGTGGGTGTGGTAGCTTCTGTAATCCCAGTGACTCTGGAGGCTGAAGACAGAAGGATCACACTCTCAATAACTTGGCGAGATTGTCTCAAAAAATAAAAAGGGCTGTGGAAGGAGCTCAGTGGTACAGTGTCTCTGGGTTCAATATGTGACACATTATAGAAGAGATGTACTCAAAGTACTTAAAAAGGGTTTAGATTTTTGTTTTTCAGTGATATCATACACACAAAAAAAGATTAAACAAAAGCAAGGAAGACAATGGAGAAATCTTATTCTCAGGCTATTATATTAAAATATTTTTTTTTATCATAACTGTCCTACTTTGGGCTATTTTTAAATACATCTGGGTAGTAGTCACTCCCTCAAATCATTTTTCATCAATAATCAAACATGAAGACTCATTCTTAATTATATGTGAAATTTCTTGCCAAATACTCTAGATCATTAAAGCTTAAAATAGGGGAAAAAAAAACACGATGAGGCAAAACATCACATTTCATCTTGTATGTGCCCCACTTCCTCTTAACTTCTTATCTCCAATGATGACAGAAGATAAATCTTCACTATTTTATCAATATTTCCATGTGGAAGCATATATAATCCAGCCATAAAGAGTGAAGTATTGTAATAATTGTCCCTAAAATGTCACTTTCAACTAGTTTTGACTCCATTAATAGTTTGAATCATTAGTCAATAACTGTTGCCATGAGCTGAAAATTTTTGTTCTAAAGTTCATTGTCAATTGCAGGGCTCCTGTGTTGCATAAAAATAAATGTCTTGAACAAACACTGTGCTCCATAAATTCTTTTGCTACATGTTGAAGGGTAATCAAATTATTATAAAACGTAAACTACATGCAAGTGTTCATTATGATTGAAATTACATTTGCATTTTTCTGAGTAATATGCATTTATCCTAACAAGAATACAAGTCAAGTTTTAGCATAGAGACTTTCAAAAAGATACAGAACTTTCTGATTCACTATTTAACCATTCATGATACTTAACAGAAATCAGGAAAATCCCTTGTTTAATAAACACACTTATCAAAAACAATATTTTCTTTGCTAGCTGAATAGCCATCACAAATTAATTCCCTTGAAAACATGCTATTTTGAGTACTTAAATATACACATGGGTATACACATGGGAATATACAGAGGGCGACACATACAGAAGATGGAATCTAGAGAAATACAGTTTCAAGTGATTTCACCTGGCTGGTGTGCTGTCTTCTAGGTAGAATTCTTTAAGCAAAATAAAGTTTCTGAATCAAAACCTCATTATCAATCGCCATGGAAAAGATAGAATCTATCCAATTTATTGATTGACTCATTCATTCACCCACTTAATACACATTTCATAAATACTTGCTAAAATGTCAGATGCTATGATGAGTATTAGAGATAAAATGGAGAGCAAAAAAAAAAAATGAGACATGATCCATGCATTCACAGAGCTTACAAACTAATAGGGAAGAAATGCATTAAGTAATTATACACACAAACTTATAATAGTGGTATGAAGGAAAGATCCACATGCTATGAAAGCATGTGATGGGAGGAAATTACTAAATCAATGAAGTAATGAGAGATAACTAAACTGAAATCTTAACAAAAGAGTACAGGTTAATTAGAACAAAAAGAGGGGGCAGTAGGAACAACCTATGCAAAAGTCAATAAAAGCCACTCTGGAAGACATTTTGGAAGTTTCTTTTAAAACCAAGCATACTCATACCATATGATCCAGCAATTGCACTCATTTACCCCAATTAGTTGGATGAAACCAAGATATCCTTGAGTAGGACCTCTATAGTGAATGGATAAACAAACTATGGTATACCCAGACAATGGAATATTATGAGCCTTTACCACTATCAACCCCACACCACAGTGCTACATTTGTTAAAATCTAGGAGCCAATATTGACACATCATTGTCATCCAAAGTTCATAATTTACTTTAGGCTCTTGGTGTTGTATATTCTATTTGTTACATAAAGAAGAAATGAGCTTTCAAGTCACAAAAGACATGGGGATCTCTCTGATAAGTGAATGCTCATCCATAAAGGGGGGGCATGGGAAAAAATGGAGGAACTTTGAGCAAAGGGGGGGAGGGATGTGGGAAAGGGGGCAGGACAGATAGTGGAATGAGATGGACATTATTATCCTACTTACATCTATGACTGCACATATGGTGTGACACTACATCATGTGCAACCATAGAAATGTAAAGTTGTGCTGCAATTGTGTACAATGAATCAAAATTAATTCTGCTGCCATATGTACCTAAATAAAATAAATAAGTTAATACAAAAAAAGAAAAAAGACACGGAGAAATCTTAGAAGCACATTACTAAATGAATGGAACCAATCTGAAAAGGCTGCATACTAAATGATTCCAACTATGAGACATTCTAGAAAAGGCAAGACTATGAAGACAGTTAAAAAAAAAAATCAGTGGTTGCCAAGGGTAAGGGGGAAGAAGCAAAACCTCTGTGTGGTACCATAATGTTGAGTCCATGTCATATACATTTGTCCAAATAAATGGGATACACAATACCAAGACCCTAAAGTAAACTATGAACTTTGGGTGATAATGATGAGTCAGTATCAGGTCCTTGATTTTAATGAATGTAGCATTCTCGTGTGGGATGTGATACCAAGGAAGGCTGTTGATGTGTGGGGGCAGAGGGTATATGCAAACTCTAAGTTTTTCTATGAACCTAAAAATGCTATAAAAATAGGGTTTTTAAAATAACCCCCACACACACAGTCAAGGCAGGACTTTTTATCTTGACACTGCTACATAGACCATTAATTATAAAAACTGAGGAAGAATCTGGACATGGTGGCATGTACCTGTAGTCCCAGTAACTTGGGAGGCTGAGGCAGAAGGATCACAATTCATGGCCAGCCTCAGCAATTTAGGGAGACCCCATCTCAAAATAAAAACATAAAAGGGCTGGGAATGTAGCTCAACAGTAAAGTATCCCTAGGTTCAATCCCTGGTACCAAAAAAACCCCAAAAGCAAAAAACAAAAACTGAAGAAGACTTGCTGTCAAGATAAATGATTGGGGATAAAATTAGGTAAAAAGGTATATAAGCTCAAGTTCAGGCTTTAAATTACTCCAGGTCCTCTTTATCATTTCCTCTCAAATGGATGAACCTGGAAATATATATATTAGGATGTGCTCTATGTAAATAATGGCTTATAGAGACATGTGCACATCTGAATACCACATACCCCATACCAAGAAAAGATCTGGAACCACTGAAAATTGGGACTCATGCTCTCCTCCTTTCTGCTTGGTAAATTCAAAAGAAGGGAATGGAAAAGAGCTACAGTTAAAATGGTTATAAAATATTAAGCTTGCTGGTAACTTTTGCCAACATGGTGGAAAATTAAAGAAAAAAAAAGAACTTGAGAAAAACAGAAATGATCAGAAGGGGACCAGAAGAGAATCCATGCATAAAATTTGAAAAAAAACAAAATCTGGGTGGACTTCATAGAGTGTTCTTCATAATTGCAAATAAATTACATGTGATTATGTAAGAAGAAATCAAAGAAGACACTTAGACTAGAGAAACTAAAAATAGTAATAACTATATTGTAATGATAAGAATGGCATGAAGAAGTGTGGTATGTGAGCTTAATCCTCTCTATCATAGAAGGAAGTCAATAGATAATATCTAAAATAGATAAAAGGATACAAAATAGTGTAAGCATGTTGTTAAGTGATAAGAAAGTTACCAGGAAAAAATTAAAACTATTAAAAGGGCTAAAGTGGTGGTGCCATTGGTGAGCAACACTAAGGACAGGAAAGGGTGTGGCATGAATTATTACTTTTTATTACAAGTCCTTCTATACACTATTATTATGCACACTTAGTACTTGAATAAAAATAATGACATTTTGAAGAACAAAATGATAAAAGGAGGAAGTAGAAACCAAACTGGCAGAGTTCTAGAAAGAAAGGATGAAAAATTATTTTAAAAATCCACAAAAGAAGCAACAATAAAGTGAATAAAACATCTGAAAAATAACATTAGGGACAGGATTGGTAGGCTTTGAGGAATTCAATGGAAACACAATTGGAAAGAAAAATATATAATGATTAAAGACAAGATGACAGACACAGAACACAAAGGAGAGCCAAAGGAGTGGAGTGATGTGATGTGGCCAAAACCACAGAAAAATCAAGATCTGAACCCAAGTTTACCTTTTTACAATCTCTTTGTAATAAGCCTGCTTATTCAGCAGAGTTCGATATTCTAAGAATTCAATATCTAGCCAGATAATCACTTCAGTTTGTCAAGAATATCGTCCACTGAGAAGTTTGGGGTTTTTCATTTTGTTATATTCTGACTACAGACATGTTTCCTATATAAAGTCTACTTTGATTAGATGAAAGAAACAGAAAATGCTAGCAAATACAATGACATTTGAACAGACTGCTGCATCTAAAATCTCATCTAGATAAACAAAGCAATTGTGAGCTAAAAGTTATTTCTGAAAGTGGAAAAAAGTAAAAAGAACTTTTTTTTTTGAAAAACGAGACACATTCTCTACCTCATATAGAATCTCTGATATTTCACCCATTTGATTAAATATACACCTGACATGGAAATACATGGGGATGCTACCATGCTGTATCACCAATATATTTACAAAATATATTGGTAAAAAATTCTAAATCTAATAACCTAACAAGTTGCCAATTTTCCCTCTCCTCCTAAGGGGGTACCTGTGATCCAAAGATTGACTAGCATGAGGTTTTAGAATCCAGAGCACTAATCTATGCCAAGAAACAAAAGAAAAATGGAAACGTCATTGTCCATCAAAAGCAATCAATACAAATCTAGAATCACTAGAAAGAATGTGGTAGACGGGAGAGTGAAGCAGCAATTTGCAATGAAAACTCTGATATGGCATATGCTTATACATCCACATTCTAACCACCTGACTACTACATAAAGGGTCAGTGGCTAAGTATGCTATGTTTTGGACTGGAGTTATGAACAAAACATACTACTTCATTCATCCTACCCTAAAGGCTGAGCCAGATCTAAGAAAGCCTAGGTAGTCTCTCTGAATGACAGTTCATCTGCATTTGAAAAGAACTGTTGTGATATGGGAATGGCTCCAGAATCACCCTATCAGAATTCAATTATAAATGACACTTACCAACCTCCTAAACAAAAATCCTATCAAAAAACAAGGAGTGCTAAGAGGAAAAGTCAAGGTGCAAACATGTAGAATCCCTCAAGGTTACCTAAGAGGAACCATGAATGCTCTGGAAAGTATATTCCTGGATAAGTGTACTTGAAAAACTCTTTAATTAGAAGGACACAGTCACAGGCTGTAGCTGTAGCTCAGTGATAGAGCACTTGCCTCACAAGTGTGAGGCACTGGGTTCAATCCTCAGCACCACATAAAAATTAATAAAAAGATATTGTGTCCATCTACAACTAACTAGTATTTTTTTTAAAAAAAGGACACAGTCACTATATTAGAATCATTCCCTACTTTATGATTCCCACAAAATAAAATTTCCATATTCAATAAATGCTTTCATCTGCATGGTGTGAGAAACACACTCATCTGTCCAAGCCCAAAGAATGGACTAACAGATACAAGAAACAGCAAAAAGCAAGGCTTTGTTTTAATGATGGTCTTCAAGATCAGGTGCCTGGTGGTCAGGGACCCACAGACTGGGTACCACCAGTGTTTTATCCCCTAAAGCACAAGATCTCTCTCCCAATTCCTCATTGGCTAAGGACTATGGGGTGCATAATCTTCCTGCACATCACCTAGGTTTCACTGTCTCCTATTAGATTATTTATATATACCTTTCATTGTCCCCACCTTCCTTTGTTCTTTTGTCTCTCTCCTTTGGTTGGGTAGGGGCCACTTCCCTCTCACCTCCTGTCTGTCAGGGATCTGTGAATTTTTACACTATAGTGTTAACTTCTTATAATTTTTCATTCTGTTCACCACTCCATCTGCCTTTCTTTTTTTAATATGATAAAATTTTATTGTTTTTTTTGCATTACAATTCTTATTACACATATATACCACAATTTTTCACATCTCTATATATATCCATCTGCCTTTCTTACATCCCAAATCATTTTACATTTAAAGCTAAATACTGTATTCTGAAAGTGAACCACTGGACTTTTGTTTCTTCAGAATGGCAAGGATATTGTAATAAAGCAACAATTTGTGATTAGTAATTTATAAAGAGTTAAAATAAAATCTGTTTGGCTACCATGAACATTCAATAAAGTTTGTTTCAAAGGTACATTAGTCCCTCATTATGCCAAGAAATAGCAAAGAAGGTAAATACTAACTAAAATTCCATTCATAGCATGGAAAATGAGCTTTTACCATAAAGTATTATATGGATATGACAAGGTCCAGTGGGTGGATAATTTCTAAAAGTTAGTTAGAGTGAGGAATTACTAAAAGGAAAAATTATATTCAACTCATTTTGGGGAGGTGGGGGGTACCAGGGATTGGAACCTGAGATGATTAACCACCGAGCTACATCCCCAGCCCTCTTTACTTTTTTAATTTGAGACAGGGTCTCACTAAGTTGCTTAGGCCCTCACTAAGTTGTTGAGGCTGGCTTTGAACTAGTGATCCAACTGCCTCAGCCTCCCAAACCACTTAGGATCACAGGCATGTGCCACCATGCCCAGCTCTTCAACACTTTTAATACTTTACAACACTGAAATATGCAATCATTTATGGATCTTTTGACATAGAATAAAGGCTGTTTAATATAGACTCATCAGCTAGAATTCAGAGCAATCTTCCTTTCATAAACCACATCCTTAAATGCATTGTCTACTATCTACAATTTCATTTTCTTTAGAAGAGAGAACCCGAGATATCTGCAAAACCATATGAATCCTAGGTTGGTGTTATTTTTTCCCTAGGCTTTCAGTTACCTCACCTATGCTTAAAGAGTAGCAATCTTTTTTTAACCTTTATTTTACTTATTAATTTATATGTGGTGCTAAGGATCGAGTCCAGGGCCTCGCACATGCTAGGCAAGCGCTCTACCACTGAACCACAAACCTAGTCCCCAGTAGCAATCTTTTAGCTGCTTTACCAACTCATGCAAGAACTGAATTTTCATAAACTGATCTCTTTTTTCTTACACACATACCTCATCAATTTACATGATGTTTTATTATATCATATAATTACAACAGCAATTACAGCTGGCAGATATAGTTCTGGGAATAAATGGAAATACATCTGAGAATAGAGGCAACTGCCCTTTTGGTAAGCACACAGTTCAACAGATAGGAACTTCATAAAGTATTAGAAACCAATGCTTTTACTGATATTCATCATTTCCTCAATGATCAAACTGTCTAAGTTTACATACTGCACATTGCTATTTGTGGAGAAGAAATATGAAACACTGCTAGGTACAGTGGCACACTCCTATAATCCCAACAGCTCAGGAGGCTGAGGCAAAAGGATCACAAGTTTGAGGCCAGCCTCAGCAACTTAGCAAGCCTCTGCCTCAAAGGCACTGGGAATGTAATTCAGTGGTAGAGTGCCCCTGGGTTCAATTACCAGTACTGCAAAAACAGTGAGAGCGGGACAGAAAGAAGAAACTATTTTGTTAATTACTGCTTAAATTAAGCCATTACAGAATATTCATTTCACTCAAAATGCCATATAGGCAATCCCAGACTCATGTAAGTCCCACACAGCCACTCTTCTTTGCCTTATCTGCCTACCCTCAGTTCCAGAAGCTTCTTTGCTGCTCTCTTGGGAGCAGCCATAAAAAATGAGAAACTCTGAGAGAGATAGCTCCTAAGTAAATAAAAGCAAGACTTGAAAAAAGTTCAAACAGTTTCAAGACAGTAATCCCTAGGGGAGAAGTGTTTATGATTACTCATACATCCCCCAAACATTCTCCTTTGCTGCCTCCCTTCATTCACTTTCCGGTGCTACCTGATGGATATTTTACCAAGCAATTAATTTTTTAACAATCATTTTAAAAATGATAAATATACCACATGCAGAAATGCTTTTAGAACAATTTAGTTCATTTGATACTTAGAAGTGTTAAGTTGTATGACAGGAATCAAGATTTGGGAGGAAGAGGTAGGTAATTTGGGCTAGAAATGAGGACACAGTCACGGAAGAAGAGGTGTCTACTGAATAGTAGGGCACTATTATATGGAAAAGGGGTACAAAGAGAGAAATAAGGGATTCACAGGTAAAACTGACCAGTTTAAAAGCATAGTCCTGCACCAAGAAAAGAGAGCTTCCTTCATTATTATTCCTAAACCATATGGCACATGTCTTCTCCCAGAAATCAGACTCATACTACAGTTTCTTCAATAAAACCACTTGTATGCAATGTAGATTAAGTGGGATCTAGAAAAGGGGAGCTACCCTGGGAACCTAACATCCATTTATAACATGTTCCCCAAGAAACAATTTCTTTAAGATATACAAAAAGAAACAAAAATTCTTGCAAACAATTTTTAGAATACAGCATGCTCCTAGTATCCACAGAAAAGGATACTCAAAGCAAAAAAGTTTAAATGCAGCAGAGGTAAAGGGAGAAAGAAAAATAAAGTTACCATGTGCAATAAAGAAGTGGCTACTTTAAATCACTGTGTCATCATGATATCTTATTGCAATGTGTCAACCTTTGCTAAACTGTGACTCCCTTGGATAAAATTCTCACATCCTCTAAGGATTGGAGTACACTCCTACTTGGGCATTCTGTTTGTATCTCTGCCCTAGTTAGATTAAGGTTGAGAATATTCTATTTTCTGTCTATTCCTGCTAATAACAATTTTGTAATTTTTTTCAGTTTGCAGACCTGAAAACAAATCCATCTTCTCACCTACTCCCATCTCTCCCCATTCCACCATGCCTATTCTTCCTTCTCCCATCCAGTTCTCACCACAGTACGATCACCAAGGCTAAATCCTAACTTCCTCTTCTCATTCCTAATACCACTGCACTAGTTCAGAGACTCATTTCTTGTCTCTACTAGTGTAACTTTTAGTTAACTTTATACTAGTACAACTTACTAGTATAACTTCCAGCCTCCAATTGCACTGCTTTTCAAACATCTCTCCTAGCTGTTTTAAACCTCTGGATCCACAGTCAAAAATACAAATGCATATGGATTCTAAACAGGTAACAAAATTGAGTGATGCAGATCAGTTGCAGGAAAATAAATGTAAACTAACTCTTGACCCTGGCTGAAATGCAAGAGGGGTGTATTGTAGCAAATCCAAGAATACATGGTCCATTCAAATGAGACAAATCTTATTCAGGTATACTGGATTGCTGCCAACCATGTGAGAACATGGGCTCATTACTGTAAAAATATTCTGATGTTTCCAAAGAAGCCAGAAATTTGGATTTATATGTGTAAACTCCAATTCTTAAAGAGTGCAAACAAATCAAATTTAAAACCACACTGCCAAAACACTGAAAGCCAAACAAAACAAATCTGTGGGCCAGATATGCTTGCAGAGCTACCATAATGCAAACTATGCATGAGATTAGTGATTTAGAGTACAGAATCATCTAGGAAGCTTATTAATGCAGATTCCTGTGACCCATACTCAAAGGATTCTGATTCAGTGGGTCCATTGGGGCTCCAGAATCTAGTTTTCTAACAAGCTTTCCTGGTGGCTTTGAGGCAGGTAGTTCTAAAACCACTTTTGATGAATCTACATGAAAAGGAATCTCAAAGGTTGAATGGAATGAGAACAGTGGGAAAATGGAAACTATATTTCTAATACATTTAAAATACTTCAAAATGTTCTTATTTTAATGCTGTCCCAGGAAGAACAAATAAGTATCATATGTGTTTCAACTTTGAACAATAGTGCTTATTCATTGTATATTTTCAAGTGATATATGAATCCAATGAGAATTATTAATAAGTTTTTTCATCATTCTGGACATTTCAGATCAATAGCAGAGTGATAGTTATAATTAGCATTAAAATATAAGGCAGTCTTCTAAGAAAATCAGGTACAGCTTTTTTACTAAAGTATTTATTTAAAAAGTGCTATTTATATATTTTTGGCGGGTCAAACATTCTAAAGATGAAAGGAATTGTCTACAATAAACTTGAGTTGATTCTTCAAAAAGCAGTCATTGTTCATTAACTGAATGCTTCCTAAATTCAAACTTCATGCTGGTTTATATTTTCTTAAAGTAAGACATATCTATGCCTTAAACGTGTGTGTGTTGGGGGGGGGGGCAGGGACAAGTTCCTCATGACCCAGTTCCTGACATATTTTAACCCAAATTATTAATCTTTGCTGTTTCTAGATTCTAGATCACTTATCAAATATTAAAGTATATACAAATCTTATCTTCCTTATAATATGTAAATTCCTGACACAAGCATCTATATTTCATGACCTATACACTTTAGCACTAAATATAATAATAGGAAACTGAACTATACTACAATGAATATCAAACAAAAGAATGATGTCAATAGGAAAATATGACCCATAGTATTAAGCAAAAAGAAAGGTAAGAAGAAACAGGAGCAGGGGAAAAGCTCCTACCAGCCCCAACATTTTGGTAATGAACTCATACGACAGGACCAATGACAAAGATGCCTGAGAAATAGATTGTTCCCAGTACCACAATACTGATGGGGTGGGTCATTGAGAAAGAAACAAAATAGATTGCTCCAACTGATGAGTGAGCCTCCAATTCCCAAGACAACATCAGTGGGAAGAAGGAGAAACAGGCCAGAAGTATTTTCGGCTCAACATACCAGGGGAGCCCCTGCCCAGGGGCCTTTCATATGGCCATGTATTTATAACTCAGGAAGTTCCTGCCCTTTGCGTTTATAGTAAAACACTCTTCATGTTTGGAGGGCTCAACAGGGATTTTATAAGAATCACAAATCTCTCATGAGAAAGTTGTCTAACCAGGAATAATTCACATTCCAAAGAACTATGTCTTTTTAGAACAGAATAATTTTGTAACCCAAGAATGAGCTTGAAATCTTTCTCAACCTATACCTTGTGAAATAATGTCCTGTCTCTATAGCTACAACACACTTCACAAAAGAATAATCATTCAATTTCAGTAAAACACATCATCAGTATTATCTCTAAAGTCAGAAAATAACCACAAAACATTCAATTTTAGCCTAAGTATCTTTGCCTTCCACTAAACTGAAACAATAAATAACTTTTTATATGCATCAAAAGAATGAATTTACTTTTAAGGGGGCAGTTAAGCCCAAAAAACAGTACACACATATACGTACACACACACACACACACACACACACACACTAATATGCTCAAATTAAAATAATCAGTAATAATAACAATTATAATTGTCATTATTTGTTATGTTATAAATCAGGTTTTGAATAAGAACTAGATAAGAATACACATTTACACAGACTTTGATAGCTCAACACATGTAGAACCCTGGACAAGTTTTCCAAATGAAAATGGATAAATTTTCATTCTCCCAGCTCTTATCTCAAATTCATATGGAGCCCTGTTCCTAATTATTCTGTCTTAAAAGCTATAGAAATAAAACTAAGTTGACAGTGTCTGAATACAAATCTCAATTGTTTAAGTCAACTACTTTAAGTAGAGGACTTCAGTTCAACGCATAGCCCTAAGACTACTTTGCCATAGATAAGAACAGTGTCTCTCTTCTTTTGTCTTAGGAGAGCCACACATGAAAATGTTGTATATGTCATAAATCTTGCAGCTACTCTTGGAATATTCCAGGGACTGTAAGACTGTAATTCAGCCAAGACATAACACTTTCATTGTGACAGCAAAAGCCTTGTAATCTAAGCTATCTGACCTTTAGAGCAGTATCTATTGGGGGGAAGGGGGATAACAAAAGCAAGAAGTTTAGAATTAGAACAAGAACTTCAGAGGCACAAATCTACAGAATAGTAGGCTGGGAGCAAGGACCAATTAAGTTGGTACAAAACTGTAAGTTATCAAAGTGCACACTATTTACAGTACATGTTTAATTTCACAGGTTCAAAGCTGTCAAATTAAAGCTTGGCAAATGGTATCAGAATTAATGGATGCCTTTATATTTACACTACAAACGGGCCAATTACCATGGAATTTTGACAAAAGATTTTTGACTTCATGATATTTCCAATTATAAAACGTCTAAAGTAAGGTCGTTTATAAGCTCTGATCACATCATTCCTCTAACTCCCCTGTTCCAATATGCCACTTGGGTTATAGAATGACATCCAAAATCTTTAGGCAAGCTTTCAATGCACCATGATTGACCTGGAATCTCCCCATCTAGGCTGACCTCCAATATTCTCATACACACTTTTGGGCCTCACTGGGCTAACTCATACTTCCTCAAACATGCCCTAAGTTCTTAGCTCCCTTACAGTTGTGCATTGTTATGTACTGAATGTTTGTGTACCCCAAAAATTCTTTTTTTAACATTTATTTTTCAGTTGTATTTGGATACCTTTATTTTGTTTATTTATTTTTATGTGATGCTGAGGATCGAACCCAGGGCCTCACATATGCTAGGCGAGTGTTCTACCACTTAGCCACAACCCCAGCCTCCCCCCAAAAAATTCTTATGTTGAAACGCTATCCTCTCCCAAGGGACAACATTAGGAGGTGGGGTCTTTGGGAGTGGGAAGGATTGGAGCCCTCATGAATTGGATTACTGACCTTGTTAAAGAGTTCTAAGAGAACTTGTTTTCCCTCTCTGCCATGTGAAGATACTACAAGTCAGAAGCCTGCAACTTGCAAGAGAGCCACCAGAACTTGGCCACACTGGCACCCTGATCCTGGACTTCTAGTTTCCAGAACCGTGAGAAATAAATTTCTATTGTTCTTAAGCCAATGATACTTTACTATAGGAGTCTGTGTTAAGATATGCATACTGTTCTCACTACAGGAAATGCCCTTTCTACCTGCTAAAAATAATCCCTGTTCTTTAAGACTCTCTTTGACTGCTGCTCTCTCCATGAAGCCATCTCTAACATTCCATTTATAAGTGATATCATATGTGTTCCCACAGCACCTTTTATCCCTACTCTACCCTGGCCCATAGGTTTGAAAACATCTGATTCTCCAGTTCTATGTTCAGAGCAGGCAGAAATTATTTATTTTAACTCTAATTATGTCTATAACAGTATTGAGGTGGGCTTCTTCAAAACATTTATTTAATTAATATTGAATTAATCAAAGTATTGAATGAAAACAATTTCAGAGTGAGAATTTTTCCAAATGAATAGCTTACTTAAATCCTCTGTAGTAAAACTAGCCACATATAGCTACTAATCAGATGCTTGTAGACAACTCCCAGCCAACTTCTCAAGTTCTATTCCTTCTAAACTAATTTAATCCAACAAAGACAAAATGTGTTAAGATGCATTTAGTGGGCTTCTAATAGTGTCTGTGATAGGAGAAAAATACAGTATTTAGAATTTTATGTAAAATGTGAATATATAAAAATAAAATTGAGAAATTTTAGCTCATTTGTATATTTTAAAAATAGTCTGTTAATTCTAAGATGGCAGTATTTATTTAAAAAAAAAAGCATTTATTTTGGAATCAGAAATCAGTTAACCTGAGATTCACTTCCCTTACTTGTTAATGTGGGAAATAACTAAATTTAACATACATGGTTATGATAAAAATTAAGATGGTGACATAAAGCACCTAGAAAGATGCCAGAAACATTGTAGATGTCAGAAATGTTAGTTCCTTATCTCTATCCCACTATGGTTTGGAAAAAAAAATGTTTTCTAGGCTTGCCTATATTCAGTTATAAAGCAAGCAACCTTCTTCCCACAATCTTACCATTTTTGAGTAATTGCCTTTATATAACTCTGAACTTGAGTACATGTTGAACTGTCTATTTAGAATGACTTCTCTTTTAACCTTACCAAATTATTCTTCATTCTCTAGGATCCAGATCAAATGCTGACTCCGTGAAGTCTCTCCTGTCCCTACTAAGCACAGTATGTGGCATTCCTCAGAGCACTCTGCTCAAGTCTTTTTACTATAGTACTTATGACTTTTTACCTATCTGTCCCTCTTTTCTGACTTGACCATAAACTCCTCAAGAGTAAAACCTGTGTATAATCATATTTATGCCTCACTATAATTTTTCATACAAAATGAGAATTTGATGTGTGGAATGATTATACACTGTAACATATAATTATAATAAGCATAACTGTTAATAAAGCCATACATGCTGCAGAATGAAATGGCTCTGTACTGGAAATTGAAGGTTGAACAGGAATAAACTGATCATGTCACCTTCAAACAAGCAATAAAGATTTTAACAGTTATAGGAAGAAATGGAAGAAAAGTCCTTAGAATTCACTAAGAAAAAAAAAAGGATAAGAGGTTATTCCAGGCACATGGGACAATGCAGCTAATGGCTTGTTTAAATAAAGGCACAAATAGACTGAGGAAGATAAGATGATACAATTAGGTGCTTAATTATTAGTATCCCTAAATATAAAAATGCACTTGGCCCCAATGAGTTGGGTGCAAAGTAGTCACTGACTTTGGTCAAATAGGGAAGATAACCTTGATTCAATTAGACCACAAATTGTAAAGGTCAGTGAGTGACTCATAATAGAGAAATATAGTCTGATAATAAATGAGGCAAAGAGCAAACCTTAGCTTGAAAAGGTAAACTTGATAAATTCCCAGTATGGGGTAGGGGGTCAAGTTAATTTTTATTTTCCTAGAAAAGAGGAAGAATATTAAAATGAACACTGCCATAAAGTATTTCAAGTTATAAATTGTTTCTAGTATAACTAACATAGTTCAGAGATGTCTCCAGAGCTAACAATGATAGAGTACTGAACTTAGATGCCAATGTAGATAGAAAAGTTTGGCATCATCAGCATTCAGGTGGTATTTGAAGAAGCACATAACTGCCTGTGATTGTATATGGAAAAGAGCAGATAAACAGTGAGGAATTTTTAGGAATGGAGGCAAAGAAAGCTCAGACTTTGGCAGTTAACAAGAAGCAGAACTACCAGAGAAGACTGTACCATGAAGTCTAAAAACCATATACATGAATTAAGTTTCCAGCATCAAAAGTGTTTAGGTATCAAGGAATGAACAGATAGAAAAATAGATTTTTAAACTCATGAGAATGAGAATGAACATTTTCCTGGGATGTCATAAATGAGATAAGTGACAAGAGATATGTTTACAAACACAAAGTTGGTAACAATCCAGTCCAGCAAGTTTGTGATAGTAGAAAAGAAGAAAAGTGGTAACAGTCAATGAAACAAAGGATGCTTCCTTAAGGACAGGGATGATCTGACCCTGTCTCAATACAGGGCAAAGGGCACAATGGAAACTAAAGAGCAGCTGAAGAACAATAGGAGTTTTTCAAACAAAATATACACAAAGTCATAATATCTAAAGCAAGGTCTCTCAATCTTGGCAATCTTTCTAAACCTTGACATTTTGGGCTGAGTAATTCTTTGCGTCTGGGGAATGCCCTATGAATTGCAGGATGTCCCCAGGCATCCCTGGCCTCTACCCATTAAATCCCAGCAGCACCCTCACCCAATCATGAAAACCAAAAATGTCTACAGACAATACCAAATACTCCTTGGTTAGTAAACCATCCCCCACTAAGAACTACTGGTCTAAAGAAAAATAACAAACTTTTGGGGACAGAGGAATACTACTCCGTATATATGTGTCCTTAACACAAAGCTCTTTGGGTTAAGTGAAATTTAAAAAAGAAGGAGGATATCAACAACCAGGACTGTATTAGAGGAAATATGAATTTGTGAGGATGGAAAAGAAGAATATTTGAAAAACAGAAATTTAATAAAATTCTTAACCTGCTGAATTACCAGCTGTTATGGTTTGGACCTAGACTGTCTCCTGCAAAAACCAACGTGTGGAGGACATTATCCACAATACAGCAATGTTCAGAGGTGGGGCATTTAGGCAATGCTTGGATTGTGACAACTCTGACTTTGTCCATAGAATGTCAATTTGATGGATTAATAATCTGAATGGACTTAGAGGGAGTTAGTGAAAATTATATTGGTAAGCTATGGATGGAGGAAATATGTCAATGGGATAATGGCCTTGGGGACTATATCTATCCCTGGATCCTTCATGTCTATCTGTATCTGTCTCTCTCTGCTTCCTGTGTGCCATGAGACAAGTAGCTTTCCTCTGCCATGCCCTTTTCACCATGTTGTTTCTGACTTGGAGCTGTGAACCATAGATTAAGACCTATGAAAACAAGAGCCCAAAAATAAATCCTTCCTTAAGTATTCTTACAAGGCATTTTGATCACAGCAAGCTGACTAACAATTTTTCCATCTTTCATCCTCTAGTTTCATGTTGCAATATAGGTAATTCTATAAACAAAATCAACAGAGAAAGTTTAACTTATTAGGCTTAGTGATCATACAGCAAATTACTATAATGTGCCCCATAAAGATAAATATCATGTCTCATTAAAAAATTTTTTCAAGCTAAGCATGGTGGCACACACCTATAAGGCTGAGGTAGGAGGATCAAGGCCAGCCTGACCAACTTAGTGAGACCTTTTCTCAAAAAAAAAAAAAAAAAAGAGGCTGGGGATGTAGCTCAGTGTAAAGCATTCCTGGGTTCAATCCACAGTATCACAAAAAAATCAATTTTTTTGTATTAGTCATCTTAAGTTCCAAATAGCCCAATTCCAAGTTCTAGGCATATAGTAGTATATTCGTGATTGATTTTATCTACCACATGTTTTAAAATCAAAGATTCCTTTTTCTTTTGAGAGGGATAATAGGAGAAGCTGAGGGAAGAAAAACTCAAATTACATTATGCACTTCCATATTATTTGGCACTTATGTCCATAGTGTAGGGCTCTATTACTCATTACAAGTCAATTCTGAAATAGTTTGTCACAACACTTTCTGCAGACTAATTTTAAAAAATAGCACTTGGCTGACTATGCCACACTTTTATAGCAGCCAATCTTTAGGCAAAGCAGAAACAGGAAGCAGCAGGAGAAGGTAGGTGGTTCTTGGCACTCCCCTGAACAAGAAACAATGCATGTCATGTACTTGTATAACAGGAGATAGCATTAGTTGTTTCAAACAGTTTTACTTTGCACAAAAGTTCACAAACAGAAATGGAGTGGGGAGAGGAGCAGAGAAAACAACTGAAAAATGAGGCAGGCAGTAGGACTTGCCATGTAATTGGTTCAGAATCCACTCTCTACAAGGCTAACATTCAAGTGACCAAAAAAAAAAAAAAAA
>NW_026000316.1:5291471-5302113 GCF_001458135.2 Marmota marmota marmota
TCAGTGATTGAAGTGCCCCTGAATTCAATCCCCTGATACCTAAAAAAAAAAAAAAGAATGTTGATGAGGAATTAATTGGACCAAAATAAATCAGACTCCAAAAACAGCTCAGTAATTAGCTGGGATAGTTACTCTTTAGTACCCAGTCTTTAACAACCATCTTTCATAATTCCAACTCTTCATCTAACTGAAATCCATATGTCACATACTTATGTTAGGGCAGATTCATTACAGCTCCCAAAACTTTGACTCTCAGATGTTAGAGCTGAATGGAAACTTGCAGTTCATCTATTTAGACTCTCTTATTTTATAGAATAAACTGACAGCCAGAGAAGATAAATAAATGACTTACCCACAGTTACATTTTTAAAAAGTAATCAGCTCACTTCTATATAACCCTTTTAAGTATCCAAGAACAAACTCCTTTAAAAACACCTAACAGGATCAGCTAGATATCCTATTTAGCATATTTCAACTCTGTGCATCATATGAAATACTTTCAAATTCTATAAAATAAGATGTGGGGTCTTAAAAACACAAACTGGCGGTGGTAAGATAAAAATACACTTTCCACTAGTTCACAGCAACATGGTTGGTGATAGGTATGGATGGGAAATGCTCTTAAATAAATCTAACACTTGACTAATTTAACATCCAATGGCCATCCTTCTGCACATAACTTTTGTGATCAGACAATAGGATATGACACTGATAATATTCACAGAAACTAGTAAAAATGGCAAGGAATAAACAGAGTCAGAAACATGCAAGTGATAATATTATTTAAAGGGGATGGAGGAGGTTGAAAGCAGGAATTTTAACATAAAATAATAACATTTTGATCCACAATTAGCTACAACAGAATTGGTGGGAGAAAAGTGAAAAATTGGGCCCATAGCCCTACTTTAAACTACAACTAACACCCTGAATCCATTTCATATAGAAATATGGCCACTTAAAATTTAGGATTTGGTCTTGGGCCAAGTTGACTTATATAAACTGGAGGATGTGTACCTCACAGAAAATCACAAGACTAGTCAATAAAGCAAGTATAGGCTACACTGAAGAAATCTAAGAATTTAAAGATATATTAGAGAATGTGGGTAAACCCTGCTTTAGTGAGGAAACACATGAAAATCCAAACCACCCAACATGGATAAAATCCAGGCCATTTTTATTTTTTGCATTGTAAACTTATTCTTCCCTTTAATAGCTTGTTTAAAGACCATTAGCTACTCAACCAAAGGGGGAGAAATGTAAGCTAATGCAGCCAATGAAAAACAAGCTGTGAGGGCAGCCTAAGAAAAGGTTATTTTCACTCACAAATGTTTTATGTACACACTGACTCTTCTGGAAAACATTGATTTTGTAATATGAGGTAACAGACTGCAGAACATATTATTAGAGGAAATGTCTCTGCCAATTTATTTTAACCCATCTTAACTTTCTATATGTTCTAGCTTTGTAGCATGAGTAATATAAATGAAAGTAAGCTAAAGTTATGACACAAATTTCTAAACAATATATCTTATCCATATTATCTGTAACTATGGGAAGCTCTATGAAACAATTTCAAGAAAAGGACTAGGAGGGGTACAAAAAGGAGGATCCTTAATTAGAGAAGGTGATCAACATACTGAACCTCCAACCTCGGCCCTCAAGGACACAGTCATCCATATTTGAGGACTCCAGTAATTCAAAAGTAGATGTGATCAGGTATAAAACAATGTATTATATAAATATACACCTTATATTCTTTCTCAGAATCAGTGACATATGAAAAATTCTCTTTCTAAATAAGACTTTAAAACATGTCCTATGCTTGCTGAATTTCCTATCAGGGATAAGGATAGAATCCACCTGGTTTTAAATGGCAGTAACAAGCCCAGATGTGACCTTTGTTTGAATTATAAAAAGTAGCACCAGGAAGACACAGGCTTGTGACTGGCATTTTGGTAAATAATGTGATTCCCATGGTTTTATACCTTTGAGCAGATCCCAATCATATAAAGTAGCTCTGGTCTCTACCACACATACATGCTTTTAAATTTCAAAATATAAGTATATAGACTACACTAGGTCTTACTCTCTTTAAGAAAGAATCTTCCTAACAGCTGGAGTCAGCATAATATGCTATTAAACATTTAAGACTTTACCAGTGATTGATTTCAAAGCTGATGAAAAACATCTCCATAGCTTTCCTTCCTCTGAGCAAGTCAGACCCCAACAACTATCACTCGTTTACCTGTTTTCTGAAAAATCACCCCACTGATTGGGTTAGTAAATGGACAGTAAGAAGATGTAGAGTGGAGATGGATGAGTAGTCTAAACCTACTTGAATACTCAAAATTAGAGAAATAATATGCCCATTGTTTCCCAGCACAATAATAGCACTAAATTGCTGATTGGAAAGTAGTGGTTACACAGCTTCTTTAGTAAATCCCTGTGAAGTCTAGGCCATTTGCCCAAGTCAATTTCTCATACCCACTCCACCCATCCCCAGCTCCTCATTAGTAAATCCTGCTTTTTTTTTTTTCTTTTTGGTAACCCTGGATATCTAAATAAGGAGATAATAGTTCTTTCCAAGAGTTTGCTCACCCCAATCATCCAGATTGAGTAACCCAGAATTTACCAAAGTGGCTAAAAAACAGACACCTCAAGTACAAAATTGGCATTTATTTTTAAATAAAACTAAAGCCAGTAACATAAACATGGTTGTTGCGTGCACGTATCAGAGATTTATGTGAATCATTTATCAAGAGAATACAAGAATATTTTTCCTTTACCCAACTATCTACATTTCCCTGGGAAGAAATTTTTCACATGAAAACCCCACCCTACTTCACAAAGTGCAGAAATGAAGAATGAGTGATTACTCAACCAGTTAGTGAAAGCCAAAAGTATTAATTTGGCCTTTTTTCTATGGTACATAGTAACTGTTCCAGAGTGTCTACCCACACTTGTGTAGTCAATTTTTGCAGATACTTCTACAGAATTAAAGACAGGAGTGAATTTATCCTGGGTTGATGCTTTATGAGAGTACTTTATGTGGAATAACTTCGAACAAGATCTTACCATCAGTTTAAAGTTTTATTTGTTTAAGAGTTCAGTGGCATGTACATTAAATTAGGCACACATTAGATTAAAAATCTATTTTGAGGCATGGGGATGTTTGATTATGGATTGAGTGTTAGATGATAGCAAGGAATATGTTAATTTCTAAAGATGTGACAGTGACAGTGATTATGTTTTTAAGAAGCCAGTAATTTTTAGAGATGTACACTGAAGTATGTAGAAGTAAAATGACATGATATCTGGGATTTGCACTCAAATACTTCAGCAAGGAAAACACAAAGGATGGATGAAGCATACTTATCTAGACAATTGTTCTATCTGGGATAGATGGTGGTTCATCATACTGTCCTCTCCACTTTTTAATATTTTTGAAATTTTTCGTAAGTTTTACAAAAAAATTATTAGTCCTTATTATAAAGTAAAAACTTTATTTTTTACTTTTAGCTTGAAAAGAGACAAACAAATTAAGGTTAGATTTTTTTTAAATCCTCAGAATTTTGAACAGACCTTTATCAAAATGTGGCTATCACAGAATAAAAAGTAGTTTAAAAAAAGAGGATTGTACCCCAGATCTCTTCTCACTTATGTGACTATCAGAATTGCCAGGTGATTGACTCAATAGCCACTTGGGATTAATTTCTTCCTAATGAAGTCCTGGATTCCTAGGCAGCCTACCTGAAGAGCCACCTAGAAACTTCTGACTTGTAATAGGCATCACTTTATTATAGAGCCCTGATGGAAGAAAAGATTGGTGGCCAATCCTGTGGATCTGTGTTTGGGAGCAATATAGCTTACTCTTTTTAAAGCAACACATGTAACTTCATTAAACCAAAGCCTGTGAAAATGGTGATTAGTTAGAATTTTGTTTTCTACATTCTTTTATGAGAAAGGTGGCAATTCCTTTTTTCCCAGGCCATCTCACACAAAGCAAGGAAAGACCAAGTTTCAGTTGAGTCTCTATTTAAAGCTACAGCCAGAGCATATCACTTAAACTGGAAAAGATTCAGCTTGATCAAGTAAACAAATTTTAAATTAGTATGAGTTAATTTCTTTCTATGGCTGACATTCATGATAAACAGCTACATGAAAATACACCTAAACCTTCCTCTACATGCACCAATTTTGAGCTGTCTTCCACAATGGGTGTCTTCTACTTAATGACCACTTAGATATCAAATTTATAACTATTTTTAAATCACCTAACCATCATCCTAGCTTCTTCAGTCTTCAGAAAAAAATTAAGTATCAACCACCCCAAATATGGCAAAAAGAGCTGGTCTTTTCTGCATGGCAGACTGAATACAGGAACAGGGGGAAGTCAGGTTTCAGGAACAATTCTTATGGTGCTAATGATAGCCAGTAATATTTAACCAGATGTGCTGATTCATGTAAATTAGCATATATTATGTATTGTTTTCAGAGCATTTACAGTATTCTCTGAGACCAGGTTGTAAAAGAATATTTCACTTCAATGACATGTTGCTACTGCCAGAGCTCTTCATACCTGGAGTGAAATCTGGGTGGATTACAATTATAAATTGTTCAAAAGGAACAAGAGATGACAGAGATTGAAAACTTTTTTTGCCTTTCAGAATCCCTGAAGCATAATGACTCAGTACTATAGATAACTTCTACAATAGAGGTAATAGCTTATAAACTTCTAAGTCAGACCACTAAAAACTTCAATGACTCAGCTTCCTTATTTATACATCAGGAAGCTTCATGACAAGGAATGATGTCATAAATATGTCCCAAAAGTTTTTAACAAAAGAGTTTAAATACCTTTGATGAATTGAAAGGGAAAAGGTAGCCTAGTTCTTAAAAAAAATTACTGTGAAAAAATGTTAAGCTCACATCCCATATTCACTCAAAAGAAAGAATTATTAGTAAAAGGAAAGAATGCATAATACTCAAAAGGGCAAATGGAATTGAGAATGAGAAGTTAATCAACATATAACCAGATTATGGTACTTTGTGCAATAATTACAATAATATTAGAGCTATCAAATTGCAAGAAAGTCATTAAACCACTCAACCACAATCACTTTTATTCATTTATTTATTTATTGGCTGGGGATAGAATCTAGGGCCTTGTGCATGCTGGGCAAGTGTTCTACTCCCCTAGCCCCACAATTACATTGGATTTGGGCAATATAAGAAATTAATTATAATACTTTATGTTTATATAATAGTATAGAATTTCCTAAATTTGTTCTCGTTCATTACTATATTTTATCTAAACAACCTTGTCAAACAAATCAGGCAGGTGAGCTGGGCACAATAGTGCATGACTATAGTTCCAGCTACTCAAAAGGCTGAGGGAAGAGAATCACAGGAGCCCAAGAATCTGAGGCCAGCCTGGGCAACATAGTGGGACCCTCTCAAAAAACAAAAACAAGGCCAGCAATGTTGATGTTATCTCTGACTGATTAACATTAATCAAAGAGCTCAAACTTCTGTTGTTAAATGCTCAGCAGTGATCACAAGCAAATAAAAGATAGAAGGGATACTGGAACCCAGGTCCTTTGGCTCTCCATTCCCATATTCGTTTGCCAATAATCTAAAGCCTCCTACTACTAACAGCAAAATGTTACTTGGCTCATGGTTTGGGTACTGTTTCTCGGCATGAAAGTTCAAGCTCCAACATCACAAGAATCTAAACAAACAAGGGGAGTAGGAGAGTTCTCTCGGCCATAAGTTTCCAGAATTTCAAAATTAGAGATGACATAGAGGAATGTACAGAGAGATATATTCATTTGATGAAGGATATATGCTAAGAAAAAATGTATAAAAGTACACTTTTTTAAGCCTCTTTTATACTTTCAAAATGTCTGGCTTATAAGGAAAAACTCCCCAGCTAATAATCATTTACCAAGTTATTTTGCACCTGAGCACTAACCTGTCAGATTTTAAAGAATAACATAAACCAGGACCTTTGCCCAAAAGCAATTTTAAATCTTTGTACAGACTAGATGAACGCATAACATTTAAACTTACAATAGTTATGGACTCAGAAGAAAGATGACCCCTCAGTAAACTGAAGTAATTAATGAAGGTCTAATAGAACAGGAAAACACTTAGGCATGAACTGGGCAGTGAAAAGGAGTGAGATTTACTGAAGAGAAACAGAGTGGATATTTCAGATTTGGTAAGGATGTTCACAATGGGTGGCAGGAAGAAACTAGGGTATAGAGAAATACTACTAGGAAATTGATAAGCTGGTAAATGGATGAGAAGGTGAGCAGCCACCAGAATTCAGGTCTCCAACCCTAAATGTAGAACTCCATTCCACTACACTGTGCTCCTCCTACCTCCATTCTGGAAATCCTATCCAAGGAATTTTCCACAGTTCTAAATTTCTTTCTGAAACAAATCTGACCAGTTAATTATACTGTTTTTATTTTAATTTCTTTTTTTAGGTATAGATGGACACAATACCTTTATTTATTTTTTTTATTTTTTTAATGTGGTACTGAGGATTAAACCCACGTGCAAGGCAAGCGCTCTACCACTGAGCCATAACCCCAGCCCCAAGTCTACTGTTTTAACCTTCTCAACACTTATTCTTTCAGGAAAAAGTTGAAATTCTAACATGACACACAAAGATTCACTGTGATTTGGACTTTTCTGGCAGATTTAATATTTTATATACCTTTTATTTCAGCCACATGTATCTTCTTTATTGGGCATGCTCCTGTATTTCCCTACCATTGTACATGATATTCTTTCAACCTAGAATGCCTTCCCCACTTCTTCAATGCCCTATTCTGCAAACCTCAACAAAATATTGTCTACTATGATAAGTCTTTCCTTACCTCCCTCAGCATCTGATTTGAGTAGATGCCTCTCTGTACATTTATATACCCTCCAAAGTATATTCCTATGATAACTGTCACTGCTTTTTATCAATTTTCCTGTCTAGTAGACTATGAGCATCTTTATATCACCAATCCTTAGAATAGCATGTAGCATTGTAGTACTTTAGTCAATCTGTTGCATAAATGAAACCACTGTGCTCAGAAATTATTTAAAATCAAAACATGATTTATCTAAGTATGAAAAAATCACCAAATATGCAGGAAGTTATATAACAATAAAAAAATCAACTTGTGTTATTTGAAGTTACTAATCTGAATTTACTGTCTAAAGAAACAAAGGTTTCAGAAAGTACACATAAATGCAAATTCAAAATGCAAAATATCAAATACTATCAAGCCACTATATACCTACCATTGTGTGTGAGGCCTTCTTTCAATGATTAAGTGCTTTAAATATGTGAGATTCAAGATTGAAGTTCCTTCACAACAGTTCTAGAGCTCTCTCTCCTACTCAATTTAACAACATACATTTCATAGTTGACATAAAATTACTAATTAATCTAAGAGTCATGCTGCTTGTTGGCATGCTGCTATCTGGGCCTAACCAGATAGTTACATAAAATCCAAAACTCCCCCACTAATGCACTTAAAAAGAAGTCAAAATGAACGGATCATTATAAAGATGTATATATGAAGAAAACTGAAGCAAATTTTGCTGAATTTTGAGTTAACTAACCCTAAACAGAAGTCTCTACAGTTCGAAAGTGCCACTCTGAAAGAAAGTCTCACTAATAATATCCATCAAAAAATGGAGGATATAAATGAAAGTAGTTCCTGTTTATAGAATGCATGCCTTCCATCTCCAGTTCTTCAGAACCATGATGAACTAAATGCAAACAACTGAATCACAAGCCTTATACTTCACTAGAGTGACCAAGTTAATTTTTCTATGTAGTAGAAACTTTGATCCTACCTAATACTGTTTAGACATTGTGTAGTTAACTTTTTACCCCTAGAATAAATTTCAAGTCAATCACCCTTGTGGCCAGTGTGATTTCCTTTCTCCCTTCATCACTGACGTCCTCCCATCCCAAACTTAGCATCAACTATCATTTCCTTTACTATCTTTTGTTGATATTGCAATAGTTCTTCTTTCTAAAGGTGATCATTGCCTTTGAGAAGCTGATGAGCGCTATGGGGCCCAGAAAAAAGAACATGCACTCAATTTTTGAAGAGTTTGAGACCCTGTACCCTACAATCACCCACACAAATAACTTTTTGTACCACTGTGCTTTTATAATTCCATACCACAACTCCTTTGTACATACTTAGACACAAGAATTAAGCACTACTACAGTGACTGACATAATGCT
Organism: Marmota marmota marmota; assembly: GCF_001458135.2. Taxonomy (NCBI): domain Eukaryota; kingdom Metazoa; phylum Chordata; class Mammalia; order Rodentia; family Sciuridae; genus Marmota; species Marmota marmota. The sequence goes on from NW_026000316.1 coordinate 5,299,738, forward strand.
TAAAATAATAAAGTTTAGACTCAATCAAGTTTCATCTAACTTAGCAAAATCTGAAGAATCCCAGATGAACTTTCTTACAAAGTTTTACCAAGTCTATTTGTATGATGAAGTTGCTTGCCTTAAAATGTCCTATAATGATTTCCTAAATTTATTATCAGTTCTGACACATCTGCTTGTAAAATCATGTAAGGCTCAAAAGTTATGTTTCAGGAAAAACACTCATGTTGATATTTTAGAAACTCTTGGATTTCAAAACTTGTTCTGCTCTAGCAAGCTATGTTCAACATGGAACAGTGAGGTTAGTTAGGAACTGAAAGTGATACCATCTCATAACTATCTAGTTTGCTTGTCAAACCAAGTAAAACAAAAGATGAAACAGGGCAAATAGTCAAAGGGAAAGGAAAAATATACTCAAAGTGTTATTAGAGATAGATGCTTTTCTTGATAGTGTTCTTCTTAAAAGTGGAGGGTTCTTGGTATAGGTACAAAACTATTTGTGGAAACTATCAGTTAAATTTTATGTTTACTTAAAATTGTGATTACTGATTAAACCACAGTTTTGTGCTACCGTAAAAAAAGGAAAACCAATAAATTTCAAAATCACAACAGAATTTCAAACACATGAAACTCTAGTGATACACTCAAAACTTTTCTTAAGTTTTATGATTGTGCAGGCACCCATTAGCCTCTCACCAGCACAAACAAGTCACAAAGAGCCTGTGACTCAAATTCTTCATTTGTAAATACTGGGGTAAAAGTCGCACCTATTAAGCTAGTTTTCAATTTGTGTCCACTTAGTGTGGAATTGATGAGATTTTAAATTTGCCATCTTAATCTACAAATCCCTTCCCACATAATGTAAGGCTGCATATTTCCTAAAACAATAACTCTTTGGCCAGTGTTTTCCATTATGAATAGATAGTCCATAATTGAAAAGCAAATAGGAACCAAAATACAAATACAACAGGTCCATACCAAATGGCCAGATTCCATGGGAAATGGCTTTATTTATATGTCCCCATCCCACCCACTCCCCTGTCAAGTTGCTGCTCAAAACTAAAATCTACATATGCAACATGTGGCATGTACTTCGGATCTGGACTAAGATTATTTGGCAGTATTTGCTGAATTTGTGCAGGAAAAAACCCTTTCCCCCTCAATGTCACCCAAATTACAAAGTTTACAAAAAGAGGAACCCTTTTAACTGAGTTGAAGAAATCCTGTATTTCCCAATGCAATATCAGGCCCCAAAGATTTCATTTTGCACATTCAGCGGCAGGAAATGGACTGCTACCACTGGTTCAACACTACCAGGACTGTGAGAAGTGCACAGTCTGCCTACCACTTTTAAGTGTTCATAATCAACTGGGTTGAAGTACTGTATGACTACATAAACATACACAAAGGACAGTTGGTGGTACTTCACCCAGCCTCAACTCCCACGCTTCCCCCACTCCTCCAAAGAAATATTTCTTGGGAGAGCACATGGAGAGAGAGGCGGGGGTGCGAGGCGGGGGTGACGCACGTAGGCGCCTCTTAGATTTCTGGTTAAGTTGAAGAATTGGGGGCCTACGTTGTGTTTTTCTTGATTTGAAAGGCTCCGAGCGGGCTCCCAAGTCCTGGGACCAAAAAGGAGGAAGGTTCCCCTGCCCCGGACGCTAAGTGTTGAGTCAAAACAGCAACTGACAAGAGGTGGGAGGGAAATGGAATCGCTCAAAGAAGGTTCGTGGCCACAAGTTAGACAAACAACAGCCCTACCCAATACTCTAGGACTCGGGGTCTCCCCAAGTTGGGGTGGGGCCTTTCTCCTTCCCTCACTGCCTCCCAGGCTGACAAGAGGGAGAAAGGGGTTAAGTGGAGAAGGGGGTGCTCTTCCGCCCCCACGCCGTCTCCGCGCCTCGGTTTGGCCGCTCTGCTCCTTTAGCAGCTCCCCGAGTAGCACAGCGAGGTCGCGGTCACCATTGGGAGGGGGCCCCGGGTTCCCCGTGTTCAATGGCAGGAGGACCCCGGGGCTCTCCCTATCCCCAAGGCCGGCGGGGGCTGCGGGAGCACTCACCAATTTGGGTTTGTTTTTCGTTTCCTCTTCGTTGGCAGCTCGGTTCCCCGCGCTCCGCTTGTTGCTCCGGCCCCCACAGGGTTCCTCGCTGCCGCCTCCCGCTCCCGACGCCGACGCCCAGGGCTGCTCCATCTTTCTCCGGCCCTGTCACCTGTGCCCTATAACCCCACCTCTCCTCAAATGAAGAAGCCCCCCTGGGCGCTCTCGCTGCCCAGCGCTGATTCGACAGCACGTCTTCCTTAGGGAGAGAGTGTCAGCCCGGGGAGTAGCCTAATTCAGGCCCCCGGGGCTGCTGGCTCCCAACACCCCCGACGCAACCA
>NW_026000316.1:5302133-5381228 GCF_001458135.2 Marmota marmota marmota
CGCAACCACGCTGTTGCCACTACTCAGTGCTGGGGCAAGCCCTGCCCCTAAGCAGCTGCAATTACCACAGTCGCCGCCGCCCTCAGGGCGGTGTTTAGGGTGGAGGGAAAGTAGGTGCCTATCTCTTTAAGAGGGCCTCAACACACGTGATTCATCAAAGTGCCCGCAGTCGGCAGCTGGGGCGTGGAAAGCCGCTTCCTACTCAGGGTGCTGAGCCGGCCCCTGCTACTGAGCATGCCCGGCATGGTGACTGGAGCCCAACAGAGGACTTTCAGCTGTGGTTAATCACTGATTTCACTTCCTACCCGCCCAGCGTGAAATGGCAGGGACCTAATCAAGAGAGAGGGGTAGCCCATTTTAAAGATGAGGAAACTGAGGTCTAGGAGAATTCCCGTGTCAGTTTCATCGGCACCCCGACCTGAGCGTCAGCTTCCAGAAGTGTACACCAAAGCACCTTTCCTTAGGCCTCAACAGGGGTGTGGTCTTGCTACACTGCGTGGAAAGGTTTAATTAGCAAGACAACTGGCAGCCTATAGGAAAACCGCAGGGAGTGCTGATTAATTACCTAGACAGATTGTATGGGTCAAAGTGGAAAGAGTGGGTGCTTCTGTTGCCATGATTGCGTTGTGACCAAAGAAATAACAGCCTTTCCCTTATTCCCAGGTTGCCAGGTAGTTGGAGCAGCAGGCGCCCACTGCTTAATCCCGAAGGTGTTGTTAGGCTCTTTAACCAAAGCACTGATTTAAAGTTTACAATTGCATCCAGTGAGTGCTATCTTAAGTTTTCCCGCACTAGTTTAGGTTTAGGTTTGTCGTGGGCAGTGAATAAGATATGTGTGTCACAGCTTTGTTTAAAATATAAATCTCTAGACAAATGTAGGTGTTTTTATGCTGCAGGCCAGGGTGTAAAGTCTTTAGTCCCTAGAGTATACTAGCGTTTTGTCCATCCTTTATAAAGGGAACCTTTTAAAAATAAAGGTGCACACGAAGAACATTAGAAGGGCAAGGCAGTATTTGAATGAACCCCCATGGTGGAATAAGAGCCCATATGCTAGAGAAGCTACTTGAAAATGTAAAGTCCATAAACATGTCCACATGCTTGTTACTGAAGAAATCTTTAGGGCCCTGGCTTCTTTTAAGCTTCTTCCCTTCAACCTGGAGTTCCCTATGCTGACTTCAGTTTGTATCTGAACATATTTATTCAAAGTGCATTACAGTGAATTAAACCATGATATAGGTGTGATAAGGCAACTAACTTGGACAGTAGAATCAAAGAACATTGGATATCTTTGTCCTGGTCATTAACTTTCTTTTTACTAAAGTAGTAAACTAACCAAGGACAGGAGTGAAGAAGGAATGCACACTCCCAGACAGGTTGAACAAGGAGCCCCAAGGTAAATTTGCTATGTTGAAGTTCCCGTTTGACTTAAAATTTGATGTATATTTTGAATTTGACTCACTGTACACATATATGCATGCACAGGATTTAATTGATCTAAATGTGCCCCCTTCTGAAATACTGAAAATGGATGCTGCAGAAAGGAATGAACTATTTACCCAGTGCTTTCATATAATTTCTCTATGAGAGATGTGGCTGTGGGTGGAAGTCAAGGGCCCTCCAAGTTCAAACATTACTCAATAATCTGCTGAGTTACAGCTGGGTGTGGTGGCACACACCTGGAATCCCAGCTACTTGGGAGGCTGAGGCAGCCTCAGCAACTTAGCATGACCTTTTCTCAATTAAAAAAAAAAAAGGCCTGGGAATGCCTCTCATTGGTTGAGCACCCCTGGGTTCAATCCCCAATATGGCAAAAGAGAAAAAAAGGAAGAAAGAAACTTCTCAGTACACATAACTCCTCGGAGTATACCAGATGATAAACAAAGTACTGTGGGTACTTTATATGACATAATTTCTGTCCTTTAGAACCTCAATATAATGGAAGAGACAGACTGTTAAAGAATTGCACTACAGAGTAACAGATTTGAACAGGGAGCCTATGAAAGAGGTAGCTAACCAAGTGTCAAAGATTCAGGGACACCATCCCAAAGAAGATAATGTTCTAGCTGAGTGATAAAGTTCTGAATAAAGTCAGTAAGTATTTGTTGGCAACCTACTAGACAGTCATGATTTGCTCTTGTGAAGCCTTCAGGCTCTTTGAGAGGGTTTGAAACAAAAATATATTGAGCAATTTCAATACAAGTAAGTGAAGAGCATTCCAGGCAAAGGAAATGAAAATAGCACATGCAAAAAGACCCTATGGTTAAGAAATTGGACTGTGTGGGAGGTTGTTGGCAAGAGAAGAAACAGAACAGATAAGGAAGTCCAGATCATGAAGGCCCCCCTGTACTTGTAAATTTCATTTCATCACTATTTAAGAAATGGAGAGTGGGGGCAAGGGAAGGGTATTAAAATATGAATGATTTCTGTTAGGAGTACATAAATGGACTCATAAATTAACTAATATTATTTCGAATGTAAGGTTGCATTTCATTATCCTCAGGCCAGGCTAAGCTACCTTTGATATTCACTTAGAGGTAACTGGAAAAGATCTACAATATTTTTGGCAAAAAGTGAAAAAATAAAAATTAAAAAACCTGTTCCAGATATAGCTTATATTTGACTTTAATGTGATTATCTCAGCCCCTGTCTTAATTCTTGGTGTTTGTTTTTCAGCATTTTGCTCCAGTTAATATAAAGAACAGTTAAAAACAATAAAACAGAAATCCCTTATTTAGGCATCAGGGTCATTGGCCTCTCTTAGAAGCTAATACACAAAAGGGGCCACAGCTCTCAGGCAAGGACATTTGTCACCAATTGTGAACCAAGGGCTTCACCAATTCCTGGAGCTGCCCTCATCTTACCTGTGATCCTTTGTTTTGCCTCCCTGGGACACACAAATAGGCTGGTGGATGGAGAGAACTCTTTTCTCTGAAGCTGAAGAAAAGAGGCTATCCCATCAGGTGGAGTAGCAAAACTGTACTTTAGACCCACTGATCCTGTGGCCTCTCCCTTTGGCTTCTGGTGATTCCTAGAACCCAATCAGCATTTAAAAGCTAGCTCTGGGAAGAAAGAAAGATAAGAGGCTGGTAGGGCTCTATCTTTCTTCAAACTGACCTTAGGGCCATCCTTTATCCTCATCTAAACAATCTGGGTCATTCATAGAGAAATTAAAGGAAATATGGATCAGAAAAAAATGAGAAATCACCAACTCCAGGGTCACAGCAAAAATATTTATAAATTAAAAGATAACTACAAGTAAACAAGTATTTATTTTAAACATGTTATGTGGCTAACACCAAACTGGATATCATGCAGATGATTTTTAAAAAGTGCCAAACATTCTGCTATAACATGTCTTCCTGAAGAATCTTTCATTCTTCAAAATTGCATGCCTAAGATAATCAGGCTTCTAGAAAAATATGGTTCAGGAAAACCACTTAAATCTAATGCAACTTTGTGATCATAGCACTAAAGAAAACAATAACCATACTAACAAAAATACTGATGAGGTTAAATCTCCATTGACATTTACACCAAGTATCAAGCAACACAGTCATCGATGCTTGGTAGACTTCATGCTTCTGCTGCTTCTTTCCTGTGTGGATCCTCAAAGGCATTCACTTTTAATAGATGCCATTTTCACCAGAATTAAAAATCTAATTGAAGAGTAGCCAACTTTTTCTCTTTCCTTTTTTTTTTAATACTGTGAATTGAACTCAGGATGCTTTATCACTGAGCTACATCCCTAGTTCTTTTTATTATTTTTAATTTTTGATTTGAGATGGGGTCTCAATGTTATCAAATCTTGAATTTGGGATTCCCCTGCCTCAGTCTCCCAAAAATCTGGGATTATAGGAGTGCATCACTGTACCTGGCAATTTTTTAAAAAACATGTAATGAAAGGTCTTCACAGCTTTATTATCAGTTCTCACAGCTTCAAGAGATAGTTTAAAGTTGTTGAAAACTTCAAAGTTTAATCCACTAAACCAGTCAACTTACACTTTAAGGCAGAGTCATATGCACAATTCTTCACTTTTTAAGTCTTCATATATTGTAAAGACTTCTCCTTAGTAGTGTTACCGCTGTTTACCGGTCCTTGCTTCCCCAATGCTGAAGTATAACACCAGAGAAGCACTTCGAGGCAAGTTTAGAGTGGAAAGTAGAAGTTTTATTAAAGGACAGCAGAAAAGACTTCTCCCTTGAGGAAGAAGGGGACCCAAAAGGCGGAATCTGTGAAAGGGGGAGGTCTTCCCTTTTTTATAGCTAAGGTCTTCTTTCAGCTTTCCCACACTCCAGTCCTTTGTTTCCCTTTATCTTTCAGTGGTAGAATGCAGGTGGGAAGGCCCAAAAGGTGGGAGATAGGGGGGCTGAAGGAGTAATCTGGGAAAGAAGGGCCTGGGGTGGCTTTTGGATTAGCACTTCCCTGTTTGCTGTTCTTTAGGATGGGTTTAGGGGGCCTTGGGGACATTAACATTTCAATTTCCCCAAGTGTTGCTCTGCTTTCCTGGAATCCATTCTCTATAATGGCCTCCATTCTTTATTTTACTCGATGTTAGACCCAATTTACCTAACTACACTAACTACCTATCTGTAAATCTGGCTTCAATAGTGAGGAAAGTTTGCTTTGGATTACTTCAAAACTTAAAGTGCAAAGAAAATTCACACTTGAATCAACTGGACTTCCGCATTATTTTGACATCATTATCCTATTTACTAATTGCTAAAGTACTATTTCTGGTACACAAATGCTTGTAAAGGAACAGACTATGAAATAGAAAATCTCTGCTATCAATAGACCTAAAATCTACTTCAGAAGACAAACAAGAAATCAAAGGTGTAAAACAGGAAATTAGCTGCCTATTTCAGAGATACTGATTCTAAATTCAACATAATAAAGTGAAGGGGAGAGATCAGTTAGGCCTACAATAGATGATAAAGTTTTCAAGGGGGTAATACTTGAGCTGCTTAACTCTAAAGTAGAAATCAGATTTGAATAGGTAAAACAAAGGAAGTAAGGAAAAGATGACATATGGAATTGTCTGGAAACAATACTGACCTATAATGCTGAGGGGCCAGTGGGACTTGACTAGAATGTTGAGAACCTGGCTATTGAAGAATAGTAGGAAACATGATTATACCCACAGCCTTTTCCCACTATGCAAACAGATTTGAATGTATGACATAGTGGTAGTAACCGATAAGGATCTTTAACAGGGAAGTTATAAAACAAGGAGTGTTTTAAGAGCTGATTTGGCAGTGGTATGCAGAATGACTTTGAACACTGATTTTCAAATTAATTTTCCCATTAGTACAGGAATTATTTTTGTAAATAAAGTCCTTCACAGAACCCCAATATACACGATAGATACAGGGCTGATTTATTTGAAGTTGGTGTGGAAGCAGAGACCTGCTCATGTTCACTTGGCTTCTCTCTCATCCTCTGAGAACCCTTTGAGGCACCACTGTTGAACTCTGGCTAAAACAAGATAAATCCTGAGGATTGGAACTACAGAGGCCCCAGAGGAAATGAAGAGAAAGGAATGAATCCAAGAGATGTTATAAAAGAAACAAACTATTTCCCCTCACTGATTATATGCAGGAAACAAAGGAAAATAAAGAGTAACAAGAATTAGCAAAACATTGGCCCAAGAAAATAAAAGAAGACTAGTGGTAAACTGGGAGATATTATCTCAACAGGTGCATTCATTTTCAGGCAGAGCCAGATCAAGAATCCTGCTATCCAGAAACTGAAGAAACCAATTAAGGCAGGACAGGAAAGCTAAGAAGGTCCCTGTAATCACCAACAGGAAGAACCTGGACAAGCTGGTAAAGCATAAGGGGAGTATAATAGTAGGCAACAAACAGGCAAGCAGCCAGACTCTGGAAGTTCAGCAATGGATATCCTGGCAAGCAGACAGAAAATTAAAATCCAGAAAATCTGACAGCAGGCAATAAGCAGAGGTTGAATCAAATAGTATGTAGCAGGAATCCAGTCATAGAGATTGGAATTAAGAAACAAAATACAAGTCCCTTAAGAAGTCTAGCAATACAAGTGTGAACAAGACAGAGAAGCATATTAGATGAAGTTCATGAAAGAAAGGCAGATACAGGCAAATAAAACTGGTACCCAAAATGCCCAATTACTTCACCTGATCTGTGAGGTCAGAGTAGGTCCACCAGCAATAGGTCCACTTGAGGCTAAACCACCAAACTACTAAAATTCTGTTCCTTAAATCCTGTCTGACTAGGAGCAAGACTGGTCCCAGTGGAGGAAAAGACCACCAACAAAAAAAGACCTGGAAATAATAAACAGAGATGGTCATTTACTTGAAAGTACAGATTAATGGTTTGAATGTACCAGTTATAGGGTTTTGGAGATAGGAAGCCTGGCAAGTAAAGCAGAGCCCTGGCAAAGTTTGTCTAAGATAAAACAGCACCATTTTCTCCTTTTGAAGAAAGTGTCAAACCTCATAGAGACTTTGAAAATGCCCAGATTCATGTCCCCTATGCTTTAATGCAGTATGCTGAAAATCAACCCTTTGAATTTTACATGGAAAATATATTTCCAACAAAGAACAGACTTCCCTGTTATACATTAACTAAAGTCCCAAAGTGATTTTCAAGTGTGGCTTAACAGATCATGAATGGTAATTGTACAATCTGTAAGTTACTAAGATGTAAGTATAGAAATGAACAGTGAAAGAAAAGCTTTCAATTTTCTTGCTAAATTATGTGGATCAGAGAGACACATGATGGTATTTAGGGATATGTTTTTTATGAAGTTTATACTTGTTTTAAAAATCAGTATATGCAGTCTCATGAAAATGAATATAGTCCAAAAGCAGGACTAAATTGTGCAATTATTATCTCTTTTATTTTGTGGTTTATGTTTATTTTCTGACCTTTTCAAAATATGAATTACATGAAAACTAAAGAACATGTGTTGACATCTGTAAATTATAAAATTTAAAAACATATCTGGGGATCAGTAACTAGGCAAGCCTAAATTCAGGTTTATTTGTATTTTATATATTCTCTTCCATCCGTTTTAACATCTTGAAAATAAATAAATAAAATTCACATATCATAAATCTACTTTAAAGTGTCCAGTGTATTCATGAAATTGTACACAATTTGAGAATATTTTCATCACCTAGAAAGAAAAAATCTACTCCTTAGTCATTACTTCCCCTGGTCCTCACAATTGCAGTTGCCCCCAGCCCAAGGCAACTACTTATTCACTTCATGTCTCTGTAGATTGCCTATCATGGACATTTCATAGGAATAGAATCATGCAATATGTGGTCTTCTGTGACTGGTGTCTTTCTCTGAGAATAATGTCTTCAACTTTCATCCATCCTGTACCAAGTTTTATTTGCTCATTCTTACCTGTTTATTGGACATAGATAGAAGTCAGTTGTTTAAGCCCCCTCCCTTCTGTGCACACAGTAACAAACTGCTTGCAATTCCAAAGAGCTGACATTCTCACATGAACATCAATCTTGCCCACCTCTTTTGCAAAAAGCAGGGGATTTGGGGTTCAATTCCTACATAATGATATAATGGAATTCTAACCTAGGTTCCAATATCTCACATTTTACAGAAATGACCACAAACACTGTATGTGATCAAGTATACATTATGTGCCAGAACAGCTCTTAAGAGTTTATATAAATTGATTAAATTTATTTAAGTTGATTAAACCAGGTAACCTAGAAACCAATTGCATTGTTTTTTACCTAATACTCTAGCACAGAATACTGGATCTTGTCTTATTTATTGTTAAGTGTTCTATGCCAACATATTAAACGTAAAAATGTACATCTACAATGGCATCAGATCATTCCTAAGGCCTTCTTTGTGGAAATTTACAACCAATTTTATTTTATTTTATTTTATTTTGCCTTGCATATGCTAGGCAAATGCTCAATCACTGAGATACATCCCCATCACATGAATTTTTAAGAAAATTTGAGGGAAAGACTTTTGGTCACTCTATGCAAAAAAAATGAATGCCTGAATAACTATTTTCCTGCTCTTTTATTTTATTTATTACTGTTTTCAAATAAAGCCCTGTAACATTGGCCTTCTACTGCCTTTAAAACAGAAAGGCTAACTTGAGCCATTTCATCAGCATTAGCTTCATCTCTCACCCAGGCATTTTATGAAGGCAGACCTACCTCTAAACCTTATGAACAACTCTGATTAGCATCAGAATTTTCATACTTTAATCCCTCACCATGTTGTTGCCTTGCACAATTAAAATGCCTCCAAAACTTGGCTTCAGTAGTGGCCAAATTCATGGACATATAGGGCTCAGCTTGATTCCAAGTCCACAGAAAATGTTCTTCTATTGCACGTACATCCCTGGATGTGGTTAACTGTTATTAGAAGATTTCTTTTTTCCTTTTATAAACTATTTTTGCTATTTAGTATGATGTAGGTTTATATGATAACCAGATTTTATATAGCATGTTAGAATTTATAATTTTAGTTTAAATAATATTAATAAATACTAGTACTAACCATGTCCAGGGCAATGTGCTAAGGATAGGTGAAAGATACACTATTCATGATCTCCCTGGGCTTAGTATTTAATGGATACAACCGATATGTACACACTAATTGCAAAGAGTTTTTCAGGAGCAGATAGGAGGAAGAGAATTGGGAAGGTTTTATAAAAAAGCTGGGCCTTTACATATAATAACATCCCAAATGTGGAAAATGAGAGGAAAGGGCATTTGAGGTAGAAGGAATATCATGACCAACAACACAGAGAAAGGAAAATGTGGGCTGAGTTCAATCAGTGGTCTAATGAGGCTGGAAGGTAGATTTTGTGATTTTAGAGTGGGAGATAAAGCTGGAAAAGCAGAATGGGATCAAATTAGAAAGACTTTGAATAATAACCTAAACTTTAAATTTATTTATAGGCTATAGAGTCTCCAGAAAAATATATAAATAAGAGAAATACATTATCAGATCTATGTTTTAGGGAAAATACTCTGGTATTGGTTTATAAGATGAGAAATTTGAGGTGGAGAGATAATTTATCTGATTTAGAATACCACTTTCAAAAGTCATTCTCTTATTGGGAAATGATTATGTTAGCTCAGCCTGTGTGCCAGCTATGGGAACCCCACCTCAGATATATAATCAAGACAGTCTAGAGAAAGAATAGCTGAAAGAGTGAGCTGAAGATAAGTTAATAATAATAATAATAATAATAATAATAATAATAATTTAAAAATAAAAAAAAAAGATTTAACAGAGTGCAAAGCATAAAAATCTTCATCAGACTTGGCTTGTGGACCCAAGAATATGCAAGATGGAATCAGGATCAAAGTAAGATGGTATCTTCCACATGCACATCAGATACAGCACTAATCTCTAGAAAATATAAATAACTCAAAATCTTAACACACACACACACAAAAACAAATAACCTAATCAATAAATGGGCTAAGGAACTGAATAGACACTTCTCAGAAGAAGATATCCAATAAATCAACAAATAAATGGAAAAAAATGTTTAACATCTCTAGCAATTAGAGAAATGTAAATCAAAACCACTCTAAGATTCCATCTCACTCCAGTCAGAATGGCAGCTATTAAGAATACAAACAATAAGGGCTGGGGTTGTGGCTCAGTTGGTAGATTGTTTGCCTAGCATGTGTGAGGCTCTGGGTTTGATTCTCAGCACCATGTATAAGCAAATAAATAAAGGTCAATCAACAACTAAAATTTTTTTTTAAAAAAAGAATACAAACAATAAGTGTTGGTGAGTGTGTGGGGGAAAATGCACACTCATACATTGCTGGTGGGACTGCAAATTGGTGCAGCCAATATAGAAAGCAGTGTGGAGATTCCTTGAAAAACTGGGAATGGAACCACCATTTGACCCAGCTATCCCACTCCTTGGTTTATACCCAAAGGACTTAAAAACAGCATACTACATTGATGCAACTGTATCAATATTTATAGAAGCATAATTCACAGTAGCTAAATTATGGAACCAACCTAGATACCCTTTAGTAGATTAATGGATAAAGAAAATGTGGTATATATACATAACGGTATATTATTCAGCACTAAAAGAGAATAAAATCATGGCATTGGCAGGTAAATTGATAGAGTTGGAGAATATAATGCTAAGTGAAGTAAGCCAATCCCCCCCCCCCAAAAAAAATGCCAAATGTTTTCTCTGATTTAAGGATGCTGATTCATAATGGGGATGCTGGGGCAGCATGTGAGGAATAGATGAACTTTACATAGAGCAAAGGGGAGTGGGCGTGGGAGTAGTAAAGACAGTGGAATGAGACAGACATCATTACCCTAAAAATGTATGAAAACACAAATGGTTTGACTCTACTTTGTGTACAACCAGAGACACAAAAAATTGTACTCTATTTATGTAATATGAATTGAATTGCATTCTGCTGTCATATATAACAAATGAGAATAAATTTAATTTTTTTTAAAGTAAGATGGTATCTTAAGGAAGAAAGGAGAATCAGTGGTAAACAACCTACAGGCATTCACAAACTAACTTTATTGGTTAGCTGATATAACCAACATAGATATGTTGGTCTGGTTCAAGGGATCAAAGCCACTTATATATTTCAATGATAAACACAATAATAAAACCAGAATCTGGGCTAGTGGAAAAGAGAATAAAAATATAAGAACAGATTTCACAGGTAAGTTTCTCAGAATTTGATGACCGGATATAGGCAATGGATAGAGTAGAAGATGATTCTGAGATTTGAAGAATGATAAAACTACATTCAAATTGGAAATCTAGAAGCAGACATGTATTTGTAAAATTACGAAGATGAGCTATATATAGAAAAAGCAACACTTCAGATGCCTGCAAGAAATGCAGATGGAGATTTCATTAGAAATTAAGTCTGGTACTTCTGAAAATGTGTGGAGACAAAAATGAAATTTGGACACAAAGATGAAGATTTAGAGTCATTTGAGTAACATATTAGATGAAGATACAGGAGTAGGTGAAATCATCAAAGAGTATAGACAGCTATGAGAACCAAGGAAAGAAGTGTGTGGGAAGTTCATTTTAAGTGTGGACAGGGGAAAGAAATCACCCAAGGATAGAGCCTAATGGAGTTTATTACTCATAGTAGATTCTGAGATTTCAATACTGAGTGACAAGGGGTTGGGGTGGGGTGATAACATGATACAATAATGCAGATTGGGAGAAATACTGGATGGCTGGATAGTAACAACAAAAATGATAAATCAGGTGCAATGTCAAACATCTGTAACCTTAGCCATTCAGGAGCCTGAGTCAAGAGAATTGCTTGAGCCTGAATTCAGAACAAGCCTGGGCAGTATAACAAACCATGTCTCAAAAAAAAAAAAAAAATACACACACACACACACACACACATATGCATATATACAAAAATTCAAACAAGTAGGATGGATCCAGGAGAGTGCAATAATATAGAAGCCATACATAAACCTTGAAGAGATGTTAGTCAGAAAGGATGAGGGCTTTGGTGGCATTAAAGACAGAAATTAGGAAACTGATGGCAGATTGCTCCTTCTAGAAATGAGGTATCCTTGAAAGACTGTACCCATATCAAAATAAAGCTAACATTGCTCAATTTAAAAAACTCCACTTTTGAAATTGCTTTCAGAGACAGTTCACCAGCCAAACAAGAAAAACACTCTCATTTTTCCATAGTCAGAGGGTATCCACTCTTGGAATTTATGTGTGTCTATTTCTCTCTTTTACTCTTCCCCCTTCTCTTATTCAAGTTAATTCATTATTCTCCCTTTTCTGCCAGATGTAGTAGTCCTAACACTGAATGCCTGTTCCACAGTCTCTGCTGGTGTTGGCCTGTTAACAGACACAGAGTAAACAGGGTATACAGGGTAGAGCTACTTTCAAGGAGCCAAATTCAATCTAGCAGCCAAGGGGAGCAGTAGTTAGAATGTATCAGAAACAACACCATAATTTTATTTGTGCTCTAGAAGGCTGCTATAAGTGCTGAAGGTTTATAATGTGCAAATTACAGTAAGTTAAGAATTGCTTAGATGTATGCTTATATATTAAAAGGCATATACAAATCCCACAAATAGATACACACATAGATAATCCTTAATTCATCATGTTAACATGTACACATACAAACACGCCCATTTTATTAATGACAGAAAGAAAGAATATGAATATGAGAGGCCACATTTATTTTGGTTATTTGGGAGTAGATTGCTTTTCACTTTTTAAATTCATTCTTTCTTTTCTAGAAAGTGGAACTGGCTTAATTTGGATAGTGAGCTAGACTTTGGAAATACATTCAAGATCTTTCCAGCAAAGATGCTATATCTTGATTCTGAGTTCCTACCTCTAGGCAGCACATTAAATTTCTAACATTAGGGTCACTCAAGATCATTCATGATTGAGCCTTGCCTCTGAGTGATTATGGCAAAACCAGAGGGTTTACCATGTTGTCTTCAGAAGTGAGGATTCTTAGCCACACCAGCCAGCTTTGCACATCAAAAGAATTCACAAGGAAGGGCTTAAAAAAACAAGCCATAGAGATAAACAGGTGGCCAATATTAATAGTGTTAGGTTTCAGTGTTACCTGGAAACATTTTAGAAATGAAAATTCTTGAGCACCAACCCAAACCTACTGGATTGGAAACTCTATGGTGAGATCCAGCAATCCATATTTTAATAAGTCCTCCACCTGATTCTGATGCTCAAATAAAGTATGAGAACAACTGAGGTAGAAGCAAAAAAAGTAATGATGGGGGGGGGGGGCGTTAGAGAACAGAGGGAAGAGACTAATAAGGTACCAGTGATGGAGATGTAATTGAACTACAGAGGGGAAAACTGAAGGTGTAGTTCACCAAAATGGCATCTCTCTGACTGCCTTCTCAATAACAATTCTATTATGCTGATGTTTTAAAAAGTGCAAAACTGCACATTTAAAATGCAGCAATAAATAGGGTGACAACCAAATGTTCAGTGAAGGACAAGAACAGAGTCAGAATAGATAGCATAAGAGATGGATCAAATCCAAACCAGCAGAAACTCTCAAGAGTGGAACAGTGTACCACAGTGGTAGATGAGCAAAGAGATGACTCCATTGCTTCTGATGGTTAGGGAAGCTCTGAACTGCTAGAGAAGAGAACAGGCAGCTCCAGGGATTGGAATGGGGTCAAGGAAGGAAGATAGACATGTCAGTGTTTGTGTTCCAAAATTACCTGAGTGGGTATTTGAAAGAATCAAGGCATTTAGTATAATACAGGCCCTCAGTATTTTGGCAGGGAATATCACCTATGAAACTGCCTTATTCCACATTCACAGTCCTCAAGTGAGTGGAATATCTCATGTGAACAGAAATCAATGGATCTGTGTTATGAGTTATTTCCTAAAGGTTCTTGTGTGTTATGATTTAGATATGAGGTGTCCCCCAAAAGCTCATGTGTAAAACAATGCAAGAAAGTTTAGAGGTGAAATGATTGGGTTTTGAGAGCATTAACCTAACCAGTGCATTGCTCCACTCAAATGGATTAACTGGGTGGTAAATACAGGTAGGTAAGGAGTGGCTGGAGAAGGTGATTCACTGGGTATATGCCCTGGAAGGGTACATCTTCCTTGTGGTCCTTCCCTCCACCTCTCTCTCTTTTTCTTTCTCCCTCTCTGTTTCCTGACCCTGCCATGAGCTAAGCAACTTTCCTCCACGGGGCCCTTCTGCCATGATGTTCTGCTTCAACTTGAGCCCAGAGCAATGCAGTTGGCCATCTATGGACTGAGAGCTCTGAAACCATGAGCCCCAAATAGACTTTCCCTCCTTTAAGTTGTTCTTGTTGGGTATACTGGTCACAGTGACTAAAAGGTAACTAAAACAATCTGTAGCAAGTAGATAAACATTTAAACCTAAGATGGTTTGTGAACTAGTTTATTTTTCCTATTTCAGATATACTTGCTAGGGGGTTTTATGGTTATCATGCATGCAAAGTCTGTGAGAAGAAACTACCTAGGGCTGGTAAAAAGCCCAGGTTTTAAGGTCAAAGATCTGAAAACCAACACATCTGGATAGTTTGACTTGAGGCAATGGGAAGGAGCAAGGAGGTGGTTGCTCAGATAAATACACTTAGCAGAGTCCACTGTAAATGCAGGCTATAGGTAGTACCTAAGAATCAAGTTGGGTGGGTGGACTGAGGCAGTGAGGGATCCAGGTAGCCAATAACTGTATTAAACATCAGGCAAGGATTTATTGAACAAGGAACAGTTTTATCTGCATGTACCACAATTCCAACTGCTCAACAGAGAAGTAGTTTTCAATCTATTTCACACTGGGACGTGTCTGATGGATGAAGATCCTTGATTCAAATCTTTGCTCCTCCATTATGCACTGTATAATTTCAGGCATGTTGCTTAATTCCACTGTGCCTGTTTCTTCATCTGTAAAATAGTGCCTGCTTCATAGCATTGATTCAAGTTAAATGAGATTGTGTGTGCCAAATGATTATTTCAGGCTCTGATACATAAAATCTGATACATAAAATGCTTAATACATTTCAGCTATTCTTGTCAGTGGAAGTAGGTGTTATGATTTACTTCAGCATTTGTGACCTTGCCCAAACAACTGATCTCTATTGTGCCTAGTTTCCTCATAAATAAAATAGGGTATTAATAATGCCACTTCCATAGCTTGCTTTGACCAAGAAATTAATTAAGGCATGTAAAATGCTTAGTATGGTACCTGGCATATAATAAGTACTCAATAAATGTTAACTACTATTATTATTCCTCAAGGTTATGTGTAATTTCCTGAATGTTTTATTAAAATATAATTGACATACAAAAACTGCACATACAAAGTGTACAATTTGATAAAATTTGACATATGCATATAACCTTGTACAAACATCACTTCAAACAAGAAAATGGATATATCCATCATGCCATAAGTTTCCTTGTACCTCTCCTCCCTCCCACTCCAGCTTTGTCCTCGAGCAAATACTGATCCACTTTCTGCCACTATAGACTAGTTTGCATTTTATAAAATTTTGTATACGGGGAATCATATAATGTATACTCATTTTTTCTGCTTTATTTCACTTAGCATAATTATTTTCAGATTCATCTGTACTCTTAGTTTTATTACTGAAAAATATTCCATATTATGGATATACCATCCTTTTTTTTAACCACAGGTTTTTATATTGATTCACCTATTGATGAACATTTGGATTTGAAGCCATTACTAAGGGAAGGGAGGGAGGGAGGAAGGTAGGCCTTTTATGAATATTCACATACAAGTCTTTATATATAGGTGGATTTTCATTTCTTTTGAGAAAATACCTAGGAGTAAAATGGCTGGATTATATTCTAGGTGTATGTTTAACTTTTTAAGAAACTGTCAATATATTGTTCAAAGAAGTTGGATGGTTTTAAATTACCACCAGCAATGTATGAGTTCCACTCATTCTATATCCTTGGCAACACTGGAGGCCATTCTTTCTTAAGCCACTCAAATGTATGGCAGCATTTCCTTAGGTTTTAATTTGTATTTTCCTAATAACTATTGATGGTGAACATTTTTTCACATGTTTATTTGCCATCCTGATATCTTCACAACAGTGAAGTGTTTTTCAAAATATTTTGACTATTTTAAACTTGGATTGCGTTATTGAGTTTGAGACTCTTTATATTAATACAAGTCCTCTATTAGATATATGATTTGCAAATATTTTCTACTAGTCTGTGGCTTGTCTTGCTCTCATAAATATATCTTTTGAAAAGCAGAGGTTTCTAATTTTGAAGATGTCCAGTTTACCAATCCTTATGTTAGCAACTATACAATGGGTATGATATCACAGAACTCTTTTCCTAACCTAAGCTTTTAACATGTTTCTCCTAGTTTTTCTTCTAAATAGTTGAGTTATTTTTGTTTTTGCTTTGTTTTGTTTTTGTTTTTTTTTGGTGTTGGGGATTGAATCCATGGCCTTAAGCATGCTAGGCAAGCATTCAACCATTGAACTATATATCCCCAGCTCTAAATTTATTTTGAGACAGTATTTTGCTAAGTAGTCCAGGCTATCCTCAAACTTGTGATCCTCCTGCCTCAGCCTCTTGAGTAGCCACTGCACCTGGCTGAAAATTTGGTTTTTATCTTCTTATATGGGCATCCAGTTGTTTTACTACCATTTATTGAAAAATCTATACTCTCTCCAGTTTTTCACTTTCCTCAACCTCACACCTTTGTAAAACATCAGTTTTTCATATATGTGTGGGTTTATTTCTGGACTCCATTCCATTCATCTATCTTTAGTATAATATCACACTGTTTTGATTACTATAGCTTAAAATATTTTTTGAAATAAAAAATTTGCTCTTTCCTTTCAAAGTTGTCTGCATTTCTAAAAAAAATAAAGGGTAAAAAACAAAACAAAACAAAATTCTGCTGGGACTTTGACTAGGATAGAAATGCATTGATTCTATAGAACAATTTGGGAAGAATGGCACACTTGCAAATTTTAGTCCTTCAGTCCTCGAAAAAGGTATTGATGTATTGATTTAGGCCTTGTCTAGCTTCTTTCAGGATTGGTTTGTTTTAAATATAAGGTTTCTCTCCTGTCATATTTATTCTTGTTTAATATTTTATGATATTGTAAGTGGTATTTAAAAAATTAATTTCCAATTGTTCATTGCTTGAAATTGTTTATTGTATAGAATACAATTTTATTTTCACATATTGATCTTGATTGTTCCAAAAGTGCTAAATTCACTTATGAATTCCAGTAACTCCTTTATAGAAATCACGGGATCATCTACATAGAAAATCATGTCTTCTAAAAGGAGAAAATAAAAAGACAGTTTTACTTCATCCTTTGCAATCTAGTTGCATTTATTTTCTTATTTATGCTCAATAGTAGAAGGTAGATCTACCAGTACTAATGTTGAATAGAAATAACAATAAAAGTATTGGATTTTGTCAGCTTCTTGATTTCAACATTGAGCATAAAGCATCAATAATCAAGACCATGTTATACTATCATAAGTGATAAACCAGAAATAAACCAATTACTTATGGTCAATTGACCTTTTGACAAGGGAAATATTCAATGGGAAATAATGTTTTCAATAAATACATCTGAGTGGACAATACATATACATGAAGAAGAATGAAGATGGATCCTTAACCTCACACTATAGAACTCAAAATGGGTGAGAGACCTAAATAAAAAAGCTAAATCTATCAAACACTTAGAAGAAAATATGTTACAAATATTTCTGACCTTGTTATATTATATATGATCTCAAAAGAACAAGGGACCAAAAGAAAATAGATAAATTGAAACTTTCAAAATAAAATTATTTTGTCCTTTGGTGGACACCATCAAAAAGATGAAAAGACAACCTACAGAAAAATATTGGCAAATTATATGTCTCATAATGGCCTAATACTCAGAATATATACATAACTCCTACAACACAACAATAATAGTAAGACAATCCTGCGTAGAAAAGGAGACAGGATTTGACAGATATTTCTCAAAAAATTGAAAAGTATAAGAACATGAAAAGATGTTCAACATCATTAGCCATAAGGAAGATATAAATCAAAACCACAATGAGATACCACTTCCTAACAACTATGATGGCTATAATCAAGAAGATGAGAAAAAAAAGAGTGTTGACAAGAGTGTGGAGAAATTGGGACCCTCATGCATAGCTAGTGTGAATACAAACTGTTAAAGCTGCTTTGGAAAACAGTTGGGCATTTTCTCAAAAAGTAAAACAGAGTTGCCATATGACCCAGAAATTCCACTCTTAGTTGTATATTCAATAGAATAGAAAATACATGTCCTTGCAAAAAATTGTATATGAATGTTCACATAACTATTATTCATAATAGCCAAAAGATGGAAACAACCCAAATGTCCAGCTTATGATTGGATAAACAATTAGTGTTATATACATATGATGGAATGTTATCCATATATAAAAAATGAACAACTGATTCATGTTACATCATAGATGAACCTTGAAAAAATTATGCTAAGTAAGTAAAAAGAAGTCAGTCATAGAAGATCACATATTGTATGATTCCAATTATACAACATGTCCAGAATAGGTAAACCCAGAAGACAAAAGTAGATTACTGATTCCCAGGAGTTCATGGAAGTGGAAATTAATGAATAAGAGGTTTATTTTTCAGATAATGAAAAATCTACTGAAATTATAGAGTGGTGGTGGTTGTACAAATTTGTGAACAAACTAGAAACCACTGAACTGTGCACTTTGAAAGGGTTATAGTACCTGAATTTTATCTCAATTTTAAAAAGAATGTATGTGGAATAGCCATGGAAAACAGTAGTGTTTCCCTCAAGAGCTCACTGCCTATGATAAATCGTAAATTCAGTATTCCTCTTTTATAAAATGCCCTACTTCATGGGCAGGTATTTTCTGGCCTTCTTTGCATCACCTCCTGGGAATTGGAGCTCAATTCCAATACAAATGCTGATACTCTGTCTACTGTCATTGCTGTTATTTACCTCTGACCCTGGAGTATTGTGTCTTCTGCCAGCATCTGTGAAAATGGCTAACTGGCTAACTTGTTAACTTGTACAAAGTGTAAAATCTCAGACCGCTCAAAGTTCCTGTCAAGGACAATGAAATAATTTAATTCAACTTTCTCATTTTATATATTTCAAATCTAAATCACATATCTATGCTTTTTTTTCAAGAAAACTGAGGAAGAAGAAATCTATAAGAAGCAAAAGGTAGTTACTTGATGAAATGGGCTTAACAGTCCTTAACAACCTTATCCTTAACTTATTAGCATTGCTGTGCCATATTTTTCTTTATTTGTTATATTAGAATACCATCTTGAATATACAACTCCAAAGAAAATTCTCTAATCTTTCCTTGATATCATTTGCAGAACAGAAACCTCTCTTTCGGTTTCTAATAGCATCGTTGAAGAACCAAAGAGAAAATAGATCTAAAATGATGAATCACTGGTATACACCAGTAGAGATTTGTGATAAATTTATCCTTGGTTATCAGGAAAAATGGTGACATTATGAAAAATAATTTAGAATGAACTCAATGCTTCTTGAAGTGTATCATAATTTCAGGATAAATTTTATAAGATAGATAACTGCTATCTAAGTGATGCAGTACTTGATAATGAATTGCATTACCATTTTTTCACTCTGGTTCTTATGTATCATTAGGAATTGTTCTAGTTCTTGGCAAACAATTCATGTGTAGTTTTTTAAAACTTTCCTTGGATTTCTGAGTTTATATATACATATATATGCGTATATATGTGTGTGTGTGTGTGTGTATTTTTTTTCTTGGTGTTTAATAATGACTTAGCTATAAGTTCCTATCAAGATAATTTTTAATTTGGGTAACATAGTTTGAAAGGTCATGACCATCTTTGCATGACAAAAAATTTGACATTTCTACTGAATATTTTCTAAAAATATTTTTTAGTTGTAGATGGACATAAGTTTATTTATTTATTTATTTGTATGTGGTGTTGAGGATCAAACCCTGTGCCTCACCTGTGTTAGGCAAGTGCTCCACCAGGAGCCCCAGCCCCAGCCCTCTATTGAATATTTTTAAATTTTTCTTCTTTCAATATGTTTTTTTAGTTGTCAATAGACCTTTATTTTATTTATTTATCTGCAGTGCTGAGAATCAAACCCAGGGCCTCACACATCCTAGGAAACCACTCTACCACTGAGCCATAACCCCAGCCCCTGAATATTTTAACCAATATAACCATAGCATTTTATGAAGTAGTTTTGTTTATTTTGACATCAAATGAATTTTAAGACTCCAGGAAAAAAAAAACTTAAACAAATGAAAAATTAAGCCTTAAAATCAATAAGCTTTAGGGCTAGGGATATAGCTCAGTTGGTAGAGTTCTTGCCTCACATGCACAAGACCCTGGGTTCAATCCCCAGCACCACATACACAAAAAATAATAGTAACTAATATTTTATGTTAGTATTCTGGGGTTTAATACATTGCTTTGCTTTATTTGGGTCATCATGGGTCTTGCTGAATTTGCATTTTCACTTCAAAAATATTTAGCACATTTTATTGTACTTGCATATTTATGCTGTTTGCCCCCCTCCTGACTGCCAACTTCCCAAGGTCAACAAATGTATTTCCCTCATCTTTCCAGGCCTAGAATCTACACCTGTACCTGTAATAGAGCAGGCATTCATGCAAATACATGTTGATTCCCCAGGTGGATTAGGACTTCAGAAATGTAACTTGCAGTGAACCAGATTTTGCCAAACAATCTGATATTTAAAATTGATGCTTTGCAATTCCTTATAGGAATTTATTTGATTTCCTCTGATGTTGTATGGATACCAATATTTAATAAAATGTATGTGACTATTTTGAACTTAAAAAATTGATAATATATAATATATATTTTCAGGGAACTTTTTTGCATGAATATATGTGGAAATCTGAAATAATGACTGATATGGGTTGAACTGTACCTCCCAAAATTCATTTTTTGGAATCCTAACTCCTAGTATCTCAGAATGTGACTGTATTTGAAGATAGGGCCTTTCTAGAGGTAATTAAGATAAAACGAGTTCATTAGGGCCTTAATCCAATATAACTGGTGTTCTAATAAGGAGATTAAGACACAAACACACAGAGGAAAGGCTTTGTGAAGACACAAGGAAGAGAAAGCTATCTGCAAGCCAAGGAGAGAGGCCTCAGAAGGAACCAACCCTGCTGACACCTTGACCTCAGACTTCTAGCCACAAGAATTATGAGAAAATAAATTTCTGTTGTTTAAGCCACTTAGTATCTAGTACTTTGTTATTTAATTGCAAAAAAATTAATACAATAGCTAGCAAACTAATAAAATCACTAAAGGATTGTTTTGGTAAGTACAGGATTTTTTTAATATTTATTTTTTAGTTGTAGTTGAACACAATACCTTTATTTTATTTATTTATTTTTATATGGTGCTGAAGAATGAACCCAGGACCTTGCACATGCTACGTGAGCACTCTACCGCTGAGCCACAACCCCAGTGCATGATTTTTTTTTCCAATAAAAGAAATCTCTTGGGCTGGTTGTGGCTCAGTGGCAGCATGCTTGCCTAGCATGTGAGGCACTGGTTTCGATCATCAGCACCATGTATCAATAAATAAAATTAAGGTCCATTGACAACTAAAAAAATATTTTAAAAAAAGAAATCTCATGGTCCTGTGGGAATATTTACATATACTATAGAAAATGTAACTCTAGTGTGACCCAGTGTTTCTTTTCTTTAGTGTCTTTCCCTTACAGAAATTTGCACACATACTGACAATTCCTTATTTTCTGACTCTGCTCTCTCTAGATTTCATGGTTCTATTTTTCTTTCTTTCTTTCTCCCCTCCTCCTCCTCCTCCTCCTCCTTCTTCATGACACAATCCCTCAGCTCTTGGGTAAGAGAATCACAGCAGAAATGACAGTTCATTTCTCCTTCACACCTCTCATGCTTCCTAAAGACTCTTCTAATTTCCGTTTAACTAGGGACTATCATCTGTTTCTCATGCATTACTAACTTGCTTGGACAATATGTGGGCCAAGATATTTATCTCCAAAAACTATGAATTAGAAATGGAATTAGTAAATGCACAAAGAGAAGAGCTAGTTATTTTATGAAATCTTATCATTCTTCATATTTAGTTTTTAAATCAGAATTAAATTAATTTTATCACAGAAAATGGCCTGATATTTTAGTCTTTTCAAAGGATGCTATTGTTTTTATATGATTTTTCCCCAAGAAGTTACTAGGAATTAATAGAAATATTCAGAGATTTTCTGACAACAAAGTAATATGTTACAATCTTTGAAGTTCAATAGCATATTTCTAACAAGATATACCCAACTCTGGAGAACCATGTAGATAGCTGCTTTGACGTAATAACAAAATGCATTAGCAGATTTCTCAGAAGAATATTTCTAACCATAGTAGAATATTTATAGGTTATCAAATTTAGTTTGAGAGCACAGCCCAGGGACTCTCTAAAGACACAAGTAACTTAATTCCCAAGAGTATTCTAGTTCACGATGTACTTCAAACAATGTATTTCCAAACATGCAGTTATCTTTTTTTATGAAGATATAAACATTTTCTGACTAAACAGATTTTTTTTCTTTTTAGGATAAAAATTAAGGAATTGTTATTCCTCAGCATTACTGACCAAATGAAAAACTAAACATTTAGTAACATCAGGTAATATCATTTCATTAGGAAAGGCTAAAAAAGTGCCACATAACCAGCTGAAAAATGAAAACAAAACCAGGGTAATTCATGGGTGTGTTGTTGTTTTTGTTGATTTAGCAAGCACATCCAATTAACCAAATCGAATGTTGATTTCTTTTTCATCAAGGTGACTATGTGCTGCCAAGGTTACTTGGGACAAGCTCAAAGGAAAACTGCTCCTTTCTTAGTCTTATCTGGTTCGTTTTTCCTTTCTTTTTTTTTTAATTGTTTTGTAATTGTAGGTGGACAGCATGCCTTTATTTTATTTTTTTATTTTTATGTGGTGCTAAGGATTGAACCCAGTGCCTCATACACACTAGGCAAGCGCTCTTTCACTGAACTACACCCCCAGCCCTCATTTTTCCTTTCTAATGAGGGTAAATAGATTGAGTCAATTATACCCTTGCAAAACCTCCTTGTTCCCTCTCCCCATTTTTCCCACCATGCCTTCCTGGTAAAGCTGACAACTTGAAGATTACAATTTGACTGCATATGCTCCAAAGCCTTTTATCTCCACTCCACTTTAGCTGTGCATTTCATGGCTACATCTTAGATCAGTTCATACAAAATTCAGTGCATGATATTCATTTTGATAAAGCCCCTATAAGATTCTCATATCAGGGGTTTCCTGGCTACACTTTGAGAAACACTGCTCTGAATCTGAATTACAGTGTTTCTCAAAGTGTGGCCAGAAAATCTAGTTTGTATAAATAAACTAGGTTTAAAATAAAAAGCTAGTTTATTGTAGTATGGGGTAGTTCATGGCACAGCGAAGACAAAATAAAGATTTTACTTGGTAAAAGGCCAATAATATAGGGTGAGGAATTCTTGAGAGAGCTCTCAATTGAATCCTCCATTTTTCCTTGTAAAATAGGAGTCTGCTTTCCTGTCCTTCATTCCATTAATACACTCCTACACATTCAACATACAAACCAAAGTAGGACCTTTGATGATAACGCTTTCCCGCAAAGCTGTTAAATCTCATTTTGTGTCGCTAGACTATCTCATGCTTGTCTTTATTGTGGTACTTATTACATGCCTTAACAATTGTTTCTGCCTCCTTAAATCATGGTGTTCCTTAGGATTTTGTTGTTTGTCTTCCTGTTTCTCCATTCTTTACATATCTCCTGGGCAATATTATCCATGCCTATGGCTTCAATTATCACCCATATAAGTAATGACTTTCATGTACATATAACTCTAGCCCACACCTCTCTTCTGAACTCCAGCTTCATACTTCCAATTGTTTACTGGACATCTCCATTCTATTGTTAAATGTACCCCATGTCTCCATGTTCAGAATTGAACTTATTTTTCCTCCTGTGCTCGAAACTCCTACCCCAAGCCTATTCTTCCTCATCTATTCTTTATCTAGGCAATGGTTTCACTATGTACCCAGTCATTGAAGCCAGAAACACAACAGTCATTCTACATTCCTTGTCTCTACCTTCCATTATTCAATGTTATCAGATCTTCTGAGATATTTCTCAAATTACTATTCTCCACCTTCCCTCAATATTACTTTGAATAAAAGCAAGTTTATTGTAGTGTGGGGTAGTTCATGGCAGAGCCAAGACAAAATAAAGATGTTACTTGGTAAAAGGCCAATAATGATACATGTTGACTTTTCATGAATCTTGATGTCTTAAAGATATTGAAGGAATAATTCTTGAGAGGGAAGTAGAGAGTAGTATGTTAGTCAAAGCTTCTTTCATAGCACAGCATAAATGTAATATCCAAAATCAATAAGTCAAGAAACAACAGTATTAGTAAAAGTACAGGGGCAGAGAAAGACACTAAAAACACCATAAAGATACATTCAGCCAAATACAGAATGTGGTAAATTCCATAGCACAAAGGATATGGCTCAGGGGAAATGGGTATGGGCACTGATGTGGATCACTAGATATTTAAGAAACAAATCAACATAATGCAATATGCTCATTTTATTTGGATATAATTCAAATTTTAAAAATATCTTTTAGGACAGTTGGGGAAATTTGAACACAGATTGGATACTGGATGCTAGTCAGCAATTATGATAAAGTTAACGGGATTATGTTTTTTAAATCCTCATCTTCTAGAGATATATACTAAGATATTTATGCATGAAAAGACATGATGTTAAAGATTTGCTTTAAAATACTGCAGGTCAAAACATATACAAAAGTTAACTCAAAAAAGTATGATAGACATAAATGTAAAACCTTGAACTCCTAAAGGAAAACATAAGAAAAAAATCTTTAAGATCTTGGATTTGGCCAAAATTTCATAGATATGATGCCAACAGCACAATGAATAAAAGAACAAATTAATAAGTTTAACTTCATAAAATTGTTTTTAAAACTTCTGTTATTCAAAGGATACTTTTATGAGAATAAAAAGAAAAGTCCAGGGCTTGACAATATCTTTGCAAAGCATGCATTTAATAAAGAATTATATTCAGAATATATAAAGAACTGCTAAAATTAAATAATCAGTAAACAAACAACCCAATAATAAAATGGGCATGAGAAAAGATTTGTCACAGCAGGTCTTGTTACTCATTCATCACAAATCTCCAAGAGAACTTGAATCCATTATCAATCCCTGGACAATTCTGGAAATGTGGTACTTGGATAAATCTTTAGTTAATGATTGAGGATTTTATTGTGTTCAACTGGAAGAGTGGACTGTATTATATCATGTTGTCTGGATTGCTTTTCACAAACATCAAGTTTGATGATGTGCACCCGATCTCACTGTCCCATGTGACCAGCCTTCTATGAAAACCTTAGATCTTAAGACAATGGGCTTCCATATATAGTCTTCATATAATATGTCCCTGCAGTTCACAACCAGAGAAAAACTATATCTTGTGAGAACCCAGATTAGAAAGGACTTGATATTCTGTCCCTGACTACTCTGGACTGCACCCAATAGACATTTTGTTCCTATTTCACTTATATTGTGCACTTTTTTTGAAAGAAATATTAGCCATGAGTAAAAGCTTCCATGGAGTTTTGTGTCCTTTTTTTAAAAAATTTACTTACTTATTTATTTTTTTATAGTTGTAGATTGACAACATGCCTTTATCTTATTTGTTTATTTTTATGTGGTGCTAAGGATCAAACTCAGTGTATCCCATGTGCCAGACAAGTGCTCTGCCACTGAGCTACAGCCACAGCCCAGTTTTGTGTCCTTCTAGTGAGTTAGTGAATTTGAAGTTGTTTTAAGAGCCCTGAGACAAATTGGAAAAAAATTTGAACAGATACTTCACCAAAGAAGATAAAATAATGGCTAATAAGTACATGAAAATCTCCTTAATGACATTAGTCGTATGGGAAATGCAAAATACAAAATAGAGCACATAGAGATACTATTATGTGTCTATTAGACAATGACTAAAATTAAAAAGATTGATCATACCAAGTGTGGCAAGGATGTGGCGGGATTAAAACTCTCACACACTACTGATGTGAATATAAAATGGCACAGCCCACTACAGCCATTCTATGTATTTACCCATGAGTAAAGAAAACATATTTTCACACAAATTTTTTTTACATGAATGTCCAAATTTGTAATAGCCCCAAGGAGGAAACAGCCTAAATATCCATCAAGAGGTGAATAAACATACTGTTATATATCCATTCAATGGACAATTCCTCAGCAATCAAAATAAAATAATCATGGATCACACAATAACAGGAGTAAATCACATAATAATTATACTTTATTTAAAACTATAGGGAATGAAAATGATGTATAATGCAAGAAAGCAGATCAATGGATTTCAGATTGGGGGAAGGGTTTAGAGAGAAAATATTTAGGGAGGGGCCAGGGGTTTATCTTGGTGTTAGAGTGCATGCTGAGCAAGTGGGAGGCCCTGGGTTCAAGCTTCAGCATGGAATAGAAAAAGAAAAGGAAACATTTGGGGTCAAAGGGTTCATTCATTACTTTGTATTGGTTTCATGAGTGTATACATATTTTAAACCTTCAAAATGTACATTTTAAATATATGCAGTTCATTGTATATTAGTTATACTAAAAATATAAAACTAATATATGCTGTTTAAAAGACCACCTAATGTTACAGATTCTGAATTTTCTCTTGTGTTCCTAGCCATATAAACAGTTTCCTCTGCAAACAACAGAGGAAACATAGAGTTTCCAGGCAGTGGACAAGGTATACGAGAGCTGAGAGTAAAGCTAGAAGATATACTTGATCCCCCTGGCCCTAAGAAATGGTTGGTTAGTAGGGAGAAAAAAGAAAAGAAACTCCAGGGGAAATAAATGGAATGGGGGGATCTAGATAAGGCACTAATGCTCATTTGTATATATTAGTTGTTGATAGACCTTTATTTTATTTATTTATATGTGGTGCTGAGAATCTAAGCCAGTGTCTCACAAATGCTAGGCAAGCACTCTACCACTGAGCTACAATCCCAGATTGGTATATGGGCTTTATTATAGAAAAAAAATCAGCTTGGAATATTAGTTATTAGCTTACACAGAAGAACTAAAACCTTACTTAATATTTGAAAGTGGTTGTATACTACCATTGAAAATATGGGAAAAAAGGAATAGCCATTCTTTACTGGTTAAATATGTACCCAGTATGTGTATTGCTTTGTTATGAAAAAAAAAAAACAAGTTTGTAGAATATGGGTTAATAAGTCAACATTAGATAGGTTAAAATGTTCTTCCCTTATTTGAAGTCACTAAGCTATGTAAGTCAGATAATGATTAGAGCAATAAAGTTAGCCATTTTGATAATCACTCATTTTTTGAAAGCTGAAGTTTTTTATTTTTAAAATTCTGATTTATTCTTACTTGTACAGTTTGAGTAGAAGAAAGGAATTCTAAATTTGGAAATGGTAAGCACTCAGATATTTGAAAGCTACTAGGCTTTTATTCAAGAATATATAATTTTGGTACAGCATTATGAGTTGAAAAGAATTGTTGACAAGCTACTTGTACATATATATCAAATATCTTGTACTCCTGGTTGAAAGGCATTTTTATTATATGCTACATCACCATTATCCCTCTTTACATAATGGGGAGAAAAACTCAGGAACAGGGGAGAAATCAAGAAAATATCTTCATCCTTCTTCCCCTCATCCTTCTACTTTCAGGGAGTTTTTGACAATCATAGAGGAAAAATATTTTAAATGTATGTCTTAAAGTGATAAATTTGGGAAATTTGAGGTTCTGAGAATTCAGGAAAAGCATTCATAGTGAATTCAAATTCAAAAGGGTTGATTCAAATGGTGCACTAGTTGAGTAACAGAATAGTTGCTAACAAACCCCAAATGATAAGAATGCAGGAAATGCTATAGTGGATCAAATCAGTATCTCTTTACAAGAGACATAGTATATTTTTGCGGAATGATTCTGTACTTTCCCCAAAGTAATAACCTCAAAAGATTTTTCAAAATTCCCTGATTATCCTAAAACATCTTTTCATATCTCATTAGGAATCTACATCATTGAAGATACCTAAAATTTTTGACCTATTTGTAGTGGTAGCTGTACAGCAGAGCACTATGGGCACCCACTGCAGTCAAACAAATGAGTTGGAATCTTAGGTCTTGGTCAAATAATTTTCCTGAGGCTCAGTCTCATCATCTGTAAAAATGTAGATAAAGTAGCTACTTGTTACAGAAAGCTTGTGTATTGAGGGCTTTGTCCCCAGTGTGACCAGGTTCAGAGATGGGCTTTTAGGGAGTGATCAGATCATGAGGGCTGTGACCTCATCGGTGGATGTTACATTGGTGGATTTATAATTTGATGGCATTATTGAAGAGTGGTGGAAACTGTAGGAGATAGGGCTCAACTAGAGGAAATAGGTTTCTGGGGTCACGCCTTAGAAGGTTATGTCTTGTCCTTGGCCCTGTCTACCCTCTGTCTCTATCTCTGTCTCCCTCTGCTTTGTGGCTGCCATGAGGTGAGCAACTTTTTCTCAGCCAAGCCCTTCTGCCATGATGTTTCTTCCTTGGAGTCAGCTGTCCACAGACTAAAACCTCTGAAATCTCTAAAATAAATCTATCCTCCTCTAAGTGTCTTTTTTTTTTCAGGCATTTCCCTATGAGAGCAAATTAATACACCACTTCACAAATTTGTTGTAAATATTCAATGAGAAAATTCTTGTAAATCACTAAGCATAAGGCCCAACAATTAATGCTTTGTACATATATAATTTCTATTTTGTATTTTCAGCCTGTATATTTTCTTGCTGTTTACTATTACTAGTTTCAGGTCCATTCTATTAATAAAAGAAAAATCCCTGATATAATAAGGGTTGAGCTTTAAAAGGTAAAATGATCAATCACCTACTTGGTATAATTTTAAGACTATCAAGAGGATTTTAGCCCTATCATCCCACCTCTCCCCACATAAACACAGTATATTCTTCTACTCAATTTCATTCCACCATTAAAGCCCCATTTCTCTATTGACCTTGTTCAAAATTCAGCTGGCCCCAGGGTGGATACTTCTATGGATTTAAACAATAGATTGAATGAAGATTCTAAGGCTAATCTTTGATTCTCTGGAGAAGAGAGGTTAGGAAAAGCACTGAGTGACAGAAGGTGGGTCAGGAAACTCTAACTCTCCCTTCCTTTAGATCCTGGTTAGGGAAGCTATTAGTGTAGTGCTGTATTTCACAAACAGGTCTAACCATCAGAATCACCTGAGTCATTTCTTAAACAAGTGGACTCCCAGACCCCTCCCCTAGGATTTGGTAGGTTTAGGATGGAGCTCAAGAATCTGAAGGTTTTATGAGCACCCAGAAGAGTTCTAAGAGCTTGCAAATTTGAGAAATGCTGGAGGGGTTAGGAGCCCAGGCTTTGTTATCAGAGGATACCTGAGTTCAAATTCTAGTTCCCCTCTTTGGGGATGACTGATCATGGAGTTCATCAACTACCTTCAACCTCAGTTTCCATCCCTACAAATTTTGTTTTGGGATTAAATAAGTTAATGTATGTAAAACATTTTGTCTTGGAGTGGGCATTGTAAAAGAATAGTTAAGATTATTATTAAGTGTCTTTAATTTCAATTGATTCATAGTTGCATATGAATCTTTGAGTCTCCCAGGCAAGGTGCCAAAATGGTCCATGATTTTCTAGAACTTTTTTCTTCCTCTCTAACATGTTCTTATCTTTGAAACCAGTTAGAGAAATTAGCATTGTTAGTGTGATTAGCTGTTGTGGGTCATCTTTTATATCTTTAGTCTTATCATGTAAATTAAGCATCCAGAGTGTCTGAGGATTCCAATTCATACCCTTTATCACAGAAACTGGATGTCACCTGTGTCTGGGAAGTTGAATTTTTTTTTTTTTTTTTTTGCAATTACAAGGTTTTCATGATGGAGAATTTTCCCTCTGGTACCAGGGATTGAACCCAAGGCTACACACATGCTAGGTAAGTACTCTACTACAGAACTACATCCCCAGCTTTGCAATTACAATGTTTTTAGACTTTAGCCTCTAAGTTCCAACTTGAAAAGGCCCAATAACACTCTACTTTGAGTTACAGTTTAAGCAGGCCTTGGAAAGAGAGGGGTTCACAGATTGACCTCCAGGTTAGAAGGGGATGGGTGTCAGAGAAACACAAATAGAGGAAAACAAAACAAGTCAAAGACATACCAAGGCTAACAAGGAAAAGACTATGAAAAGATGCTGAGAGAGAAAGACGGGTCGTGCCAGATAGAGGAGGCAGGGAGTTGAAGAGACTCAGAGAGAAATACAAAGATGGGGAGAATAGGGACATAGAGTTAAGGGTGCACATAGGGATAAAGAAAGACTCAGCGAAGATGAACCCAGGACATATGCTGGGAGGAAAGCTTCTCTTGTTCTTTATACTAGTAGGCTTCACTTGGGGTATTTCCCTAGTGCTATGGAAAAGGTAATTTATTTGTTTCACACAATTTTAAAGTAAGTGCTATGGGAAAGGCTCTGTGGAAATACAAGTCTCCCATCCCCTAAATGGTGGAAGTGTGAGTGTGATAAGCAGCTTTAAAACACAAGATGCTTTTCTTTTAATCCCAAGAAGAAAAGAATACATTCAGTTGCAGGATGAATGAGGTAGTACTGGAGCTGGATCCTGAATGATAAATAAGGACTTAACAGATGGAGGGGGGAGGAATTTTCAAACAATGGGAACAGAGCTGGTGAGAACCTGGAGCAAGGAAAACAAGGGGCATGTTTAGGAAAGAAGGAATGGTACAGTTTGGCTAAAGCTTAGACAGCATGAGAGTCACAAAGGGGAACATTTGAAAATGCACATTCTCAGGCCTCATCCCCTGTCTACTGTATCAGAATCTCAGAGAACAGCACCTTGGAATCTGCATTTTTATAACACCCACAGTTTTGTACAGAGCACTAGTCCAAACCATGCTCTGAGAAATTCTGATGTACATGGGGTAAATTAAAGTTAGTCTCTGTTGTCAGGAGTGAAGAAGTTTGGAGCACAGCGGAAGGAGGAAGTAAATCTGATTAGCTGTTGAGTCACTGCTGCTCAGTGGACCAAAAAGGTCATGGTTTGAGTCTTAGCTTCAGTAATATACTGAGCTGTGGTTACAGCCTAGGCAAATGAGGCCAGATGACAGCTGGAGAAGACTGCTAATTAATTAAACCTGGTCTAAGGTCAGGCCACCAACTGGCAGATACAAGTTCTTTTCTAGTTGGAGAATAGGATGAAAAGAATAGGAAAGATCTGAAATATGAGAACTTTTCCTTAGACTTCTCAAACTCCTCTTGTTTATTTTTCTCAGGCCTTAAGTAGTTTCCACTATAACAGTATCAGA
Source organism: Marmota marmota marmota (assembly GCF_001458135.2). Taxonomy (NCBI): domain Eukaryota; kingdom Metazoa; phylum Chordata; class Mammalia; order Rodentia; family Sciuridae; genus Marmota; species Marmota marmota. The sequence continues at coordinate 5,333,214 of NW_026000316.1, forward strand.
ATTGACTCTTGAATTATTATTCATTGGTAAATTATGTTAGGAATGCATTTGAAATTCAAGAACAAGGTGTACAATGCAGACACTATTTGAAAAGGCATTTAGACTTTTTAAGAAGTGAAGGATAAACCTTTTTTCAGTGCAATTTGAAGAATGAAGGAAATGTTTGTATTGTCAAGGTACGCATTTTGTGAAATCATCTCATTATTTTATGGTAAATGTACTTCAACTGTGAAAATCCATGTAACATAGGGCTGGTTTGCTATTTCACTAATGGGGGAGCCAGAGAGCATAGCTTTTACTGGAAGTTAAACTGAATTTGAGATTTCACTTATACAGTGATTTTCTGTTGCTATTTCAGTCTTTGACTATTAATTTCATTGATTGATTGATTGTGGTACTGGGACTGGCAAGTGCTCTGCCACTAAGCTGTATCCCCTACTCTTTTCATTTTATTCTGTTTTGAGGCAGGGACTCACTAAGTTGCCCAGACTGGTCTTGACTTGGAATCCTTCTGCCTCAACTTCCTCTGTAGTTGGGATTACAGGCATGCACTGTCACATCAGGTTTGGCTGTTAACTGTTACTAAGAGTATTATCACCTTTTCCAATCAACTAGATGGTAAACTTCCTGAGGGCAGGCACCTTGTCTCAGATTTCTATGTATTCCTCCATCTAGCAAAGGATGGTGCCCATAATGGACTCTCAATAAAGATTTAATGTACATTAGATGGGAATGAAAGAATTCCACATAGCCACTTTGTGCTTAGCTTGAGGCCTATGACATAGAGCAGCATGGGGCAAGGGATGGTAAAATTTTGGCAAATCTGCTCTTGCATTTGCTATTTATATTTTGCACCCCTAAAATGGCAGTATTTAGGATTGACTATAGCTGAATCAATATTAACAAAATAAATGGAAGACTAAGAAAACTGGCAGGTGTCATTTACAATTTGAGGGAAAGGAATCATCCCTATGATTTGTAGTAATACAACTAGAATCTATAGGCCTCAGTATATGAGTTACAGAAACTTAAACAAATCTACTCACTTCCATTATATTTGTATAGATATGAATTACCTGCTATCTAACTTCATACCTATTATTTCAGGTGAATCTATGTAAAAACATATTAGGAACAAAGAGAAACGCTCCTCGGTGTAGACACTGGACATGGCATTAAAGTCATCATATATAAAAGAGATAATTTGTAGAAATAGTGATATTTCATAAAAATCAGATATTTCAGATTTTTTTGTATTCTTATTGACACTTCTTTGCTAACTGCTGGTAGAAAAAACAAGGTAATTCTGACAGCTGTGAAAAACACTAAACTTACATTTTTCTATGACAATAACCTTAAATCAGAAATAGAGAGATTGATGGGAGCCACTATTTGCATAAAAAAGAAAAATATGTGTGTTGGCTTCCTAAGATCTTTAAGAAACAGAAAGCATTATGCAAATTAGTTCAGAAAATTATGTATTTAATAAAAATTTTATTTCATTCAATTCTCTGAGTATTTCTCAGAATTATTATCAAATGTCTGCTTCCCTCTTTGACTGTAGTTATTTTGAGAAAATGCTCACTAGGTCAACACAACCCCACCCGCAAATGTCAAAACCAGGCTTTGGTCTCACTGACAGAATGTCCAGAGAGGAAGAGGATAGGGCTGAGAACTTAATTCAGACTTACAGTCTGAAAAGATCCTAACAGCAGGCATCAGGAAGATGGCCAGATACAGAGCCCAGATACAACGTTGAGGTCCAATCAGGCCAAGGATTGATATAAAAGGGGGTTTGCAAGATATTGGCAGGAGATGAATCATGAAGATATGTTTTGAAACAGACAGATTCTAATTGCAAAGAAAGAGACGTTTTAGACAAGGATTTCAGGTTAGGTATGAAACTAAGATTGGTTATAATAAGACAGGAGGTCAGAAGGACATCTAAAATAAAGATAGGAGTACTGATATTGGAGATTATATTTCCAGTATTGGGGATGGAGTTGGATCTGTAGGAAATTCAATGGCTTCAGCTATTGGTACTAGTTAGCGGCTGGAGTTCTATGCTGGATACTAAGATTAATATATTCCTATGGGGGCTGGGGATGTGGCTCAAGCGGTAGCGCGCTCGCCTGGCATGCGTGCGGCCCGGGTTCGATCCTCAGCACCACATACAAACAAAGATGTTGTGTCCGCCGAGAACTAAAAAAATAAATATTAAAAAATTCTCTCTCTCTCTCTCTCTCTCTCTCTCTCTCTCCCCCACTCTTTCTTTAAAAAAAATATATATATATATATATATTCCTATGGTACCTCTATTTAGATAGATGCCTGCTACCATTCCTCAACTCAGGAAAAATTTAATCTTTGCATCTCTAAATTTTTCCACTTGCCTATAAAATCTCATTTTAAAATGTGTCCTTCTACTTACTCACTCAACAAACATTTATCAAATGAGTGCTATATATTATATACTGTGGAATATCAAGGTGAATAAAACAAGCCTTTATTTAGCCTTATAAAACTTACAGGTCCATGAAGGAATAATTATCTAAACTGATGATTCTAGAATAGTGTGCTGAAAGCACAGAGAATAGAGGTAACTTTTTTTTTTTTTTGTAGTTGTAGATGCACAGAATGCCCTTACTTTATTTATTTATTTTTATGTGGTGCTAAGGATAGAACCCAGTGCCTCACACATGCTAGGCAAAGTGCTCTGCCACTGAGCTACAGCCCCAGCTCCTAGAGGTAACTTTTATTTATTCATTCATTCATTTGTGATTCAGTTAACCAATGTATTGAATGCCTTTCTATTTACCAGATACTAGTCTGGGAATCAGAGAATGACCCTAAATCTAGATTTGTGGCATCATAAACCAACTTACCAAGAGAAGGTTAAGCTTAATCTGTATCTTGTAAGCAGTAACAAAGGTAAAAGGATGTGGCAAACAACATTTATTTTTCTCTTCTGGCACACAAATGGAACCCTGAATATTTTTTAGGCAGCATCTGACCAGTTACAAAATTACTTACCCCCTCATGAATGACCATATGCATGAAAGTCCACTGGATGAGGTTTTGTTGAGTATTTTTCCCCCTTGATAAAAACAAACCAAACTGGCCGATTCTTCCTGTTTCCTTTTCTTCATTCTTAGAATGCAGATGTGAAACTCAGAGACAGAACCACCATCTTAAGGCCTTGGGAACAAAAGCCTCATTATAGTCAATGGTAAAATAAGATAGTAGGAATCTGGGTCATTGATGACATCATGCAACTTCTATTTTACTTGAAATTTGTTCAAGTCACTATGGTCACTTTTCTATTGTGTCTATTATGTATCGTTAAAGTGCAAAATAATAAAAAAAACCATACTGGGGTTTGATAGTAGAGAGTTCAAGGGAAGCACCCCAGGCATAGGAAATAATGGCACATGCAAAAGCATGGAGTTAGAAGTGTTTAAGCTAAACAAGTTGTAAGTAGACCACACTGCATGAATTTATATAGGCAAAGTGACCAGAGATGAAATTGGAGAAGTGAAGGCCAGTTCCTTATAGTGGAAGTGAAGGCCAGTTCTTTATAGCCCATATTAAGGAATGTAGGCTTCATTGTAAAGTCGTAAGGTGAATCACTTATGAATTTTTAAATGACCTAATATTTGCATTTTAGAAAGATCATTTTACTAGAATATTTAGGATGGTTGGGAGAAGAGAGTTTGATGGTGGGCTGAATAGATAGGACACAGAATAATCCAGCTGATTATAAACCAAACAAAGATAGTGGAAATAGGAACTGATAGAAAAGATTGGTATTACTAATTACTGGTCCCTAGAACAGACTCATAATATATCAAAGAGATAGGATCAGCTGGGTGTGGTGGCATACACTTGTAATCCCAACAGCTCAGGAGGCTGAGGCAGGAGGATTACAGGTTCAAAGCCAGCCTCAGTAACTTAGCAAGGCTGTAAGCAACCTAATGAGAGCCTGTCTCAAAATAAAACATAAAAAGGGCTGTGGATGTAGCTCAGACCCTCGGGGTCGATCCCTAGTGACAAAAATAAAAAAATAAAATAAAATAAAAATAACAAGAGGTAGGATCAATGTAGATTGATTATTGGAATTTAAAGGAAAGGACATCTCAAGGATGAATCACAGGTTTCTGTCTTGGGTGACCAGATGGTTCACCAAGATAGGAAATACAGGAGATGACAGTGAAGTAATCCAAACTCTGATATATCTGATAACCAAAGTAAATGTGTGTTTTGTCAACTGTAACAAAAATGTGTCTCTTTGAAGTAGTAATAATACTTCCTCAACATGTAAAATTGACACTTAATATATACTTATTATTTTTAGGAAGTTCCCAAGTAGATTGAGATCAAGGAAACAATATTTTATCTTTGAACAATATTAGTTATGTGCTATCCTTTAATATTTTTTAGAGCATAGATACAAAAAAGTATGTAAAAAATTTTAGTAAAACAGCTATACTACAGAAACCAAGGTAAAGTTTCTATTTGTTTCTTATTTCAGCTCCATTCAATACTAGGTAAGGAGAAAATGATGAATGGAAAGCATGAGACATTTAGCAGATGTTATTTTAATGTGTCTGACATAGCTCTGCATAGTTTTACACCTTTATGAGTTTATTGTGATAATGGTGGCAGGGAGATGCAGGCTCGAGGCATTGCTAAGTAATGATACAATTTTGAGTTTTACTTGATACTTTCATTAAAATATTTTTGCAATGTCTGGGTTCTTTCAATCCAGCCTAGGGAATATGAACATAAAGCCCTGGAAATGGCAAAGGGAATGAAAGCTACTTCCATTCTTGTCCATTTAGACATTCTTTCTTTAGTTAGGCCAAGCCTGGATAAAGGATGGAGTAGGCTAGCACTTGTTTTTTTTTTTTTTTTAACCTTTAACTTAGTTTTTATTGTAAAATTTTTATTCATATTCTGAATCATTTTAATAAGGTGATGGTGCCATCTGTTAGTGTTTTTATTTTGCAGTTGTATATGTGTATATATGTATGTGTGTGTGTGTGTGTGTGCATGCATGTGTACATGTATATACAGCATATCTATTATGTTTCATAACCTAACAATTTCCCTAGGAGTAACAGTAAACTTGTAAATGTGTAACATAAATGCTTGCAATGAAATAAATTATTATCATTTGAAGCTTATTCAGACACATACCTGCTACAGTGAAAATGCTGATGTCTGCAGCTGAGAACAATGATTGGAAAAGGTTGGTTGAGCTTAAACTTCTGGACTTGATTGTATAAACCAGGATCCCATATTTGAACCAAGTAACTATAGAACAGTAACCATTTGTTTCAACTGGGTAGGGTTTGGCTTAATGATACTGCTTTAGAATCAAATGGGTCTAGAGGGGGCACTTTAGAAGACTTAGAAAAGATGCTGTCACTATATATGTGCTGCTACTATTCATAAACAGTGGAAGACTGCTTCCAATACACAGGCAGATACTGATGTGATAGAAAAATGACAGATATTTGGACAATAACCAGGCTTTTATTATCTATAAATAAGATTAGGAAGTTGTTGACTGGATTGCTTGAGCTTTATTGGCATTTCAAAGGAAAAACTTAAAGGATTACCTTACAAAATTTATTTTCTTTGGAGACTATGCTCATAAGTGAGTTTGTAAAACACTCCTTGGAGTAAAGTCAGATACTAGGGTAGGATTTGCTAAATTATTATTTCAAGGCCTAGAGTCCTAGGCATCAAATGTGTTTTTAGCCATCTGTTTAATTCACATCTTTCTGACACAGTGCTCAATAGCAGAGGGGAAGCATAAATCCCACTCTGTGGGATTGGATAATAAAACACTCCAAGGGGAATTTTTTTCTTGATCCCAGATTACATTCATCTTATATACAGAAGGACAATATTCATTTTGCTTTAAGGTTTTTTTTTCTACCACCTCCTCACAGATGGTTTTCATACAAATGTGTGATTTTTTTGATTTACCTCAATTATTGTTTCTCCCTTTCATTTTCTAGTGTACTTTGCAGAATACCAAACTGTTTAAATTCTAAAGCAGTTTGGCTATATGTCAGTATAGAATCAAAGGCTTAGCAATCAATCACAAAGCTAGAAAAGAAATGGGTATATGTCTATGAAGGCATTATAGTGATTTGGAGTCAGACCAGGTAGTAAGTAGTGGCCATAATGACAGAAGATCCACACTGATGCCAGTTTGAGTGGACGTGTGAAGATACAGGAAGAAGTATTGATGCCTTAAGATAAGTATAACAGAAAGGAAAAGAAAAATAAATAAAGCTGAACTCATAGAAATGAGCTCTAACTTCCTTCTTGTAAGTTGGAGCCATCTAGACTGTCATCTAATTTTTCTATTAGGAGAACCAATATAATAAAAGGCAAGAATAAATTTCATTTATATGTACACTTTATAAGCCCACATATGGAAATTAGAAGATGAGCATGGTTAACAACATCAATTAATTCAAAATCAACTGGACTTTCAACCCACTTTGAGAGTCTGTTTGTTTAAAAGTCATGTTATTTGCCCTTGTAAGAAACAAAGTAAATAAACTAGTTCAAAAGAAAGGTATGATATATCCAGGCTTAAAGAACTTGGGTTTAACAAGTTAAAAAGTAAGAAGAAAATACTCATTTTTAAGATGGCAGGGATCATATGATGTTGTTTTTAAAAACCCGAATAAAAATAAAAACAGAATCAGTTAATTTATTCAACAAATATAGAACACCTTCTAAATGTCATTCTATGAATGGGATAGATAGTAGATGTTAAAAGTGAAAAGTAGGAAGGATTCATTTAAAGTAGGGGGAGTCAAAGAAGGAGATACCATGATGGAATTGTATTTCACCACACAGTTCAGTTGCTTACCTAAAAAGTACCTCTACTTCATATGGTAGGGAATAAATAGTGTCTCAGAAGTGTATTCCCAGTTTTGATTCCCATTATATGATAATGGAGATAATAAAAACATAATTTTAATGGAGTGTTGATGGGTCCAAATGAAAGCTTGCATGCTTTTAAAAATTCCTGCAATCCTGGCCTTCTAATAAAATAAAGTTCACAATGGCTGTATCCTTAGTATATTCCCCAGGAACCACTAGCTTTTTTTTTTTACATGTTAAAAATAGATTTTAATTTTTAGAACAGTTTTAGCCTCACAGGAAAATTGAGCCAAATGTACAGAGAGTTCCCATTCTCCCCAACCTTTGACCCCGTAAATTCATAGTTTCCTCTACTATCAACATCCCATTCCAGAGAGATACATTTATCACAATCAAGGGAACTACACTGATACATCCTGTTACCCCAAGTCCATACTTCAGATTCATTTTTGATATTGTACATTCTATGGGAATGAACAAATGAATAATGACATATATCCACCATTAAAGTATCATACAGAATAGTTTCACTACTCTAAAAGTCATCTATGTTCAGCCTAATCATTCCTCCCTCTTTCCCTAGCAACCACTGACCATTTTACAGTCTCCATAGTTTTGTCTTTTCCAGAATGTCATGTAATTGGAATCATATGGTATGCAGCCTTTCAGATTGGCTTTGTTCACTTTGAAATGTGCATTTAAGATTCCTCTAGAACTTTTCATGGCTGGATAGCTCATTTATTTTGAGTGTTAAATAACATTTCATTGTCTAGATGTACCATAGTCTATTTATCCATTCACCTACTGAAGAGTGTCTTGGTTGCTTCCAAATTTGAGCAGTTATGAAGAAAGCTGCTCTAAATATCCAAGTTTGTGTTTTATGTGTCCATGAGATTTCAATCCATTTGGGTAAATGCCAAGGAGCAAGATTGCAGGATCATATAGTGATATTATGTTTAGTATTGTAAGAAACTACCAAACTCTCTTCCAAATTTTTTGTGGCTGTAAATTTTGCACTTCCACCAGCAGTGAATCAGAGATCTTGTTCTCTCCACATCCTCACCAACATTTGATTCTGTCAGTGTTTTGGATTTTAGCCATTTTAATAGCATGCAATGGATCTCGTTTTAATTTTTAATTCCCTAATGACATATGATGTTGAGCATCTTTTCATGTGCTTATTTGCTACCTCATGTATCTTCTTTGGTGAGCTATCTTTTCAGATCTTTGGTCCATTTTTAAGTTGGGTTGTTTGTCTTATTGTTGAATTTTAAGAATTCTTTGTATATTTTGGATACCAATCTTTTATTGGATATTGCAAATATTTTCTCCTAGTCTGTGGCTTGCCTTTTCATTCTCTTGACATTTTATTTCACAGAGCAGGAGTTCTGATTTTTAATTGAGTCCAACTTAACAAAATGTTCTTTTGTGAGTTATTACTTTGTTATTGTGTCTAAAATGATCATCACCAATATCAAGATCATCTATATTTTTCCCTGTTATCTTCTAGGAGTTTTATAATTTTGCATTTTATATTTGTGTATTTATGTCTATGGTCCAGCTTTAAATAATTTTTGTAAAGGATATAAAGTCTGTGTTGAGGTTTTTTTGCATGTGTATGCCCAGTTGTTGAAAAGACTATCATTTGTTCAAAAGATTATATCTTTTCTCCATTGTATTGCCTTTGCTCTTGCTTCAAGTTCAGCTGAGTGTATTTGTGTGGGTCTACTTTGGGCTCTCTAATCTGTTCTACTGATCTGTTTTACTATTTTTTCCTCCAATGATTGACTTTTTCCTTGATTAATGTAGCTTTATAGTAACTCCTGAAGTCAGGTAGTGTCACTCCTCTCACTTTGTTTCTCTCCATCAATATTGTTTTGACTATTCTGGGTCTTCTGCCTCTCCATGTAATTATTAGAATTAGTTTGTCAATATCTATAACATAGCTTGCTGAGATTTTCTTTGCTTTTAAAACTTTCAATTATGACACTGAGAAAAGGAATGGAAAGTAGAAGTATATCTAAGTAATTCTGCTTAACCTGCCTAATTATGTTTAATATAGATAATCAAAGAATCTCACCATTGTTTTATCTGTTTTTTTTCTGTATAAATAAGAGACATCTGGAAACATGCATTCATAATAAATTATTATGCTCACAAGAATAACTGAAATAAAAAAAAGAAAAACTTCTACAAAATTAAGTGTTGGTTAGGATGTGAAGCAACTGGAATTCTCATGACTGCCGGTGGAAGTGTAAATTGGTATAATCATTTTGGAAAACTGCTTGTCTGTTTTGATTAAATCTAAATATATGCTTAATTATGATCCAGAAAATTCAAACCTGACAAATGCATACATATATTTACCAAGAAGTGTTTACCAGAAATTTCACAGCAGCATTATACCAGAGCCACAGAAAAAAATAAAATGTTAATTAACAGGAAAATGGATACATAAACTGAAGTGTATTCAGACAACTCAACACTTCACAGCTATGAAAATGAACCAACTGTTGCCACAGGCAACAACATGGATGAATCTCACAAGCATGTTGAGTGAAAACTGTCAGACACATAAGACCACATACTCTTTGATGTCATTTAACAAGTTCAAAACCACAAAACTGATGTCTGATAATAAATATTGCTCACCATTGGGGAGGAGGGGAGTTAATAAGTGGGAAGGAGAGTTGGGGCTTTTTTTCATTTTCTATTGATGCATTATAATTATATATGATAGTGGATTTCATACAAACACATAACATAATTTGGTCAATTTCTTTCCCTAGTACCTCAAGCTTCTTCCCCTTTCCTACCTTCCCTTAGTCCCCTGGGGAGAGGTACATTTTGAGTTTGATTAATGTTTTATTTCTTGAGTTTGGGTGATGGTTACCCAGATTTTTTTTTCTATGAAAATCCATTGAGCTGTATGGTTGTGACTTATGTACTTTTTGAATGTATGCTATGTTTTGATACAAACTGTACTAAAGAAACTAGTTTTTTTTTTATATCAGGGATTAAACCCAGGGGCATTTAATCATTGAGCCAATTTGATCTATTGAGTTCTATAAAAGCTCTAAGAGCCAGGTGCCACACCTGTAATCCCAGTGGCTTGGGAGGCTGAGGCAGGAGGATCTCAAATCAGCCTCAGCAATTTAGTGAGGCCCTAAGCAACTTAGTGAGACCCTATCTCTGAATAAAGAATTAGAAAAAAAGGACTAGGGATGTGGTTCAGTGGCTATATGTCCCTTGGTTCAATCCCCTTACCAAAAAAAAAAAAAAAACACCAAAATTCTAAGAATATCTATGATGCGAAATTTACATTTTTCAAAACTTTCATTTACTGAAAATTTACTACGTGTCCGAAAATAGGTTAATCTCTTGACGTAGGGATTGCCTTTTTAAAAAAGTATCTTTAAAAAAATTTCTTAGTTATAGACGGACATAATATCTTTATTTTGTTTATTTTTATGTGATGCTGAGGATTGAACCCAGTGCCTCACATGTGAGAGGCAAGTGTTCTGCCACTGAGCCACAACCCCAGTCTAGGATTTCATTTTAAAAGATGTGGTGGAATTGGAATTCCCATTTGTCTGATAACAAAGCCCATTCTCATATCTACTATTCTGTGCTATCTTCTGTTTTGATTAGATATTCTCTTTCTTATCTACTTATGCTAAACAGCTGTGGTTCTGTATATTTTCTTTTCTTATGTATTTGATGATACCAAGGGACAATGAACTACTAAATGTATTCTTAATTTTGTTTCATGATACAAAATAAAGTGGAAAGATATTTGTTTGCTCTAAACAAGGCCAAATGATTATTTGTTCATTCATTTATTTTATGTATATAGTATATGTGTGTTATGGTTGCAAAGCTTATATATGTATGTGGGGGTATTATGAATATTTTTCACTCACTCATTTTATTATTATTATTATTATTATTATTATTATTAGTAGTAGTAGTAGTAGGGATTGAACCCAGGGATTATCTACCACTGAGGTATACCCCAACTCCTTTTTATTTTTTTAACTTTGATACAAGATCTCACTAAGTTGCCACGGCTGGCCTTGAACTTAAGCTCCTCCTGCCTCAGCCTCCCAAGTCTCTGGGATTACAGGCATACACCATTGTGCCCAGTTTTCCATGATATTTTAAAATATTTTGCTCAGAATTTGACCACAGCTGAACATTGAGCAGACAATTTCACTAAACAATCTGTAGTGGGCATTTAAGTCTTTTTTTACTTCTGCAAGATATAATTCAGAATCTTTAAGAATATGCAGGCAGTTTAACATTTTCTAATGTGCATTGACTTGTACACAGAGATATTAAATTGTATCTGCCATTGTTCATCTGTTGCCCAATGATAACATTTGCTCGGTTCCCCAGGAGTATTTTAAACCCACCCCCCCGTCTTGACTAGTTCTACTATTCATCCCTCTTTGGATTCCTAATAAATTTATAAAACTGCAACCTTACCAGTCATACATGGGACTATAGCACCTCCTTATTAACCTTTAATACACATTGAAAATTGGTCATTTATTTATATTATTAGCTTTCCAGATCTTAAATACTTTATACTCTGTAGTTAAAGTGGCATGTGCTCACCTTTTGATTATTATAGGCCAGCATTGAAAGATGTGAGAATACTGTTGTTTTCATGAAGGCAAACACTTTGACCTTAGTGGTTAGCCATTTATTTTACCTGTTCAATATCACAAATTACTATTCTCTAATTTTTTTCATTAAAAATATTTTTTTTCCTGGATTGGCCTCACAGTGGCCTTTTCTTCCTTGATAGGCACAACAGGAACTGAAAAAAAAAAAGGGAAAAAAGAAAAAAAATAATTTTTCCAGTATTCCAAATCTTGTCATATATTAACTATTGTTCCCTTAACCAACTAAATACATCTGACATGTTTATCATTTAAGACATGTATTCATAAGACACTTTATAGCAAATGTTTGACTCATTTTTATGTACCAATAGTTTAGAAACCTACATGAGAATTTAATTCATTTTTGATATAATATACCAATTTTGATCACTTAAGTTTTCAGAGACTATATTATAGAATTCCTAGAGGAGCAAAACCACGGCATTATTTCCAAAGATCAAAGTTTGAAAATTAATAAATTAATAGACATGGCAGTTAAGTTTTTGTTATGCTTAATATTATATACATAGAGCTAGTTGAGAAGAGCATTAAGTAATTATTTTCTGTATTATGAATGACAATAGATCCTTATTATGTTCTGGTAGATATATCAAACTAACAAGACTTTCTTTGTTATAGAATCTATGTACTAATTATAGTTACCAAAGTAACTAATTACCAAAGTTTAAACTTGTTCAAAGTTAGAAATAATGATACACCCACACACTCTCAACCACCTTTCAGTAACCTGCCTGTTTCAAATCTTGGTAGCTTCAGCTCATATTATCAGCTTGCTTTTTCTTACTTTCTTTGCTTCTTTTTTTTTCCTTTTCTTTTCCCCCTCAGTCTTTTCTCTCTCTCTCTCTCTTTTTTTGGCAAGATACTTGGGGAAAGGTAAAATAAAATAGAAAATTCTTAAAATGTAATGGTCTTTTTGCATTGCCTGTAGGTTTAATATTTTGATTTGTTTCTCTTGTAGATACTTGTTTCTAAATATAAGAGAATATTTTTCAATGTCTCAGAGAGAAATATCTCAAAGCTACCTGTTAAGCTTTATTTGTAAAAATCCAATGAAAACTTTAAGGAAGGAGGAAGATGGCTCACAATACCAAGATTTTCATGAAAATTAATCTGACCTATTGTTAAACTAAAGTTCCAAGCCTGAATTTTGAAACAAAATTTCTTATAGCATTATAGCTAATCTGTGATGACTGTTATACTAAATAGCTTTTTTTTTTGCCCTTCACCAAATACAAAATGCTCCAATTTCCAAATCCCTAGAAAACTGTTTGTGATGACATCAAATAAACAAGAATTCTTGAAAAAGAATAGGCCATTGCTACAGTCAAGTCAATTTCAGCATTCCTTTCCCAGAGCTGTTTTGCATATTGGGTCATACAACAGTTTTAGTCCTAGTAACAGTCTATTTTGGGAGTTCACCTACAATCTGGTGACATTATGGGAAAAGTATGAAATTAAAACTGTGGTATGAATAAAAAAGGCAAACATCCAGAATTTAAACAATTATCTTAGTACTTTGCCACTTTTCATTTATAAAGGTGCTTTTTAAGCACTAATTAATCCGCTTAAAACCCTTGTGAGCTGGACTGGACTATGAGAAAATCAGTTTTAAGGAGAGAAAAGGGAAAAGTTCATAGTGGAGCTATATTTTGCCATAGTTCATCTCTAAGCAGAATCACCTAAATAGGTAAGCCAATTAAATTCCTCTTATCTGAATAGTCAGGCTGTTCAGTAGATTAAAAAATTCCTTTTTCCTGAAACCTTTAGGGCTAACCTAAAGCATTGTTCCACAGTAAGCCCAAGTCTCAGACTTGAGAAATTAAGGGAGTCCAGAATCATCTCAGCTATTTGAACATATCCAGGATTAGCAATGGACTGATGTAAAACTAAAGAACAATGGTTCTGACTGGAATTGTCATATTTTTAAAAATATAACCAGTTGACTCAACCGGTCTAATTCCTTGCAGATAATTCATTTCTGACTATGGCAGTTTCAACCAAACTCTTGAGGTTAAGGAATATGTGTGAGTGTCACTGACAGCCACTGGCAGGCCTGAGGCATAAACAAGAGAGAATACCAAAAGGAAGAAGAAAAGTGGTTGTGGTAGAAGATAACCAATAAATTCTTAAGGTGCCAGCCATTATTTCAACCACAGACCCAGAGGGCAGCAAGATAAGTGCATTAGATGTTAAGCAAAGGAATGAGTAAGAGCAAATTAAAGAAACAGGAGGTTATGCTGGAAAGTATAGGAAGATCACCACACATAATAGCCAAGTTATGGGGGAACCCATGTCAGAAACCTGGATATCACATGTACACAGATTCTCTGACTTATTCAAAATGCAGTCCATGAATTATGTCAAATCCAAGCATGACATTGCAACAAAAAACAACAGTGAAACTGTATACTTGGGCACACACACACACACACACACACACACACACACACTTATGCATACATAAATGCAAACACTCCCAACTTCACATCCCTGCTCTATATTTTTCTGTAATATTATTGCTTCTAACATACTTCACAATTGACTTGTTACATAATCCCTGCCCTGTAGAGCGAAATCCTCAGTAAAAAGTTTTGTTTATTTTGTTTATTAACATATGCCAAGGATGTAGAGCAGTATCTGGAACAAAAATAGGCTCTAATAAATGTTGACTAACTGAATGAATTAGGTGAGTAGTGTTTAAGAAATGAATAAGGAGACTGGGCATGGTAGCATAGGCTTGTAACCCCAGCTACTTGGGAGGATGAGGCAGGAGGATTGCAAGTTCAAAGCCAGCCTCAGAAACTTAGGGAGATACTGTTGAAGGGAGGGAGGGAGGAAAGAAAGGAAGGAAGAAGCAAGAAGACAGGAAGGGAAGTGAAAGGAACCAAGAGAAGGGCTGGAAGTGTACCTCAATGGTAGAGCACTTGTCAGCCATGCGTAGAGCTCTGGGTTCAATTCCCAGTACCAGGAAAAAAAAAACAAAAAAGGAGGGGTTTTTCCAGAATGGATAAGTGTATGATGTAAAGCACATTGGGATATTGCCATGGATTTTTCATTGATTACTACTTTTATAACCATAAAGAATATCAAAGATTCATGTATGAAATATGATATGTCAAGAGCTTTATAATGTTTTGAACAACCAATAAAAAAAAATTAAAAAATTGAAAAAAAAAAGGAAAAAAAAAAGAATATCAAAGTATAAGTTCTCTGTGGCTGCTACTTATTAGAAAAATTATTAAGGTGAAGACCAGAATAGCTAACATGGAATGAGAAAGGGGGAGAAGAAAAAGGGTTCAAAGAGAACATTGAAGGGTAAGGGAGGCAATTTATTCTGAAGAGTTCTGTTGTCCATTGTAAGGACTTTGGCTTTGATTTAAAGAGAGGTGGACTGATATTGGAAAGTTTTGAGGTGAGGAATGACTTGATC
The DNA here is from genome assembly GCF_001458135.2 of Marmota marmota marmota. Classification (NCBI taxonomy): domain Eukaryota; kingdom Metazoa; phylum Chordata; class Mammalia; order Rodentia; family Sciuridae; genus Marmota; species Marmota marmota. The sequence goes on from NW_026000316.1 coordinate 5,348,247, forward strand.
TAATTTATACTTAACAGACACCTCTTTGGATTTTGTGTGAAGAATAAAGTGTAGACATGCAAAGGCTCAAGCAGGGAAATCAGTTAAGAGACCAATATGATAATTCAAGGGAGAGTTGCTGGTGCCTTGGACCTGGATGGTAGCATTGGAAGTTTTGAGAGCTGGTCACATTCAGGATCTATTTTGAAGCTACAGTCACTCTCTCTCTCTCTCACACACACACACACACACACACACACACACACACACACACACTCACACAGCTTTATAAATTTGGGGTATAGAACTCTATGAGTTTGGAGATAAATATATGCTCATGAAACTATCAGAACACTCTATGCTATAAGTATATTCATCACCTCCCAACGTTTCCTCCTTCCTTCCTTTTTATTATTTATAAAGAATACTTAAAAGATGTACATCCAGGCATGGTGATGCACAGCTGTGATTCTGCCATCTTGGGAGGCTGAGGCAGGAGGATTGCAAGTTCAAAGCAAGCCTCAGCAACTTAGTGAGGCCCTAATCAACTTAGTGAGACCCTGTCTCAAAATAAAAAAAAAAATTAAACAGGCTGGGGATGTGACTTAGCGGTTTAGCACCCCAGGTTCAATCCATGGTACAAAAAAAAAATCTACATTCTCAGCAAAATTTTAAGTATATAGTACAGTATTGTTAACCATAGGCACTTTCTTGATGAGGTGGTTATAGGGCAGAAGAGTAAGGAGAATGAGTCCATAATGACACCAATGCTTTTGGCTCAAGCAAACAGAAAGATGGAGATGTCATTTAATGAAACGGAAAAGTCTTGAGAAGTTGAACGGTTAGAGTTGTCAAAAAATACTGGAGATTTCAATATGTTTTCAGATAATATATTTCTCTTTTTGGTTGAAATTGGGGGAGGTTACTATTCATTTCACTTTTGATTGTTTGGCTAAGTAAACAAAATTGTATATAGGGATGTTTTGAGTTCTTATTTGAATTTCTGAGGATTAAATGGAGTGCAAAGACTGTTCATAATAATATATAAAAGTAATAGATTTTATTACTGTATATTATTTGTACACATTAAAATAAACTCAGTTAGTATCTTAATGTGATAATTCACCAAGAGAAATCAAGATTGTTTTGGGTGCCTAGCTGACTTTTTAAATTGACAGATATCAGTAAACTGTAAAGATTAAATATCCATATGTGTTTAAGGTGGAAATCACTAGCAAAAACAAGATCAATGTGGCAATTAGTTGCACCATATTAAACTAATAAGGTTACACATACACCCCTCAGAACTTAACACTGCTTTCTGAGTGTTAAATCCTAAGGAGTATGTTGCTGTATTCAGTCTTTTAAAACAAATCAATACAATCTCAGTATGGTTAAAATTAGGGCATTTTCCAAGCCAAAAAATGGAAACACAGCCACATCCTTTGATCCAGAAGTCTGCTTCTACTAATTTCTCTCACGGTAATATTAAGAACATGCACAAAGTTTTACCTCTCTGAATGTTTCTCTTGACTTTGTTATAATAAATGTGCTAGTCAGCTTTATGTTGCTATGACCAAAATACCCAACAAGAACAACTTAGGGAACAAAAATTTTATTTTGGCTCATGGTTTCAGAGGTCTCAGCCCATGCTCAGCTGACTCCATTGTTCTGGACCTGAGGTGAGGCAGAACATCATGGGAAGGTGTGTGGTGATGAAAATTTGCTTAGTTCTTGACAGCCAGGAAGTACAGAGAGAGAGCTCCAGGAGCCAGGGACAAAATATATAATCCTCAAGGTATTCCCACAGTAACCTGCTTCCTCCAGCTATGTCCCATCTGTTCTACAGTTATTACCCAATAATCCATTCAAATTATTAATCCATCAAATGGGCTCATCCACTGGTTAGGTTATGGTTCTCATAATCTAATCATATCACCTCATGTATTAAAAGAGGAGTTTTGGTGAGACATCTCCTACCCAAACCATAGCAATAACAAAACTCAGAAACATTGTAAATATCCAAATCTAGAGTACTTAAATAAATTGTGGTACACACATACAATGGAATATCATGTAGCCATTTCAAAGGATGTTATAGAAGTATATGTATTAGCACAGAAAAACCTACCTGACATATTGACCAAAAAAATCCTTACAAAACAGTATTATATCTGGGCACAGTGGCTCACACCTATAATCCCAGGAGGCTGAGGCAGGAGGATCGAGAGTTCAGTGCCAGCCTTAGCAAAAGCAAGGTTCTAAACAACTCAGTGAGACCCTGTCTCTAAATAAAATACAAAATAGGGCTGGGGATGTGGTTTAGTGGCTGAGTGCTCCTGAGTTCAATCCCCAGTACCCCCTAAAACAAAACAAAACAGTATTCCATCTGACCCCACTGGGAAGATGATGGGGTAGTCAATTTATGGACTGTTCTGAAAATGTATACCACAAAATGGAAACTGGTGATAACTAGTAGGATTATGGAGAATTTTTATGGTTATTCCTATTTTCTAAAATAAACATGTAATACTTTTATAATACAAATGGTCAAATGCATGGAGCAATAAAGGTTACAATAAAGTATTTTGTGATTTACAAAGATACAGAAGCCTTGTTGTCCCAGGAGACACACCCTCTTTAGGGCATGCATCATAGGCTAAACCTCTCACAGCATGCTATTATTGGCACTCCCTGATTACAATATTTCTGTTTGAGATTAGTATAAGTAATGAGCCAAATTAAGTATTTAAAACACTCACATAAAACCCTACAAATGTGAGAAATGTGGCTAAATATCCACATATCCATAAGATAACTTTCAAAGTTTTGCCAATTATAGTAACAATTAAACAAATAATTAGTGTGTATTTGCACAGAGCCTTTGTACTTTTTAGTTAGCTGTACAAAAGAGAAACCTGGGAGAAAAATCTTGACAGAAAAGAACAGGAAGCCGGTATCTTTAATTTTTCCATGAAAGAGTCACCTGTTTCTTCATATAGCAAGGCAAATAATGTATATATGGCCAACTCCAGATTATGCAGGGTCATGAGGGACAGAAGAACATGGATAATTGAAATCCATTGATAATCCACAAACCTAATTTTACCTAATAGTTGCAACCACCTCCTGGACAGAGCCCTTCAGTAGAATTGCTAATGAGAAGCATAATTGAGTGGTTTGAGTTCATCTGCTTTCAGTTATCCTTTGCAGGTGCTAATGAACAGTGAAATGGTCAAAAGGCTGTCAGCCAAAGAAGCTGTAGGAGAAAAAGCAGGACATGGATAATCCAGAAACTGGCTAATCAACCTCAAAATGGTTGAGTTGACCGCAGTGAGGATCATCCAACTAAATTCCATAAGGATATATGTCATGAAACCAGATCTTCATATTAAGAGTTTTCACGTGTGCATAGTCTAATTTGGTTAACATGAATTATGGGGTAGTCTTAGAAATTCTCCATACCATAGTGATTTTCATTGGTGTCAATGATAGGCTATTTATTGTCAGAGCATAGCTAATCAACTGCAGGCTCCTCTGCTAAATATGACCAACAGGCTGCTTATGAGTCAGGTCTCTGGCAGACATCTGTGCCTTTAGACCAATGGGAATGCCATTGACTCACTCCCATGCCTTTCTGGGAGAGAATATAAGCATTGCTGGTATCCAAATCATTTTTTTTATTATTGCTCCAAATTCATGTTTTAGTAAATAGCATTTTGAAAGTATTGTTATGGTGAACATTTTGTGGTTTATATTAAGCATTTGGTTTTCAAGAATTGTTCAAAATAAATGTTTTTAGAGTGGAATTATTTTCAAGTATTACACAATAAACTCTAATATTTGTAACTAAAACTGTATCTATGTTTGATTAGTAATTAAGCTCTCAGATGGTTATGAAAGTAATTTCTTTTTATAAGGCTGTACTTTAGGACAAATTACTTGATTCACTCACTAATATTCAGAACTTTGACTATATCTACATATGATTATTAATGTAGCTTTCTATAGTGGTAAGGAAAGTGATTTCCATTTAAAGCAGTAATTTAAAACAAAGTACACTGTAAACTATCTGATATTTATTTGTAAATAAAACTGTATCTGCACATGAATATTTTTTTTTTTAAATTTTAATATTTATTTTTTAGTTTTCGGCGGACACAACTTCTTTGTTTGTATGTGGTGCTGAGGATCGAACCCGGGCTGCACGCATGCCAGGCAAGCACGCTACCGCTTGAGCCACATCCCCAGCCCTGCACATGAATATTAATCATGTTTTCCACAGCAATTGTGAGTAATCTACATTTATAGTAGTTGTTTTGAGTAAATGAGATTTTTAATCATTTTAATATCAACAGTTATTTTTTGATCTTGTCCTATGATAGCATGTCCCTTTGCCTGATTTGTGAGTGAAAGGGCAAGTGAGCTAGTTTTATATAATGTGAGTCATTAAAGCTACTTGAATATCCTAGGCTACTCCTCACCTTTTTTGTAAAACCAAAGAAATAATTTTCAGTTCAATTACAGGTAACATTCACCAAATTCTGCTTAACTAAAAAATACAAGTCCCTAAATTTCTGCTTTAGTTAAAATTTTGGTGAATTATAGGCCTATTCAATTTACTTTTGTGGAAAAAAAAAACAATGGTACAAATAAATGAATTGTAAAACTTGTCCATATTGAAAACTTCCTATGTGCCTGACATGATAGTAAGTGCTTTATATGTCTGGACTCTTAAAATATTGGCAAAACACTCAATGGGAAATGCTACTATTATATCTCTATTACAAATGAGAAATGGAGACTAAATTGTCAAAATTCACCTAGAATCCATAGTGGTTGGGCCCAGATTTAAACCCAAGTAGTGGACTTGTGTATTCAACCTTTGTAATTCTATATGCTGTATATAGCTTCACTTAGGTTTTTGTTGCCTAAAGTATGTATTAATCCTTTTTAGGTACTCCAGGATCATCTTCTAACTTTCATCTCTGTTCATTTGTCAGATAGGTCTGCCAACATTCTATTTAGTGCATTGATTTTGAATTCTTTTCCTTGTGTTTATCAACTTGATTTCTCCCTCAATTCATCATTACTGTCTTTTTAGGTTTTAACCTTCCCCAATTGGTGGCTTCGGTTCCCCCATTGCCATGTAACTCTATTAAACATACAAACAATGAGGAATTCATTGTAATGCATTGCATTTGCAAAGCACTTTGCAATTTGCAAAGCACTTTCACATGCTTGTGCTCATTTTTTTCTCACAGGTTTATTTGTTATTTTTTAATTATAAAAGCTATTCAAGTGTAGCAGGAGTCCTGGAGTGAGAGGCTAAGTTATGATAATACCCACTGTGGATTCAAACATGTCCAGGCATATCTAGGTGCCTAGCAGGGCAGGCCCATCAGGGGGTTTATTTATAAGAGGGCTTGAGGACTCTGATCTGAGCTATATTAACTGGACAAATTGAAATTAATATTTGCCCCCATCGTTAAGGTCTCTCCTTGAGCTTTGAGAGAATAAGAACCCTTTCTTGAACAAGACTCAGGGAAGGAACTAACTTTGTGGTGAGGTATTGTTGAGGCAAACTGGATTTATCATGGGGGAATGGTCTGTATTGGAGAGGAAGGGGCGGTTGAGTCGAGCACATACATCCACATGTCAGGGTGGTAGTGCAAGGTTCCAATAGATAATAGGCCAAATAAAAGAGCTCTAGCATTAGAGTCATCCTAAGAACTTGAAAGCACAAAGCAGTGCTGTTTATGTCTTAGTAATATACTGATGTACAACTAAGGGCAGAGATGACTGTCAGAGTGGAATGGAAAAGCAGCTAAGGCTACAATATTGTGGCTGACATCCAGAGGTGTTATGGAAGCAGTAATTGCCACTAGGACACAGATGTGGAACAGTAGAGTCAGTGATGACGAATATCATGAGAAGGAAGCCATGTGAGTCACTCCCTGAACCTGCTCCACCCTCTTGAAACAGGAGGATTGGATTTCAGAAACTAAGCTATTGGAGGCTGAGCAATTGATTTGATTTTACTATTATTGGGGATTAGACCAAACCTCTGTTCTCTTACTCCCCCCTCATTGGTAGAATTTATGTAATCTAAAGGTTACACACTATGTTATAGATATTTATTAGTTTTCTATCACTTACTAAGCCCAACCATCCTAGACAAATCTGAATTCAATTTATCATATCCCAATTTTCTGAAAACACAACTCTTGAATAGTTTCTCCCTACTATTATTTGTCCTCTCCCCAACCCCATAGCTTGTTTTATTAGTTCTTTATTTTACACTATTATACATTTAAAACACTCTACTAGGCCATGTGGGGAATAGAAAGGGGGGTATGTCACAGGAGATTTCAACCTAGTGAAGGAGCCAGAAATGCTCCCAAATTATAAAATAGCATCCAAATTGTAGAGAAGTTAAGGAATAGTACTGAGTAATGACATGAAATCTCTCGTGTTCTAGATTCTAAGTGGTAGAGGGGCCATTTTTGTATTCTAGTCTGTTGGTATAGTTAGTATTAGTCCTGCCTGGATCAGAAAGCAGGACAGATAGGTGGTTATATTCTTTGTTAGATTTCTTGCATACTTTCATAAACATCAAAAATTTTGGATCTTTTGGGTAATCTTTATGTGAAAGATCTTAGATCCAAGGAACCTCTGTTAAGCCATGTCTTGGCATGGTGGAAGGAATGGTAAATCTGGTCTATGATCTGTGGAAAGGGCATGGAGCATGGGAACAAAGCTTGTATGTGAACCATACAATCCTTATAAAGAGCTTAATCAAAGGAGCAGGGTAGAGAAGTAAAAAGCAGGAGTTAAGCGATGTTACTGCAATTAGAAGACTTTCAAGATGGAGGAAACATGTTGAGAGTTGGGATAAGAGAAAGCTGGGTGTGGTGGCACATGCCTGTAATCCCAGTGACTTGGGAGCTGAGGCAGGAGGATCACAAGTTTGAAGCCAGCTTCAGCAATTTAGTGAGGCCCTAAACAACTTAGTGAGACCTCATTGCAAAATTAAGAAAACTAAAAAATAAAAAGGGCTGAGGATGTAGCTCAGTGGTAAAGCACCCCTGGGTTCAATCTCCAGTACCTACAAATAAACAGAAGGTGTCTAGAAAATATTACCACTACATGTTAAAATATAGAGGCAGCAACATTTTGTGAGGCATCTGTGACATTGGCCTTGGATAGGAAAGGCATTGTTAAAGCACTAAGCTTGATAGATTCAATCTATGGTGTTGTTATTCCCCACAATTATTTGGCCAAGTGATTTAAAAAGTCTTTTATTTTGGGCTGGGGATGTGGCTTAAGCGGTAGCGCTCTCGCCTGGCATGTGCGGGGCGCTGGGTTCGATCATCAGCACCACATAAAAAATAAAATAAAGATGTTGTGTCCACCGAAAACTAAAAAATAAATATTAAACAATTCTTTCTCTCTTTAAAAAAAGTCTTTTATTTCAGCATTTTTAAATATCAAAAAGTGCTATGTCTACTCTGTACAGATCTCTTTTGTGAAGGATGCTGTTATGATGAGCTGATCCTCCCAACTACTAGAAGAAGAAAATTCTGCTAGTGATTCAGGGGGATGACCCATACAAACACATGTTTCTCATTGGAGATATTCTCCAAACAACCAACTAAAAATGACAAAAATGAGTAGGTGATTGAATCTATGTGTGACAATCACATACCAAATGAAAACTAATGTCAATATTGGTGTTGGATAAAATATAATTTAAGAAAAAATATTTAATGGGTTAAAACAAGCTTACATTGATTAAAAAACATAATAAAAATGAAGACATTTTAGCCATGAATTTTATGCACTAAAAAGTAACATCAAAATTCATTAAGCATATAATCATGATGTTAGAAATAAAAAGAGAAATGGACAGAAACAGAATTACAAAAGCTTAACATATTATCATTAGCCTCTAACTATCAAGTAGATTAAAATATGGAAATATGAGTAAAAGAATATGACATTATAACATGTAATAGCAAGAAATTGGAAAACTAAATATATATCAATATACTATTGTACTGGGTCTATAGCTCAGTGGTAGAGTGCTTGTCTTGCATGTGTAAGGCACTGAGTTTGATCCTCGGCACCACATGAAAATAAAGATATTGTGCCCATCTACAACTAAAAAAATTGAAAGCTACTATTGGCTAAATATATTTTGTAATCCATACAATCTACATCATAAAGCCCTTAAAATAACATGGTATCTCTATATATAATGGTATAGAAAGATGATCTTGCTGTTTTATTAAATGAAGAGAAATCAGGTTAATACATTCAGGATAATGCTATTTTTGTAAAAACAGGAAAACATACTCTGTATGTATATACAAGTTCTCTGTGTAAACATGTAGAGAAATGGTGGCTAAAAGCCATTACCTCAGGGAAAGGATAAGAGATGCTGTCACTTTCTTACTGTCTGTATATCTAAATAGTTGGCTTTTTAACTTGTGTGCTTGTATTTCTTGTACATTTAGAAAATAACTTTTAAGAAAAGATATACAACCTAAGAAAAGCAATAAACATAGACCAAATCAAAACATGAGTATCAAGAATTTCTCCCAGGAAATTCTCTTGGCCTTTGCAGGTTTACAGGTATCTTCTCATACAATGCAGTCTATTCAAATTCATCAAAATGATTACAATCATTTGGAGTAGACTTCAATTTTTGTTCTGCTTTTTTGAGGGAGGGTTTTCTGCATATATATATATTTTTTTTTTGGTGGGCGTCCAGCATTTGAATCTCTCTCTCTCTTTTTTTATGTTTGAGGAACTCTCTATAGTGTGAGTATAAGTATGAGAAGGCAGGACTTGCCTTCTACTACAGGAACTGAAAAGGTCAGTTCCTTTCGATTTCTGCCTCCAACCCTATGATATAGGTACATGGCCTAGGGCAAAGCCATAAGATTGTCCCATTAGTGGCTTGGAATCTAAAACAAAGAAGCAGGAACAAGAAAGACTTCTTCCTACTGACAGTGGATATTGACTGCAATAGCCAATATTCAGTGGTAGCAATTCCAAACTCTGCTTGACAGACTATGCCCATGGCATGATATAGGCTGTGGTGCTGATTCCTAGCCTCCTGTAATTCCCACATTTGGACTGATCCTTGGTCCTCAAACTTCCTACAATTCTGTGAGATATCTCATCTTCTTCCAGTAAGCTCCCTGTTTGTTTACATCAACGAGAATCATTTTCTGCTGCTTGAAATTAAGAACCCTCACAGTGTACTTCTTAAATATATTTTACTGTCAGCATGATTATGATCCCCAAATGGGAGCAATATATACAAACATCACTTAAAAATATAAATGGGAAATAACTATGTAAATGATTAGATTAAATTTGGTATTATATGGAAATAATCTATTGTTAATACATAAAAATCTACAGTTTTTTCTAAGACAAACTATTTATATATAATAGCAATTAATTAAAATAAATTTGCATATCCACAGATACATTAGGTAAAGTTTAGTACTAATTCTTTCAATTCCAGATTACTTAATAATTAAGAATCACTACCTGCCAGGATTTTGTCATATTGATGAGTAATATACAGTCATAGACCTCATAGTCATACCTCATAGACCCTATGGTCTAATAAGAACACAGATGAGTGTTGATGTATGTAAGATATAATGTGTTAAATACTTTGGTAGGGATTTGTACACATTACTCTGGTGGCACGGGAAAGTGATTCTTAACACAATCAAAAGACTCAAGATAGATTTCTTGCATAGACAATTTTTGCCATGTCCTGAGAGGTTTATCTTAAAAACCAGATGGGGCACCTCATTCCTTGGCACTAACCATGATAAGAGAAGAATAGATGAAGATGAAGGTATCTTATATGTGTTGGGAGAATAGAAGATTTCATTGCTTAAAAATTGCCCTTGTCACTTGATTTCCTGGCTACTACCATAATCTAAGTCACTATAATCTGGCCTAGACTTCTGTAATAATAGTAGCCTAACTCTTCTTTCTGTTTGCTCTTTTCCTCCTTTCTAATTCATTCTCTGCATAGCTGAAAAAGTGAAGTTTTAAGAACACAAATTAAATTGTACCACTCCACACCTAAAACCTTTACTGGCTCTCTGTTGCTCTTTTTTATGTAAATTTTTAAATTTATATATGGCAGCAGAATGCATTACAATTCTTATTACATATATAGAGCACAATTTTTCATATCTCTGGTTGTATACAAAGTATATTCACACCAATTCGTGTCTTCATGCATGTACTTTGGATAATAATGATCATCACATTCCACCATCATTAATTACCCCATGTCCCCTCCCTTCCCCTCCAATCCCACTGCCCTATCTAGAGTTCATCTATTCCTCCCATGCTACCGCTCCCTATCCCACTATGAATCAGCCTCCTTATATAAAGAAAACATTCAGCATTTGTTTTTTTGGGATTGGATAACTTTGCTTAGCATTATCTTCTCTAACTCCATCCATTTACCTGCAAATGCCATGATTTTATTCTCTTTTATTGCTGAGTAATATTCCATTGTGTATATATGACACATTTTTTTATCCATTCATCTATTGAAGGGCATCTAGGTTGGCTCCACAGTTTAGCTATTGTGAATTGTGCTGCTATAAACATTGATGTGGCTGTGTCCCTGTAGTATGCTGTTTTTAAGTCCTGTGGGTATAGACCAAGGAGAGGGATAGCTGGGTCAAATGGTGGTTCCATTCCCAATTTTCCAAGAAATCTACATACTGCTTTCCATATTGGCTGCACCAATTTGCAGTCCCACCAGCAATGTATGAGTGTGCCTTTTCCCCCACATCCTCTCCAACACTTATTGTTGTTTGTATGCATAACAGCTGCCATTCTGACTGGAGTGAGATGAAATCTTAGAGTAGTTTTGATTTGTGTTTCTCTAATTGCTAGAGATGGTGAACATTTTTTCATGTATTTGTTGATTGATCGTACATCATCTTCTGAGAAGTGTCTGTTCAGTTCCGTGGCCCATTTATTCATTGGGTTATTTTTTTTTTTTGGTGTTTAGCTTTTTGAGTTCTTAATATACCCTAGTGATGAGTGCTCTATCTGGTGTGTGAGGGGTAAAGATTTGCTCCCAGGATGTAGGTTCTCTGTTCACCTCACAGATGGTTTCTTTTGCTGAGAAGAAACTTTTTAGTTTGAGTCCATCCCATTTAATGATTCTTGATTTTAATTCTTGTGCCACAGGAGTATTATTAAGGAAGTTGGGGCCCAATCCCACATGATGAAGATTAGGGCCTACTTTTTCTTCTATTAGACACAGAGCCTCTGGTTGTATTCCTAAGTTCTTGATTTATTTTGAGTTGAGTTTTATGCATGGTGAGAGATAGGGGTTTAATCTCATTTTGTTGCATATGGATTTCCAGTTTTCCCAGCACCATTTGTTGAAGAGGCTATGTTTTCTCCAATGTATATTCTTGGCGCCTTTGTCTAATGTAAGATAATTGTAATTTTGTGGGTTAGTCTCTGTGTCCTCTATTCTGTACAATTGGTCTACCAGTCTGCTTTGGTGCCAATACCATGCTGTTTTCGTTTCTATTGCTCTGTAATATAGTTTAAGGCCTGGTATAGGATGCCACCTGCTTTACTTTTAGTGCTAAGGATTGCTTTAGGTATTCTGGGTCTCTCTCTGTTACTCTTAGAGATCTAGCCTAAGATCTAGCCTCATCTGACACCTACCCTCCTCTTCAACCTCATTCATTTTATCTGTTCCACACTAGGTTCTGGTGACCAGGCTTCTCATTTTGTCCTTGAACATATCAAACTCTTTTCTTTTAAAAAAAAATTTAAATTTGTTCTTTTTATATATTCATGAGAGTAGAGGGTATTTTGATATAGTATACATACATGGAATATCACTTATTCTAATTAGGATCCACTTCTTGTGGTTGTACATGATGTGGAGTTTCACTAGCGGTGTATTCTTATACAAACATAGGGAAGTTATATCTGATTCATTATACTGTCTTTCCTTTTCTCATCTCCTTTCCCTTCCCTTTTCAAACTCTTTTCTACCTTTGAACCTAGAGATTATTGTTACTTTACCCCAACTTTTCTCTAAGCCCACAGTGCCTCTCGACTGCTTATATCTTTTACTTCCTGCCTCATTTTCATATGTCAGGTTGTACCTCAACAGTCATCTTGGTAAGACCTTAACTGACCTTCCTCTCCTATTTACTTCTTGCCACCCTATTTCTTTTCATCACACAGTGAGTCTGTACACTTCTTGTTTAGTTGTTCATTTTCCTACTTCTCCTTTAGAATATAAAATCCTTCAGTGCACAGACTAGTGGCTGGTATGTAGTAGCTTCTCAATAAATATTTGTTGAATGAATTAATATTTACATAGCAAAAGACTTTCTGTAAATAAATGAGAAAATACAATGTCAAGCCAAAAAATTCTTGTAATATATAAGCAATATATAACATCTAAAGGGTTAATATTGGTACACATATATAGAGCTGCTATATATTAACAAAGAAAAGGAGTAACAACCAAATTAAATAAATGTGCACAAATGATATGAATGGAAATTTATGTAAGAAGGGGTATAAGTATCCTATACATATGATAATATTTTCAAACTACTACTAATAAAAATAGAATTTTAAAAATTTGACATTTATTCTATTAGATTGGAAAATATAGATAAAAATTTTAATACCCAGTATCAATATTCTCATATACTTTTTATCCAAGTGTAGATTGGTAAATCTTTCTGGATGGCAATTTGATATCATTTAAACATAATTATTATATATCTTTTGATCTAGCATCTCCACTTTCAGAAATTTTTCCTATAAAACAAATGTCTGTGCAGATCCAAGGTTTTTTTTCCCTTTAATTGCGTGCCTCAATAAGAGACTGGTCAGTTATATTATGGCAATGTATACAATGTAGTGGTGTGATAATATTATGAAGCACTTTTATATTTTAGTTGCTTGTAAGACTGCAGCATATGATGTTGAACTTATTCTTTGTGCTTTTTCTTCTTTTCAACTTTCTGAACTTCCTGACCCTTTTCACAGTCATTCAGAGCCATCTACATGGTTTGGATGCAAATTGACTTAGTATATAGCAAGAATTAAAAGGGAAATATATTAATATACATACACACACACACACACACACACATATATATATATATATATATATATATATACACTATCCTGTTATATAAAAGCTAATATACTTTTAATTTTTTGATTTTGTTTTTTCTTTGAGTCTGTGGAGAAACAAGAGGGAAGGCCTTCTGGAAAGCAAAACTTTGAGTTTATGGCAAAACAAAGCTCACAAAGGAAATAGAAGGGGAAAGGATCCTGTCTATCCACTCAACTCCTAGCCCTGAGAAGAGATGAGATTAGAGTCACTTGGGCAGGAGAGTCTGTGTATAGCTAGGTATGAAGGGCAAGTTATTGGAGGTGGTCATAAGTTAGAGACTAATAGAGTATACCTAGGGCAATATGGATAATAGGAGAGAATCACATTGAAGACATCAAGTACTCTATTGGTGAGGACTGTGAGGGAGACAAAAGTTTTATCAATACTAGCAAACTAGTTGAGAGAGTGTGTCTATGCCAAGGAGCCTTGGTTTCCTTTTTTTTTTCTTCTTTCTTCGATTTGAGTAATACATTTTATTTAACCCAAAATATTCAAAATATAATCACTGCAACATATAAGCTTTATTGAAATATTTAATGTAATTTTCAATCAAAATCCAGTATTTATTTTATACTTACAGCACATTTCATTCAAATTATTCACATTTGAAGCACTTAATAGCCCTGGTGGCTCTTGGCTACAGTGTTAGACAGCCATCTTGATCTTAGTTTCTATCCTCACATCAACTTTATAATTTCTTTTCTGGTTGGTTCAGAAAGTGGATAGGAAAAGGAGAAGGAGAAGAAGAAGAAAAACAAAAAATAAAGAATATGGCACTTTTCCACCTAAATCACAGCTACTCATTCACCAGCTATTTGTACTTGGACATAAAGAAAAGGGGGTATGGAGAAGCTGGAATAAATCAACCTCTTTCTAAAAGTACATTCAGTATCTTCTCTCTGCATTTGTCTTCCATTCCAAAGAAAAAATCTGTACTGGATGGATCATTTTCTTCTCAGTGCCCCCACCCCCTGCTTAGTTTTTTTTTTTTTTCCTTTCCTTTTTTTAAACTTCAATTAACTTGGAAAGTATATTTCTTTTTCATTTTTTGTTTGCCACCCTTAAATTTTTAAGGTTAAGGATGAAGGTTGTGGTAGAGTTTATAATGAAGGCTGAAGTTAAAAGCTCTTCCTTTAATGTGAACTTAAAGCCATAGAAATGACAATGGTTTGTATTTAGCACTCAATCCTTTATATAATTACACAGTAATTTCTTTGCTCATTATTGCATTTTATAAAAGAAATTACAAGAATGTAAAGTTACAGGCCAATTTCTTTTATAAACATAGATGGAAATAAAACCTAATTAATTATTTGCCTCCAACAATTAATAATAATTTATTTCAGGAATTTGTGGTAGATTTAACAATGGAAATAAATCAATGTACTTGTCCCTGATAACAGTAAAAATGACACACAGTTATCTCAATAATTATAGGAAATCTGTTGAATTCATATTTCATTCAATACAAAAACTTGCAGCCAATTAATAGAAAAAAATTTCTTAGATTTGGTCCATGCATCAATGAAAAAAAAATTTCCATCTAATGCCATATATGCTTGATGATAAAATGTTGAAAGCTCCCCCATCCTCCTTTAACATCTGTCAAGGATGTTCACCATTATTATCATGTGACTACCCTACTATTGAGTGAATGAATGTTCAACAGAAAAGGAGTGAGAACACAAAAGAGATCAGAAAGGAGACTCAAATGCAGATAAGCCACAGGGTGAATGGTACTACTTAACTGTTGGTAGGGGCCACAGGATGTCAAAAAACTTAGGGGATGTAGGGTCCTTGGGACTATACTGTTGTAAGGATTAAAGTATGGACAAATGGCAGTAGAAAAGTAATATTTAGAGAGAGTGTAGATAGGCAAGTCATGATTCATGACATTATAAAATAAGACAGCGTCATCCTAGTCTAAAAAAATCCCAATGTGGCAAGTGGGCACAGTCCTAGAGAGGAGTAGGAAAATGGAAGACTCTTCACAGGCTCTCTCTTCACATTTATGCTGCAACCCAATCANATTTTGTCATTTTTTAATGCAGAGTAATACTCCATTGTGTATAAATGCCACATTTTTTTAAAATAAGAAGCATTATAAATATCATAATAAAAATGCTCTCATAAAAATAGAAAAATCTACTAGATAATACAAATGATACATTTTATCTCATTTGTTGATAAGGAGAATAAATTAGGCATTCCTTCAGAAGCACTTAATATCTGCAGCAATTATTTATTAATGTCCAGAATGTTTAGTCACTTGGGGGCAGAACTTTAAAACCAAGCAGAGTACAGTGGGAAACAATTATCTACTCCAAAAGATATTTACTAAATATATATCAGCACAGTTCTCTCAGGTCCCCATCCTTAAGTTCTTTATATTTGTGGCTATATTTTTCTTATATGTTGTTTTAGTTAGATTTTTCACTGCTGTGACCAAAATACCCCAAAAGAACAATTTTAGAGAAGGAAATGTTTATCTGGGGGCTCATGGTTTCAGAGGTCTCAGTCCATAGACAGCCGCTCCATTCCTTAGGGCTCAAGGTGAGGCAGAACATCATGGTGGAAGAGTATGGCAGAAGGAACTGGCTCACATGATTAACAGAAAGCAGAGAGAGAGCCTCCACTCTCCAGATAAAAAGTATATACCCCAAGGCATGCCTTCAATGACCCACCTTCTCCAGCCACACCCTATCTGCCTTCAGTTACCACTCAGTTAAAACTATCAGGCAATTAATTCACTGATTGGGTTAAGGTTCTCATAACCTAATAATTTCACCTCTAAACCTTCTTGCATTGTCTTGCACATGAGCTTTGGGGAGATACCTCATATCTAAGCCATAACACACGTTTTTTATAGTGCTCAGGTGGGGGGCTTCTGCTTATACCCTTGAAAAATGTCTCCTACAGGATTTACCTTCTTTCCATAAACAACTAGAAAGATGTGCAAATATATGATGCAAGTTTTTTCTGACATTGGGCAACAGGTTATGCAGGATTTTGAGCCTTGAGAAGAGTGAGATAAATGAGGAGAGCTTTATAATCTTGATTTCCTGCTGGAGACATCTTCTGGACAGTGAGAACAGGGAGAGGGAATACTCACTGAGTTGAGGAGACAGAGATCAGGATTAAGGGAGCACAGTGCAACTAGAACTTGTGAGGCAGACTATTGGAGAGAAGAGAATTTATAGAGAAATGGCTCCAGAAATCTGCACAGGATTCTCTCTTAGTCTTTGGCTGAAACCAATCTGTTAGATTGATACTCTTTCAGGTTGGTCAAGGAACAACTGTACCAAAAGAACAAGTACCCAGTAGCTGTAAGCTAGTTTCAAGAGTTCACACAGGTCTGGGGATAATTTTAGTTCCAACTGACCAGAGGAGAGAGACAGGGTTGAATGCCTATGGCATTTGGTAGAGATCTCAGAAGATCAGACCTTAGTACTAGGGCTAAAAAAGGCTTAACTACAAGCTCCATAAGCTTTAAGATGAAGTCCTGTGGTTTTTGAAGGAACACTATAAATTCTAGCCATTGACAACATAAAATTAATAATATCTGCCACTCAGTAAAATAATTGTTATATATGAAAAGAAGCAGAAAAATGTGGCCCATAAGCAGAAGGAAAACAGATCCTGAAATGAAACATGATGGAATTTGCCAACATAGACACTGAAAGAGCTACATACATTTCATAGCACTTATAGAAGTAAAAAACAAAATAAACAAAACTAGCAACACAATGAGAAGAGAAATGCAAGATATAAAAAAGACCACATAGAACTTAACAATAGTGAAAATACAATATCTGAATGAAAATTTCCTTATGTGGGATTGATAGCCTTAGACACTGCAGAAGAAAAGATCAGTGACCTTGAAGACATAGCAATAAAAACTTTGCAAACTGAAGCACAGAGCAAGGGAAAAACACTGAAGTTTTTTTTTTTAAAGGAGCCTCAGTAACCACATCAAATAGTCTAACTTCCCAGTAATTGGAGTGCTAGAAAACCCTAGGGAGAAGAAAAAATATTTGATGAAATAGCAGCCAAACATTTTCTAAATGTGATGAAAACTACAAATATACACATCAAGGATGCTCAAAAAACTCAAAGCAGGATAAATGAAGTGGCCATTTGTTTGTGTTATTGTTCCCTGAAAGCTGACATATGAAAGGGCTTTTATTCTGATTCTTTAGTTCTATATTTTATATCTGATTCTTTAGTTCTATATTCTCTCTCTATATATATATTTAGTTCTATATTTCCTTATTCTGGCTCCCTGATCTAGTATCTTTTCTGATTTCTTAAAACTGATTGCCATATGGACCAAAGGAATGAAAATGTCCATGTTGACAAAGGGAAAGAGATGAAAATTAGCAAAACTCCACTTTCTCTACCCTGGATCTCTCCACTCAGGTAGGAGGTCTCTATAATATCTACCTATCATTATGGTGTTGGACTTGGGTGCCTCAAATAAGTCCTTAGTAATGACTTTCTCTTATTAGGTTTCTTTCATAGGGTGCCTCCTAAGATTGCTACTCTAATTTTATTGAAAAAAAAATTTTAAACCTGGGTATTGAACCCAAGGGTGTTTTACCAGTGATACACATCCCCAGCCCCTTCTATTTTTTCTTTTGAGACAGGGTCTCACTAAATTGCTTAGGGTCTTGCTAAATTGCCGAGGCTGGCCTTGAATGGCTTCAAACTCCCATGTTGCTGGGATTACGGCATACACCACTGTGGAATACTTGAATAATAAGAACTGTGAGCTGGACAAGGTGGCACAGACCAGCTACTCTAGGAGGCTAAGACTGGAGAATCTCAAGTTCAAGGCTAGCCTCAGCAATTTAGTGAGATTCTATCTCAAAATTTTAAAGAGGGGCTAGGGATATGGCTCAGTGATCGAGTGCTTGCCTAGCATGCATGAGGACCTGAGTTCAATCCCTAGTACTGAAAATAATTATAATACTATAATAATAATAATAATAATAATAATAATAATAAATTTATGTCTATTCCTTGAGTGTCTATTTTGTGCCTTGTTACATAAGCCAGTCAATGGGTATAGCCTTATGGACTGATTAGACCAATTATCTTCAGATTCTAACATGCATCAGAATCATGTAGAAAGCTGATAAATCAGATTGCTGAACTCCATCCCCAAAGTTTACGATTCATTACATCTGAGATGAGGCTGATGATTTGTATTTCTAACAAGTTCCCAGGTGATGCTGATGTTGCTTATACTCCAACTACAAAATGACAATTACTGTATTAGACTATATTTGTGAAATTCCAACTATTGTGAAATCCTGCATGTCTCAAGCCTCTATTTCTACCTCTTCCATATGGAGATTCATTTCTCTCCAAATAATAGCTCTTATTTCTAACATGCATTTCATATTCCTTCTATATATCTTAATGAAATTTATCATAGTCTTTCTGTTTTGTAAGTTTTTTATTTGATGTGTTGATCTTGAATACTAGATTGTTTTTGAAGTTAGAAGTCCATTTTGAAGCCATATACATGAGTGGTCAATGCTCAGCAAATGGGTGTTGATAGAAACAGTGAACATGCATCGCAGAGAATCACTGCAAAACTAGTTTTCAAAAGCCAGACCAATTAACAAATTGATATTTTTCTATATATGTACCATGATGTGTGTATTCCTATTTAGAGAAATTGCTTACTACAAAATAACAACTTGGTGATGGAAATGGATACAGAACTGAAAAAAAAAATGTTTCTGCTACTTTATATGCACCAAGTCAAAGAAGTGTTAGATAAAATTTGTGTCCTTGAATTAAGAAGAATAACTTAAACAAGAGTTGTCTAATTATTCTTCACTTTTAGTCCTAATTATTATCAGTGGCACACTATAACTGCTGGGAAAGGTCAAATATTTCCCCAACAACTCCATCTTCTGGAAGTAACAACTCTAACAAGGGTAAAGAACACATAATTCTTAAGAGAGAGGTTTTTTGGTGTGAGAAACAAAGTAAAGTTTAAGGTTCAGGTGTATTCACATGGAAGGGATGTGGGAAGATGAACCCCTTCCAAGTTGAGAGCCCCCATACTTTTGTTCCTGTAAAGCCAAATAAACACATAAGGTCAGTGTCTAAAGGCACAGGAGGCAGTTTCAGCAACCACTTTAAGATTGTCAGGGCAGATTTTCGCTTTACCTGTTCTCTCACTATCAGAGTGAGGGCAAAGGAAAGGGTTGGGTCAAGGAACAGTATCTAGAAAAATGACTCTAAACTCCCTTTGCTTCCTTAGAGTTGGATAAATAGAGCCATCTTCATTCATACATGATCCAGCTCAATTTAACCTGAGACTATAGAAAGATTTGAGACCATAGCTCTAGCTAGAAGGCAGCGTTCACTTGGCAGTGTCTCCTCTGTGCTATATATTCTCCTCAGAAATCTGTTACAGGACAAGCAGCATGAAGAAATTTGTAATGTTTTGAACAACCAACAATAAAAAATAAAAAAAAAAAATAAAATAAACTAAAAAAAAAAAAAAATCCAAAAATTTGGGATCCCAGCCACCTCACTTCCCATGCGCTGTAACTAACATATGTGTCCTGTGATACATTCAATTATATATAGGGATGAAGTCTGTTTCATGCAAAATATCTGATTATAAACAATTCAATAGATGAAGCCTGTTTCATGCAAAGTATCTGATTATAAACAATTCAATAGATAAATTATAAACAATTCAATAGATAAATAGAAAATGAAATAATATCATGTTTTTAATTGAACATGCAAAATGTTGTGAGGAATTTCATGGTCATGCTATTTCTGTTCCAAAATCTGAGTTTTGCAACAGATATTATAAATATCACAGTAACGAGCTGGATCGTTTTTCCTGGTATATTGTTTTCTCTATTATTGTATTTTCCTGGAAGATATAGCTCTTCTTCTCTTTCTCCATCTTTTACATTTATTTTTCACATAGCTCCTCTCAAAAGTCTCCTCTTCATTTCTGCAAAGTTCTCTACCAGTCAACATTTTGGTATTACGAAGAGTTACTTTATTATTAGTGCCAGTTTATCAATAAAACCATTTTCATGAGCAAGTCTAAATGATCCTGTATTATTGTAAAAGAGCACAGTTGGAATAAATTATAATTATATTTTTTTATGCTGAAATGAAAGGTCATTTCCTCAGGTCTTTACTCACACTGAACTATTAAATGTGTATTCTAATGAGCTACATTCAACTTTTTTAATACACCATCTTTATTGGTTTCTTTCTATCCTCCATTTCATTTACTGATCTGCATTTCTGTTTATGCCAGCATCCTCTAATAATGCCATGACTTGCTCAGCAAAATCCTACCACTTTTGGCGACTGACCAAGCTTACACAATGTGCTCTCACATAAAAGCTTCCTCATTGCGAACTGCTATGTGAACTATTTTGGTAGGGATTTTATAATGCTGCTTTGTAATTAAATGAATGAAAATTAAGGATCCAATTTCAAATTAGCTTGTACAAAGTCATTATCTGTCATTCTGACCAGAAAAGCAGTAGGCTCTATATCATTTGAATAATATGCTAGTGGGAAAGGCATGTCACTTATCCTAAGTCTTAATATCATATTCATATTTGAACATTGTCTAATTATATTTAATAAAATGTAGGGATATATAAAAAGCACAAATCACTTATGAAGATTCATTTCTTAAATTAAGATAGCATCTACAGGCTTCCATGTAATTTACTAAATAAAAATACTACTCTAATTTAACTTAAAGCATTTGGAATGAGCTCATCATCATGTATATTTGAGGGAAACATATTTCTGAAGATTTAAAAATGTTTAGTGATGAACTTGGAGTTTTTTAAATTGCAAAAATTCAAGTGTGCTTGTTTTATGATTTTTTTCTAATAAAAATACCAAAAGCAATTAATCTCTCATGGATATAAAAATAAAAATGAATCATTTTCCTAAAGCAGAGTACTCTGATGTGATGTGAGACCCAAAACACATTCCCTGATAAGCTCGATGAAATCATATAGTACCTTCTTTTGAATAGGGTTTATTAAGCATAAATTAAAAGTAGCTGAGTGACAATCACTGTTAGACATTTTCCCAAATGTTGATTTTGAAAACCCATGAATATATACAATAAATATTGAATAGTGTTTAGTTTTTCACTAACAAAATAGCAGGGCCTGCTTTAGCACTGGATCATAAATTCAGAAGTGGATCCTTTTGCCATTGGCACATGCAAGCATGCACACACACATACACACACACACACACACACACAGAGAACTCTTGACAACTGCAAGGGATTCACTAGTGATCAGTCGCTGGTATCAGAAGTAGCAGATAGTTAAGGGAGTACTAGTAAATCCTCTCTCCCACAACACTGCCTTCTGGCAATTGGAATTTTATCCCATAAGAATGAAAAATAAGCAAATACATCAAACTCTAATGAGTAAAATTAATACTTGGAGTGGCTCTGTCTCTCTGTCATCTGGTCCTGCTGATCATGTCTATAAATGGGTAGTATGTCTATCTACACTTTAAATCTAGGAAGTTGTGTGATTCTATGGACTTGGACATGCTCACTTCTGCTTTAAAGCAGGTTTTTTGGGAGCTATTTAACAATGCCCATGATTAGAATATTGTAATTTGGATATATCATTGTATTCCAAACACAGAAAACTTCTTAATCAGCTTGTAATACAAATACATGTGGAATCTTTCTCTTAACTACCCAAATTTAGAACTCAAGTGAATCTATTTTCTTTAAAAAATTACAATTTTTATGTTAGAAAATAGGAGAAAAGAACACAACTAAGCAATTATAGAATCCATCAAAGTCAACACATTTCTATTATAGAATCTGTAGGCTTAAATATGGGTCTCCCTGTTAGATAAGTTTTAAAGTCCTTACTAAGCCTCTTTTCCCATACTATGCAATATGATTAAATCATTCAGAGAAAGTTTCTCTCTCTGGTGGTTTGACTTCTTCCCTCAAAACAGATGGAAAAGACTTTTAAAAAATTATTAATTTCTACATTTGCTGTACTTCAGGTCAATTTGATAAATTCACATTTGTGAATAAAGTAAAACAAGAAAATATGGATGTAGTGTATATCCTTCTCATTTTAATACATAACTTTGTTGACTTAAAATCCAACTTTCATGTGTAAAAAGAGTACATATTGAATTTGATATGATTACAGGGAAAATGCTGACATTTTGTGGTTTATTTTTTAAAAAATGAACATGTTATTTAGGAAATAACCTCTTCCTGTGTTATATAAATGCTAATATGACTCCAACACTAATTTAAAATTAGAGTGAAAAGTCTATTATAATGAATTCATCCTACATTTCATAACTTGACAAATTTTCCTAAAACATGGCTTCTATTTTGTCACCCCTTTAGGAAATGGACATATACTTGGTTTACTACCACATTAAATCTAAACTTCCCTTCCAGGTTTCTGAGGCTTTTCAAAACCAGACCTTTCTTTCTCTAACATTATCTCTAACTTATTTTGAAATGCACTTTTTCTGTCAGATGTCAGGCAAAGGTTTTAAGATAAAGAAGGAAAGAATTGTAAAGTCTTGAGAAAACTGTCCTGACTGAGAAGAAGTAGACGAATAGTTTCCACTCTCAGACATATGACAGAGCTGTCTGATTTCCAATAGCTGATGCCTGTTTTCCAGACTTTGGCTATTACTCATTAGACTTATGGATTTTCTTTATGACTTCTTTCCTTACTAACCTTACCTTTACTAACGTCTATGACATGGACTCCTACTAGGAATATGTCTCTCATTCAAGACTTTCAATTGCTGACCATGAATGCGTTCTGGTTTCCTAGCCCCTCCCACTGTTGCAGCTCAACCAAACAATTTGGATTTCTTATAGTCCTACTTCATACACAATGCACATTCTTACCTAAAAATATTGCAAGTTTTTGCTTGTACTAATCCTAATCCTGGAATAACCTCAATTAGCTCCAGTTCCTAGCTAGTCCTCAAAAACCAGTTCAATTTCTACCACCAGCATTAAATCTTCTGTAGCTGCTCCAGCTCACTGTGTTTCTCCTTGCCCCCACCCAGATTCCTTTGACACATATAGTTTGTATCTCAACCATTCATTTCTTCTTTCAACAAGATTTTTTTAGGGTTTTCTATATGCTGGACACTCTTACAACAGTGTAAGTCTGTGCCTTAGAATTTACAGTTTAATGGAGAAGACAGACAAATGATATGATTTAATAAGAGTTATTATAGAGAGAAATGAGAGTGAAATGATGTATCAAGGGTTGAAGTTGGAAGAGGAGTGAAGGGAAGATAAAAGAAGAATGATGTTAGATAGAAAAGTATATAGAGAAATTATACTCCATGTATGTATAATATGTCAAAATACGCTGCTACTTCCATGTATATCTAAATAGAACAACAACAAAAATTATGGAGACGTCAAGGTACTAGACGTCTGCAAGGTCACAGATTCAACCAAGTAGAAATAATGGTAACAATCCTTTTCTCTTTTCTCTCACTTTGCCTGTTTCAACAGCATCATGCCCCAGTAAGAAAGATCCAGTGAGAATCAGGGAGTTTTAGCAAGATGTTGAGAAAAGTACCATGAGGAAAGAATAGTATTTTCAAGAATAGGTGGTGGGACAAGTAGGTACCTACATGGAAAAGAATGAAGTTGGACCTCCACTTCACATTAAATATAAAAATCAGCTCAAAATATACAAAAGATCATTGTGAGAATGAAAACTGTAAAAATTCTTAGAAGAAAGATATGCATAAATATTCCCTGACCTTGGGATTAGCAATGGTGTCTAGGCTAAGCTACTAAAAAACACAAGCAACAAAAGAAAAAATATGTGTCTTGGACATCATTCAAATACTACATATATATTTCAAAGGACACCATTAACAAAGTGAAGACAACCCACAGAATGGAGAAAGTTTTTACAAATCACATATTTGAAAAACACATGCTGATAAAACTGTGAGAACCTGGTACCATGGAACTACTCTGGGCATCCTGGATCCAGGCTGATAGGAGCAGGTGGTTACTGGCCTTTGGCAGGGCCTTTACCTGGTGGGTTCCCTAGGAAAAGCTGTTTGGAGAAACTTTTCAGCTTGGGGACGGGACATTGTTTATCTAGTAGTCCACATGAGGACTGTAGTTTCATAGGATGATTGGTATTTCTTCTGTTGGGCATTTATCCAGGTGGTTTAGTTTCCAGTCAGCTCTCTTTAGCTTGAACACCTTGATCTGGCAGCTCATTGAGTGCACGTGTTCCCATGTACTCTCTGTTCTTCTACTACCTACAACTGTTGATCTATACTTGAAGGGCACACCCTTCTAGTCCCGTGCTTCCCCCTCATGAATTCTCTATTGATACAATGCACCTGATTGAATGCAAACTCTCCCTGCAGGAACCCACATAAGCTAGACTGCTTTCAGCTGCGTGGTGTTGGCCCTGGGACCCAAGGTACCACAGAGAGTAGAACATCAATGTTGGAGGTGTATTCCTGGGCCTGATGCCCCACCAGCCCTCTGGTTCCTGGCACTCAGTGTATTGCAGCTGCCAGTTGAGGAAAATCTGGAAGAGAATGCTCTTGCTGTATTTTGTGTTCACATCTTGAAAGTCTTCCATTTCTGGTTCTCCAGTAGTCGGATTTCCTAAGACTGACCTTGGGTTGAGGTAGGTAAGGATCTCTTCATGCAATTTTATAGCTGGGGACTTAGCAGCACACATGGACTGCAAAGGCATTAGGCAGGCCTCCTTCTCAGGGACAGCACAGGCGGGGGGACTGGGGAGGCACTTCTCCTGCTTGAAAATGGGCATCACACACTGAGAGCTGCCATAACAGCTCAAGTGTAAAACCAATAGCTTTTTTATGACATGAAAGAAAAGAAAATCTCATATAAGCCAATATTTTTCAGGTTTCTACTAGGAAGAGCAGAATGTAATTTCTAATTCATATTTTCCTAATGTTACACTTGCCCTATTTTCAGGGATCTTATCTATTATTATCTCTGGTTCTTATTGAGAGTACCTGTCCTTCTATCTGCATTACTTTCTGTGACTGTTTGAATTTGTTATTTCCTAATGAATCAGTCTTGTCTCCTGATCCTTGCTTATCTCCAGTTTGATACATCTTACCTTCAGCAGAAACTTATCACATTTGATATAGGTTAGAGTTGAGTATAAGACAATTAATCTAACATGCTTCCCAACTAATGTAAATTTAGCAACTTGATTCTCTCAGCATGTTTTCTGTGTCCACTTTTCTCAATACTAACTTCAGATGGCCTTGCCGGCTCCATTTTCAGGTGAAAGTGAAAAAACTACTAGTATATAGATTATATGACGGACAACACCCTGTGAAATCCATCATTCAAGGAATAGGAAATTGGATAGTGTGCCCTATGATTTATAGGTGGGAAGACACCACTTATCATCTTTAGGAAGATCTGTTATACCTATTGGCTGTGCTCATACTGTGTAGTATATTGTTTTCCAGGTAGGGTAAATCTCACATCCCTATTAGAGTCATTTATTTCCTTTGTATACCCATGGAAGTAGGAAAACAATAAAAGATGCTCACAAGGAAACTCATGGCCCCGTAACATTTGTTCTCAGTCTTGGAGGTTGAGAGAGAAAATGTGACCTCATGGTGCACAGTATGGTCTGGTTGTTTGACGAATGTTTCTTTAGGAAAGCAGAGAGGAAGGGGAAAGAAATAGAAACATCGGAAAGTCACATCTGCTGATAGCTCTATGGCTTTTGATTTGCCCATTATCACCTTGAGAAAATCAGCTAAAGATGTTTAGCTGTGCATATTCATTAATTCAAATAAGAAAAAGAAAAGTAGCAATACCTACTGAAAAGTCAGATGAAAAATATTGAATATGATTTTCTAAGGTAGATATATTTCCTGCAGGGTACTAATGTTCCTGTTCCTGGAAGATCTTGCATTTTTGGCCTTTCTATGTTCTAATTCTTAAATTGAGTTGACTAAAATGAACCCATCTATGCAATGGGGTCCCTATGTTCAAAATCTGAATAATAATTAAATATTTTGACTTGAGTGTTCTGTTTCCTTGTCAGTATTCTTTTATGCTAGCATGACTATTAGTTCCACAAATGTCTTAAGTTAGAGGTATTCAAATCTGATAGAAAACTAGAATATTTTATTTGGAGGCAATTTGTAGTTGTGCTTATAAGAGAAAGTAAAGTCCTGAACATAATAGCACAAACTCTTTATATGCCCTCAAAATATTTGAAACATTAGCTTGATTCTCTTTAATCATCAAATTGTTTTGCTCTTTAAAGAACTGACAATAAATATTCAAACTGATTATTATATTATTTAGTCTTCACACAATTCCCAACCATTTCTCTGAGATTTGTTGGGAAATACACCCTTAGTTTGTTGAGATGCTCTGAATTCCATATACCTCTTCTGCACACTTTTGACCAATAAAAAGTACAAGCTTAATAAATATCAGTTGAATGAATGGCTGAATAGTTAGTATGTGTTGTGGACCAGCACAAAGTATAGAAGGACAGAAAATGGTTCAAACACAATCTGAATGATGTTCAGAAAGAATTCGATGACAAGTGATTTCTGAATCTAATCTAGAGTAAAGTATTGGAGATGGGGTATTACATATGGTCTGATGGTTAAGAACCATAAGAGGGCCATATTCCTAACTTAAAATACAACTAGTGGACTAGATTTTTGTTCTGATCCATTCATGAGTTGGATTTCTTAAAAGTTATTAGTCTATGGATACTGCAGTGGATTTCTGGATCTTGTGGAGGGAATCATAACACAGCTGGTGTGGTTCTTAACTAGCTCCCTTTCTTTTTTTTTCATGGGCTTCAGTTGCTGAGACCCTTAGTTGGTTTCTTCTAAGCTTGTCCATATCATGATATTTACCACTTTTCATTGACCTCATGCTCTATAAATCTTATAATTAATATGGTGTTATATAGGAAGTTCAAAATCTGTATGTATTATTATATGATGAACTATTTCACTATGACACATGGGAAAAAGAAGATAGAATTACTTTCTAGGAAAATTCATTTGCTTTCCCATATCAGGGATCCTAATGCCTGAATAATAATATCAACAGCAATAAGAATGACAGCAACATCAGTCTGCATGTGTATAATACTACTTATTTTCAGGGCCCTTGTATATATTATCTCATTTGAAACTGGCAATGGGCAAGGTGATAATTATTACCATTTTGCTGGTGAAAAAAACAGAAGAATATGGATTGTGGCTTTCCCAATTTCACAAAACATTAAACTTTGGCCTTATCCCAACTTATAGTAGGAATTGGGGGGGGAGGGAATCACAAGTGGCAACTCTCTTCTAAAGGAAAAAAGCTGCATATTATGTTAATACTGTATAAAGGGGGTGGGAGGGGACAGAGGGCACAGAGAACTTATATCAGAACACAAAGTGGTTTTTCTTGCTTATTATTGTCTGCTATGATAAAACAAGTTGGATAGATCCCATTTCATTTAAAATAGTGTAAATGAAAATGGATTGAATTCATGTAGTCAGGTAAACGTGAACTGGAGGAAATGTTGTAATAAATCCTGTTCAATTAGAGGATTATTTTAATATATGACAAAATATTTGAATGGTGCTAAAACAAACAGGGAATATAAAAGAAACTCATTAAGAAATTAAAATAAAATTCCATTCGTAAGAGGTCATTGCCTATTATATTAGGCAACAGAGAAAACAGAATGAAAACATTTAATTTTGGTTGTCAGATTAAGATGAAATAAGATATAAAGTAATAGAATAGATTTCTTTGTGAATTAAAATATTAAAATTTAATCTTTACTTTTAAATATTGTATCTCAAAAATTAAACTCTACCCATAAACTAATCAATATATGGCCCATCTTCATTAAAGAGTAGATTTATAAATGTTGAATAATATTAAACACTTTATTATTCAATATAAGTGTCACAAACTGAAACTTTTCACTTGGAAAATGAGCTAAATTCATTTACATTCCAAGTATCACGTTGCCAGTATTAAAATTGCAGGATCAAGTTAAAATTTTGTTATCAGTATTAAAATTAATCATAGCCTAATTAATTATTTAAAAGAATTATAATATCATCAGGGGTAATTAGGAAGGTAGGAAAATCAATTATATAGGGCCCATGTAAACTTTTAAAATAAAAAGAGCAGTTGGTATATATCCAGTACAAATGCGCCTGGTACTTATCCAAGACAAAGGCACCAGGGTAGGTCTGCCAAGATTTATGTGAAATAAAATTACATGGCTTCTAGTTGTATTGTGGTAATGTTGAAATAACAAAGAGAATTTAGTATTTTGGAGTAAGGTCAAAAATATTTAAAAGCATATAACATTTTATGTGGGTACACTTTATGAAGTACAAAATGAAACAATCAGACTGAACAGCTGAATAGCCCCTGTTCCCACATCCTATCACCAGCAAAAAGTCCTCTTATATTGATATACTTTGTATTTGAGTGAAAATATTGTAACAAAGATACAATAATTGTATATATAAGGGATTATAGAGCCTCTGAATTGAATGGGAACTTGCATATCATCCCTTCATATAACCCTTAGAGCAAGAACCCTTGTGGGACTTTCCCAAGGCTACAAAGCAGAGCTTGGATTAGGATCTAGATTTTCCCCTCCTGATTCAAAACTCATTCTTCTGTAACATAGTACTTTACAGCTGAGACTAAGATGTGACTTTCCAAAGCACTTAAGGTTTTTAGAAGTCAAGTAAAGCATAAAGATGATAATTTCCAGAATATCAAACACATAAATGCTCCACTTACATTGAAGGGCAATGAAGCATAGTTATGAAAAAAAATCTATTCTTCATAAGGCCATCACATCCATTTACCTTTATTCCCCCAAACTCAACAAAGGAAACTTTTTCCATATTTTGATCTGGATGATCTTATGGAAAACAGGACACAGGCTCAATGAAACCATTTTGATTTCAGTCAATGAAATTCTTTGCCAACTCTAAAAAAGTAATCACTTTAACTATTTTAAAGATCAATATTTGGATCAATTCACCTGCATCCAAATCCATTGTGAAGATCCTTGAAACAATTGAAAAAACTACATTCATTTTAGTGGAAATATATAATCATGGTTGAGTCTTAATCTTGTCTTACATCCAGAAAGTCCTTGAAATTCCACTGAAGTTCATCTATCCCCAAAGTCATAATCTTATTTTCATTCCTCTGGAATTGCATTTCAATTTCTTAGATGTGTTCCTATATACTTCCTTTTAAAAATTTGCTAAAGTTTTATCCTAGACTGAAGACCATCCCACCTGTCCACCTCCTTCCCTCAACATATAAGAAGTCTTTGAGACTAGAAAAAATGTCACTTAAGATACAGATGCTGGGCTGGGATTGTGGCTCAGTGGTAGAGTGCTTGCCTGGCACGTGCGAGGCCCTGAGTTCTATCCTCAGCACCACATAAAAATAAACAAAGAAAGAAAAAAAAAAGATACAGATGCTTGGTAGATAGATAGTCTCTCAATTTAAGTGACTCTACCACATGGCAGGGCTGCACATTCAGGTTGTTTTCAGGATAGGCAAAATATCCTAAAGTTTTCATTCAGTAAATGCCAAGTGTTTTCCTCTGTGCAATTGTAAGAACTTGATACAAGGGTTAGGCTGTGCCCAGAGGCCCTAAAAATAATCACTCAGAAGTTGCAGTTACAGGTTGACTCATGCCCCCCAATAATCCTGTGTTGAAGAACAGGCCCATAGTACTTCAGAATGTGACCTTATTTAGAAGAGGGGTTTGAAATTGGGATTAGTTAAGATGAGGTCGTTATAGTGGGCCCTATGCCAAAGTCACTGGTATACTTATAAAAAGGGGAAATTAGGACATTTGGACACAGAAATAGACACACAGAAGGGGAAGACAATGTGAAGAGATGTAGGGAATAGACAGACATTGCCAAGCCAAGAGGACAGACCTGGAAGAGACCCTTCTCTCAACAGCCCCCAGGAAGACCCAACCCCCTGGCACTTCAGTTTTAATTCCTAACCTCAAGAACTGTGAGGCAATACATTTCTGTTAAATCACTCAGATTGTGGTACTTGGTTTCAGCAGCCTTTTGGAACTATTTATAATTACCTGTCTGAAGTTTCAGACAAAAGCAAATATTTTAAAAAGATACTTTATATTAGTTCTTCAAAAGTCATAAAAGCCTTTAGTGTATATGAAGGCTTTTAATGTATGTGGTAGATTTTTAAAAATTAACTAAGAGGGATCTTTAAGTGAACTTGGAAATTCAGTTCAACAGAATCTCAGTTTCTTAACTAATCTGGTTTTATAGCTCAAAATATATTTGAAGTCTCCCTAAAAGTCATATACTTGGGATTGAGAAGTAAACAAAAATTAGCTGTAATGTCTGCTCTCATGAAGTATACAGTCATGTAGAATAAAGTGTGTGTATATTTGTGTTTTTTAAAAATTGAACAGGTGAAGGCATGGAAAGGAATAGAAAGGAAGCAAACATTTGATTTTTTATATGCATGCAAATACTGGACCAGAGATAAACTCATTTAATTTTCACAGTAGTTTTGCGAGATACTTATTATTATGTCCATTTAGAGATAAGGAAACTGAAGAACAGAGAAAATAAGACTGAGAAGTTCAAATTAGTTTATTAGTTTATGTTAGTTTCAAACTCACATGTGTCTAACTCCAAATCCTGTTTGTGCTACTAACCCCCTCTTCAGAGAGAAAAGGAGAAGAAAAGGAGAATCTCTGCATCCAAATAATTCATATAATGTTACATATTATGAATTTGAGATTGAGCTATCAGTATATGTACATCTGAGGCAAATGTTAGGCAAAGTTCTATACCTAGAAATTTGATTCAGCCTAAAGATACCAATTAATATCTGAGCACTCTTTAAAAAAAAACTCACCCACTAAAATCATTGTTATTTCTTAGTATTACATTTTTAGCAATGAGACACACTATGGTATCACTCATTCAGGCTTTTTGTGCAGATCATATAGCAATAACTCAGATATTGATCATGTATATCTCTTCTCCTTCAAGTGTGAATAAAAGGTACTTTCTAAGGTTGGTGTTGGTTAGTTAACAGAATAACTTCAGAAATTGGATTTCTCTACACCTGGAGATTGGCTCTGTGGCCCAGAGAAAAACTCATATTGACTAAGTTCACAAGAAACAATTCAGATTGCCAAATATCAAAACAAAACAAAAATCCTGATTTATAACACAACAACACACTGCATTTCTCACAGTGGATGTGATGCACATGTTAATATGAGCAGAGTGTTCTATTCCCTTGGGAAGCCACACCAAACAGAAAGGTGGCTTAAGGAGAAAGGCAGCAGTTAGTAGGGTGAAATTAATGTGTAATGATTACTGGCACTGAAGGACCAATGTGTCCATTTCTGGAATAGATCTATACCTGTCAAAGGGACTAAAGTGCCCTATGGCCCTGATTGTCTATCCTTTGGACAGTGCTAGGATGTCTTGCCGAGGCCTTTGTTCTCCTTTTCTTAAATGTTCCTGTCTGACTTACCCACTTTCTCAGAGACTCGCTTTGTGTTTAGATGTGCTAATATATTTGGTTAATCTTGCTCTAGCCTGGGAGACATTCTATTTTTTTTAAAGGGTCTTTGCCTGTCTATGACCTGGTCCATTAGATCTTGATTTTATAGTTTAACTCTTAGAGGGTAAAATAATTTCCAATTTATAAGATGGTATCTCACTATGGTATCTCACTTCCTTTTTTTGGTCTATGTACCTTTTACAAAATCTAAATCTTACTTCCTTGTTTTCAGACAGATGTCCTTTCTTTTATAGTTTTTGCCTTATGTGTTTTTGTGAAAACTTTCTAGCTATTTTTAGAGTAGACTATGTCACTTTAATAGAAATGTTAAAGTCCTTTACTGCTAGTAGCTTTACCATATTTTTCTAATGAGAATTCTTATTTATGTGAGAGAGAAAGAAAAACAGTTTCATATGGGAACTGACTTCAAGTTTGGAGTAAAATATGTTAGTAAGAGTGAAAATAAATATTAGTTATGAGATGTTAAAAATTTTCCCCTGCCGCAGTCTGGCTGGGCACACAATCACGAGCCACCACACAGCTTGTAGATTCAAACAGCAACTCTTTATTCCCGAACTCACACCAGCCGTATACAAACACGTTCTGGGGAAATCCACGTTCTCTGCCCAAATCCACGTTCTCTCCCAAATTCACCTCCACTGGGCATCTGTCTCCCAAAATATACTCTGAATCCCGTGAGAACTCAAGGGGAACTTAGGCAGCAGGATACGCCCTATTCCCAGCAGGAATAATCTTAAACCTTAAACCTGGAACCTAAACTGGGAACGCCCTAAACCCGATTATGTTAAACCAGGAACACCCTAATCCGCCCTGGTCCTTGAGCAAGGTCAACTACATTCAATGTCACTGCAAAATGTCAGCAACATGGGGTACGCTGGCAAGGAAATTGTCATACCTACTTGGCTAATGGCTCCCAGCATCTCCCCCCTTCTGATTAATTAAACAAGCAATGTGGCTTAAGGACCGTGCCTGGTAGGTTGTCCAATTCAACATATGGTTCTTACCCGTCATCGGAAAACTGACCTTTAGGAGTCAGCCTCCTGTCTTAGGTTGATACCACTGCAATTGGATCATACCCGTCACTGACTACCGGTCCAGCATA